>NW_015090990.1:13356599-13365733 GCF_001431845.1 Calidris pugnax | reverse complement strand
TCATGGCCGCTCTGCCCCCACAGCCTAGTGGGAAGGCAGCGTCACCAGGGGTCACACATGTCACCCCCCCTGTGCCAGCTCCCTTGCCCCTTGCAATAAAGAAACAACCAAGTGTCACCTCTCCCCAATTGCCTCCGCTGCCCCCAGCCCCTCCTGGCCCCACTCCCCCCCCAACCTTCCCAAAGCAGCAGAGTTTCTCTGTGAAGCCTCCTCCATCCCCTCAGTCACCAGTACCGTCAGTGGTGAAACAGATAGTTAGCCAGTTCCCACCTCCTCCCACCCCACCTGCCACTGAGCCCCAGCCTTTGAAACCCCTTCCACTGAGTGTGGCTCCACAGTCACCTCCAGCAGTGAAGGCAAAGCCCAAATGGCAGCCCACTTCTGCTCCCTCACCAGATTTCCCCCCTCCTCCACCAGAGAGCAGCTTAGTGTTTCCTCCTCCACCTCCTTCCCCAGCTTCCTCTGCAGGTTCTCCCCCCCCTGACAAATCAGGGTCTCCAGTCAAAAAGGCCAGCAAGACATCAAGCCCTGGAGGGAAGAAACCACCTCCAACACCTCAGAGGAACTCCAGCATCAAGTCCACCAGCTCCACTGAGTACCATGAGTCCAAGAGACCTTCAGTGGACCGCCTTGTCAGCAAATTTGCACACCCACCAGAGCCGTCAGGGTCTCCTTCCAAGGAGTCATCGCCTCCTGCAGCCCCTCCAAAGCCAGGAAAGCTCAACCTTTCTGGGGTGAACCTGCCCATTGTCCTTCCACAAGGAGGGGTCACAGCCAAAGCTCCTGCTCCGGGTGTGTCTGGGAAGGAACCTGTAGTCGAATTCCCTTCACCACCATCCGATTCAGACTTTCCACCACCACCACCTGAAATAGATCTTCCTCTCCCACCAGTTGAGATCCCATCCGTGTTTTCAGGCAGTACTTCCCCAAAAGTTGCTGTTGTCAATCCTCAGCCTCAGGCATGGTCAAAACCATCTGTGAAAAAAGCCCCACCACCCACACGTCCCAAGCGGAATGACAGCACTCGGCTGACGCAGGCAGAGGTCGCAGAGCCACCAGGGTCAGCCGGCCCTCAAGTGCCCACTTCACCCAAGTCCAGCCTTAGCGTTCAGCCGGGATTCCTGGCAGACCTCAACCGGACACTACAGCGGAAATCCATCACCCGGCATGGCTCCCTCTCCTCCGCTCGGATGTCCCGAACAGAGCCCACAGCCACCATGGACGACATGGCCCTGCCTCCGCCTCCACCAGAGCTGCTGGCTGACCAGCAGAAGACAAGCAGCTTTGGGGGCGCTCATATATCTGGCTATGCAACGTTACGGAGGGGGCCTCCCCCTGCACCTCCCAAAAGAGATCAGAACACCAAGCTGTCGCGGGACTGGTAGTTGGTCCCCAGGGGCCGGTGCTCTCCATGGCTTGTGGGCTGCTCCGTGATTGGCCAACCTGTGATCTTGCGCACTTGGAGAGAACGTGGGGACACAGATGATAGCCCCATCAAAAGAGGTGATCTCAAACTGTAGCTAAGGCTAAATGTAAAGACATTCCCCTTTTATGGCTAGGCCAAAAAGGCTGTGGGCTTGGGGTGTTGATATTTTACTGGGAAAGGTGGGTAGAGAGGCATTGACTTATCCTTTCAGTTTCTTTTGCCCTTCATATGGACCAAACCCCCATTTTCTTACCTTTTCTGCATTTAGGGGAGGGGGGGGAGATAATTTTTTGTAGTGTTTGTCCACGTGAGACATGTTTGTGCATGTATTATAAGTATAGGTATATAATATATTGTGATATATTTCGTCGCAATTAGAGAAGATAACCAGAATGTTTTTGTAGAACCGTATTTATTGTTTCAGTCACTATATTATCTGGAATCGGACTCTGTAACTAGTCAAATCTTACCATAAAGATGAAGATGGAGGGGGCACTTTAAAGAAAGGAAAAAAACAAACTACAAAACCCCACAAACCTCTTGGCAGTTTGTGGTGGGTAAATGGTGCAGAGCTGCGGTGTTCTGCTAGTAACTGTACACTGTCCATTGATTGAAAAGTACAGATGCAACATACCAAAACATTCTGGTCCTAATACTACTGAAAATGAGTATGTTCTGAGGAAGAAAATAGATTTTGTATATAGTGGGCTGGAGTGAAATATATTTATACTATAAAGAGCCTCCCCCTCCCTTTCATATAGTTTAAAAATATACACTGCTACAAATTATTTCAAAGTTAATTGTCCATGCAGTAATAGGATAAATATATATTATTCCAATCCATTATGCATTCTAACTTTATAGTAGGCTCGATCATTTGTTTCTGTGGCTCAAGATGAATATATTTGTGTTAACCCCTTCTGAAAGCTGCCAGGACTCCTGCAATCGATGCCAACCTACAAGGCTGACCCATGCCGATACATCACCTGTACGTGTAATTCTTTCCCTCAATGAACAGGTAGGTTTCTGTAGAGCATACAAAGTCTCACCTTGTCTGTGCCTGACAAGGTGTATTATCTTTATAGAAACAAGTGTGTGGAAACATTTAAAGAAAGTTTTCTTTGTAATTCATTAGAAACTGTAGGAAAATTTTCCCTTTTAGAAAGAGAGAAGGGAGTTGTCATTCCAGGCCAAGCACAGTGGGAATTCTCTCTCTTTTCTTTGACCCACCAGAGACTGCGACCAATGCATGAATCTGTTAATTACAAAGTTGCACTTGTAGCAGTCAAGGGAGAAGACTGGAAAAAAACCCAAACTTGAGAGGCAGTAGCATTTCTAGTAATTTAATTTAAGAGCCCATATGAGTAGGAAATAGACTATTGCATTTGCTTTGGTTTTTTTGTTTGCCTCCAATTCACTGTCAATCACCAAATTAAGTACTAGAGTCCATTTTCTTGTATGTCAGTAGCTGGATTGTACAGTCTTACCCACATATTTGGGTGTTGTGATAAGGTAGTGTAGTTAGCGTAAGTGGTCTTATGTATCATGCATGTTCATCACAGGGTACACAGCCTTTGTAAAGCAACTAGGACTCTACCTACCCCATCTTTGGTTGTTACAACTTCTCTCATCACCCTGAGGATACTGTCACGCGTAGATGGCAAATGGTGTTACTGTTTGTTGACCTGTTCTCCGAAAGCAAATTTTAAATGCTTTCCTTCCCCCAAAGAATGAAACAAAGGAAGCGGCTTGACCTGACAGTATCCTCTAGCATGTAAAAAAGATGTAAATTAATCTCTCATTAGAGTAATTCAGGCTGATAGATTTCAGAATTATTGTGACAGTGTCCCCCATTCCTTTTTTTTTTTTTATAAAGTGTTTTTAAAAAAATCCAAATAATAAAATAAATGTCTTTGTGAATAATTTATGAATAGGAAAAAAGCTTTCTAATTAGAGGGGAAAAAATGACACATCTATAACTATATAGTTTTAAATAATGCATCATGAAAAGAGAAAAATTAATGGTGCTGTCTCTGCTGACCTGTTTCATATGATTTTTTTAAAATCTGTTTCAGCACCTCTGGAAATTGTTTTAATATTTCAGAGTTTTTTTGAGCAATAAGAGTATATACCATTGTGTGCATTTTTAAAGCACTGCTATGGAAAGGCACTTTTTTGTATCTTTCAAATTATTCACAAAGTTTTGTTTCTACTATTTTTGTGCTTATAAAGTGTCCTTAAAAGCATTTGCATTGTTGATTTTAAGCATGCTCAGTGTAGCTGGCTAATAACTTCCCAGGAAGCTGTTTAAGCTATACTGCAATTCATGGGTGCTGTAATTTTCAACATTGGTCCTCCTGCTGCTTTTTACTGCACGCAGCTCCTGGGGCTCATACCCACCAGTGGGGCAAAAGGTGCACAGACAGAGTCATAACTCCCCAGCTGTTATTGATGACAGGCAGGTAAGGGGACACCTTCTCCTACTCCCTGGCAAGATGCATCTGGGCTGATGCAGTGCGTGCTGCTAGATGAGAGCAGTCAGGGAATTCTGCTTGCCCCATCTGTTTTTCTTTTCCCTCCAAGATGACTTCACTGGTGTGTGTCAGGTCCAGCGCTTTTTCTTTTGTTCGTTTAGTGCGGGTACCTCTGGGCTTTGGACTCAGCAGAGCAATGTTTTGAGTGCAATCGCTCCAGAGGCGTTTGAGCTTTGTTCTCTCTTTCCTGTGCCCAAGTTCATTTACCCAGTATCTCTCCCCAGACAAGGAATCCACGTTTACTACTGCGAGCTGCTACGAGCGAGGCTTGCTGGGAGACAGAAGTTTAACTCTTAAGTTTGCAGCAAAAAGAATGAGTGTCAGCAAAGGTGGCACCCTGTATTCCTTCTTGTTACAACTAACGTCCTCAGCCAGTAGTGATACAGAAATACAGTGAGTGGCTGCAACTTGCTTTCTCTCAACCGAGCACTGAAATTTGGCTACAGTGTGGTTCAGACAACCTGGTTGCCTTTTCAGCTTATGAGACCCCTCATTGTAACTTGCTTTCCCAGTGTATTTACTGTTTTTGTGACAGTAAGTATTTATGCCTTATTTGCAAGTAAGTTATTTTCCCCCGACTGCACTGGTCTCATAATTGCACCATGTATTTATCTAAATCAGAAAACAAAGGGGCCAGATCTCAGACACGCAGCAAGAAGCTTCCTGCTACAAACATGGGCTGTAATCCTTTTGGCATTATTAAAATGAGCACGTGAGAGCTGAGCTTTCATACTCTGGACACAAAGCTAGCAGATGCTTTGATCCCAAAATACCACAGCTGTAGTTGTGTTACATGATGAAGTGTATGGCCTTTGACACTTGTTAAGGTGGGTGTTGGGTTAAACCCTGCTGCTGCAGAGGCAGCTGAGAGCATACAGCTGCATTTGTTAATTTGTTCCAGATTTGGTCTTCATTTCCTGTCTCCTGTGCAGCAGTAGCATCCACCTCGAGAGCAGCAGTGTCCCTCCCATTTGACCAGGTTTCTCTGTGCCTGCAGCACAGGTGTAGACAGCAGAGAGGCAGTCTTCTCAGATGCTTCCATTGTAATTCAGGTCCCCGGGAGTTGCTTTGGAAGGGAAAACTAGGCTTTTATATCAGCACTAATCTTATAGGAAGAAATTATTTTAAAAATACTAAAAAACAAAGGTTCTAAACAAACCATAGGTAACATGTTTGAGGTGGATATGCTGGAGGTTCTGTTTAGTCTTTCAAAACCTGTGGTTTTGATTAGGCATAAGTCTCACAATAAAATAATCCTGTTACTTTTTGTGGAAGAGGAAAGCTCCTGCTTCCCCCTGTGCAGTGATTGCTTCCTGCAGCAAACCACCGCTTGCTCTGACTTGGTGTGGGACCTCAAAGCCAAAGAGCTCCTCTCCGGAACTTGCGCTGCAGTTTCCTACAGGGCGACAGTGACTGACTGGCACGTCAGGGAAACTAAGTGAAGGTACCTGCATCGCTCTGGTTTCAGGGCTGATGGGAGAGGGAGCATTAACAAGTGCATTTTAAGATTTACTGTTATAGACTTGCACATTTAAAGATTTTCTAATTTCTTCTTTCTGTGCCCTTAGGCAACCAGATAACTCAAATCAGCTCAGAGATAAAGTGTGGCCAGTTTTCCTCTGAGTTAAAAATTATTTTTTCCACAGTTAAAGGAACCAAAAGTGCCATTTCAACAGCAGAAGGGCAAAAAAGAATTTTCTGCTTCTTACAGAAAACTGCCTAGAACTAAGTTGTTTTACGTCAGTGGTACCGTTGCAGGTAAATTTGTTTCTTATTCAATCTAAGATTATAAGTAGGTTTTACTATGAGTATTACTTCAAATACAGAGTCATGTTAAAATCAGTTGCATTCCAGGAAAGCAATATAAATTCCTGACAGAAGGCAGTGGGGGAATGCAGCCAGAATGTGAGCTTGGGGTGGTTTTTTCCCTTTTTTCATTGTTAGGGTGTAGATTACATACTTGTTGAAACAGTGCTCCTCAGTTGGAGGTGAGGAGAATCTTACTTCTTTTGGGGGAGTGGCTCCTGGTGTTTAGCTTTGCATTCCCTCCCATCATCAGGGCAGACTCCAAAACAGAGAGGATTAACACTACAGGGGACAGTTTCTCTTAGACTTGTTTTTTGTAATGTGCTGGTGGGTTTTATGTTCTTATTTTGAAATTTTAAGTTTGTTTAAAGTTGAGTAATTTTCCTTTTCAAGGTTTTTCGCCTTCAATTAAAAAAACACCCATGAAGACTGACAAAACCAGTTGCAGGGGTCAGCACTCACTAATGCTGTGATCCAATGAGTCACAGGCTTTGTCTAGTTTTGGAAAGTTTAAGACACTAAACTGCAAATGCGGTTACAATACGTGCTTATTCCCCACAATGTAAATGAACTGCCACTAACATGGGAAAATAGTACTTTGGGTTGATGGCTATTTTGTGCTCTGAGGCACTCAACAGGGCAAGGACTCAGTGAGCTCTCTGTTCATCAGAAGCATGTATCACTGGTGAGGAGAACTAGAGAAGTTGGAAGAACAGGAGGAACAGGAACTAGTGTGATATGCACAGTCCCCCATGGCAGGGATTTAGTATTGGAAATGAGTGAGAAGGAACTTGAGGAACAGATTTTTTAGACACTACTCCCACCCCACCCCTTATTTAAATGCTTAAAGGCAACTTGTCTTTTAGGAAGCTTAGGAATTGAACCAACTGTTCCCTACAGTGGCAAACAGTTTCCTCCCACCTCTCCTAAGATGCCAAAGATGCATTCAGAGCTAAATTCCAGGTACGCGGATGTGCTTGCACCAGCCTCTCCTGAGGCTGTTGCCAGGAGCTGAAATGCAGCTGTTTGGCAAGAGACCAGGGCTGCCACTGTTAGATGTGCATCTCTTGCCTTTAGCCAGTGCTGGTGACCGGGTACACACCTGCAAGGGACAGGGGCAAAGGACAGTTTAGCAAACAAACCTGTGTCCAGGGCCCCCTGCTGCTGATTTGGTGCAGCACTATAAAGCTTGTACTTCTAAAAGGAAAAGTAAATGCTTTGTCAGAAGTTGTAATTGCAAATCTTAGGTCCCCTTCTAGTGGGCTGCAATGGACCAGAAATTAACTGGAGCAGCAGTTTGTTTTATGGCTTACACTAATTGTTTGCAGCCACTGGTGATATTCTGTATAATACTGGGGATGCAAATGTAAGAAAAAAAAGTGTCATTGCAATGATGATTTGTCTGTGCAGCAAACTTGTGCTGAGTGCTGTAAATACATTCATGTTTACTGCTTTAAAAAGAAAATTGCACATTTTATCTTTCAATGGGATTGCCTCCCCTCTTCTTCCCTTTCCAAAAAGAAAAATCAAAGCTCTTTTAGACTGATAGCTTCAGGTTGGGGGGAGCTTTGCCATATTATAAATATATATAAATATATGTATAAATATACTTTTTTAAGCATGGGAGAGGACAAAAGAAATACTACATTATAGAGTACCCGATATAGATCATTATACAATGGAATATGCACAATTCAATAAAGATGTAGTTAAATTTAATAATCTGTTTTAATCCTCTGTCTTGGCATTTTCATTTTTCTTGAGTTCAGAACCCACACTGTGTTCTTAGGCATCAGTGGTTCCCCTCTGTAGGGATCAGATATCTGATGGCCTACACGTTACCATTTATGTGCTCACTCTCAATAAAATTGCTTTTTATTGTTCCTTTGCACAGTTCTTTCCAGTGGGTCAGGCTGTACCAGTAACATGGTGCACACCTATTACAGGTCTAAAGAGGACCCAGTGTGAAGGCTCACCTTTTCCATCGGCCTCCTCCCTCAGCATGCAGGGTCCCGTACAGCTCTGCTCGCGCAAGAACAGCTGATGGCTGGTAAGTGTTCCTGCAGCCCCTCTCTGGGGTCTGCTGTAGGGAATTCAGCTCTGTTCATCTCCTCCTGGGGTGCACTGACAGGCTGGCCCAGATCAGTCGTCAGCTTTTACAGCAGAGATTTGAGGCGTTATGTTAGTGGTGACCACAAGGAAATGAGTACTCACATGAGGTGGAGCGAGGCGCTGCGCTCGGAGCACCTCTGGGACAGGGCTCTTGCATACACAGGTGTCAACTCCTGCTCTCCTTGTGTTGAGACATCTGTAGCCAAAGACGAGGAACGTGACGCGGCAGTGTCACAGAACACATGGTGTGTGCTTTGTTCTTTTTATTTAGGGCTCGTAACAAGAGGGTTTAGTACACAGCAACAGTTAATTCCAAGTACAATTAAAAAAATTTAAAAATTGGGTTTTGCACTCACTGGAAGGTGGTTCAAATGGCACACACAATAAAACGTTACTGGCGGCATACAGCTCCCCGGAGTCCTGCGGGCTTGGTCATTTACAGTGGGCTCTGCACTCATGCACTGCCTCAGCAGCGCCAAAAGTAAAAGCACAGCGTGCTTCTCCCCTGACTGCAAACCAAAGGTGGGGGGTGAGGGGGTATCTGCTTTCAGAAAAAAGTGCATGGACAAAATCCATGTTAGACACTGACATTTCCAGAGAATTCATAGAAACTACTTGTCCATGCAAGTTGCAAAAGACACTTTTTCAAATGTGAAAAGAAGCACTTGTTCTTTACAAAAAAATCTCAAGACATGTCAGCACTTTAGCAAGGCGCTGTAATGGAAATGAATTTGTACACAGCTCTTCCTTATTAGTCAATAGTGGTAGGATTCTTCTGAGGTTTTAAGAGAAACAGGAACAAAGGTACTGCACACATTTCAGCAGAGTCACCACATCGGTGTTCAGCAGGATGCTGAGTGTAGGCTTACCTCTGACAACAGGCTGCTGCTGACTTCATGGTTTTGTAACACAAGTTGTAATAAGCAAAGGTGCTAATAAAATTAGTATGTTTAGAGTACCAAAGAAAAAACACTTCCTGCATGCGCAGGAGATTGCACAGAACACATGGCTGGGGTTTTTTTTGAATGAAAGCAGCAGAACACAATGGTCTGTGAAGTATTCTTTGTAACAGCAGTTGGCAAACCTTAGCTGCATCAAGCTTTCAGCAACTTTCCCAGGCATATGAGGTGGGGGGATCTACTATTCTTGCAGTTTCAAAATCAAAAGTAGATCAATAGGACTGTTACTATACGTAGACTTCAGCTACTCGGGAGGAAAGGGGACACAAGACCAACACCCCCCCCCCCCACAAAAAA
>NW_015090990.1:13350798-13356343 GCF_001431845.1 Calidris pugnax | reverse complement strand
TCCGCCTCCGGGGAGGAAAAGGGACCACAAACCCACCCCCCCCCCCCCCCAAAAAAAAAGAAAAACCCACAAACTGTTCCCTTCTTGCACTATTCTGACTTCTGTGTAATACCATTAGCCACAAAATGTGACAGTGCCTAATACTGAGAAATGCCAAAAGGTGGGGGGAAGGTGACTAGATCTGTAACCACAGTAAACGCTTAAAAGTGGCACCCTGTAAGCTATAGCCCATTATCTACCTGCTAGTGCTCAGTTTACACCACCATCTTCTCTAGAGAATAGGATTGTAGCTACTTGCCTTAGCGAATGTAACAGCGTTGTATGTTTCTCACTGCCACTGTGGTCACCCGAGGAACAGAAGTCTCTGCATGGAGTATGTAGTGCTTCCTGAAATAGTGCCGTGCTCAGTCAGTGACTCTACGCTCTCAGTGCTCCCAGTAGGAGCCACAGGGCCATTGCCTTTCCAACATTATTCTCTAGCAACGTCCAACAAGTTGCCCTGCAGAGAACACAGAGCCACCTGTTTCACAAGATGTCCTAGTCCACCTCTGGGAGGAGAAGCCCTGTAAATGCTCCCAATTTACCCTGCATAAAGTCCCATCTTTTGCAGAAAGGAAACCATGGAAGTTTATCTTTTGATTTATGCCTGAAGACCAGAGACATAATTAATAAAAAGAGAGCTCATTTCTAGCAGAGAGGCACGTCTGCAGCACTTGCTAGGAAGTGGCAGAAGTTGCTGGGAAGAGCACAGCGTTAAGTTGCCATCAAGCACAGGTGGGACACACCACAGAAGCACAACAGTTTGCACCAGTGCACAACCCTCTGCCACCGCCAGTCAGTGATGTGCACATACACACCAGGCAGGCAGCCTACCCTCTGCCCAAAAAGGAGCATCAATTCTGCTGCTCCCTCACTGTCTTTTCATGATTAAATGAAACATCCTAGATAAAACTGCCACTTTTCAGAAGCTACATCACTGGCAATATCAACTTTGGCTGTCACCAAGAACCCTCAGCAGCAAAAAGAAAGAAAATGCCCAGGAGCTGTGGAAGGAGAAAAAATTGCTCTAGCAAGTACTAGCTGGGTCTAAGCCTTCCTGGCACTCTTTGGTAAGCCACCCAGCCACAGACCACTGTGGGGAGCTATGGTTCGAATCAGCAGCAATCTCCAGCCACTTTCAGGAACACCCAAGTCACTTGTTCCTCTTATCACGAACCGCAAGAACAAGCTGAGTCTCAGCGCCATGGTCAGCCTCCTGGTAACACACACCAAGCTCTGCCATCTATCCTGGGGCCGTGCTGCACCTCTTGTCCTCTAGTGAGAGCAATGGCTCTTCAGTGCATGGGTATCTGCCTGTGTCTCACCCGTCAGGCATTGCTTCAGCTCTCTGGTGCCTGCTTCAGCCAGCGGGCATGGGCACAACAGCAGGATGCTCAAGCGCAAAACTTGTTGCTTGCCTTCTGCTCC
Source organism: Calidris pugnax (assembly GCF_001431845.1). Lineage (NCBI taxonomy): Eukaryota > Metazoa > Chordata > Aves > Charadriiformes > Scolopacidae > Calidris > Calidris pugnax. Next base: position 13,354,876 of record NW_015090990.1, on the reverse strand, counting down.
TCTCAGCTCTCTGCTGCAAGAGCCAGTGAGAGAAACAAAGAACATGAATCCATCACTGGGGCAGGTGGGGGAAGAGAAGGGAGCAGGGAATAAGGGGTGAGACATGCAACCTCAGCCATCTCTCTTAAGCTAGAACAAAGGCAACAAAATAACCTGCTTCAGCACTAGGTGGGGACACAGCGGGCTGGACCTCCTCTAGTTAATAACTTTGGCCCTGGGGCCAAGAGTATGAAGAAATCTCTGAAACAGCAAACCGAAGCAAAATACATAACTAGAGGATGCTGACTGATTTCTGTGCACAATGAAAACAGCTGCCTGGGCTAAGGCAGCTCTCACAAAGGGAGAAACTTACTCATTTTGGCTGTATAGCACTCTTTGGGCTATTCTGGAGTGTCTCCTTCCCCGACCTCTCTCATGGATACACACCGCTGACTGAACAGCCTGTGATGCCGAACACCTTCAGCTGTGGCAGCAGAACTCAGTGACGAGATGTTGCACACCTGTTTGAAATACTGAGGCATCCTCCCCCATTCTCCACCCCCATTTAAACATGTAAATTAAAAAGGGGCAGGGAGAGGGGAAGGGAAGGTTCTGGGAAAGGAGAAGTACAAGGGACAAAACTGGAAACACAACCCTCACTGACTTTACTAGCATGCAATCTATGTAACATTAATATACAAAGCCTGTTTACCTTGGCCTGGTCTATGACCATTACATCACATCATCCCCAAACAAGCCACAGAATTAAAATCTGTACAAAATAAAAAATACGCATAAAACTCAACAAATTTCTTTACATTAGTACTGCATAATAAAGCATAAAACCAGCAGGAGGTGACCCAAAAATTACATCCACAGCAGTTCTTGCAGGATAAACAAGTCCACATGCTATCAGCAGGGACCAAACTAACCCCTGGCCCATCAGCCCAAAGCCAGTGCTTTAAGGAGCTTCACACGTTCCACGTTCAAGGTTTTGCAGCCTTATCTTCTGTTCTGAGCTCTGACAAGCCTTCAGCACTTTCCAGACTTCACACTGCTCTGCTCTCGCAACCCAGAAAACTTGCAAGATGAACAACCAGCTGAACATGAAGTTTAAGGACATGGGTGTGTATCACACGGTGGAAGTAAGCACTATCCCACCCACCTGTCACAAGTATTCAAGCGCGTGCTCTTACACAAACTGAGTTAAAGACAGATTTCACTAATGTGTGACCTCCCAGCAGGAGCATGGGTGCACAGGGAGCGAGGCAAGGCTCTCATTTAATAACTCGCTGAGCTGCCCTGACTTGATGCCTTTGAGCACTGTGTGCTCAGTCTTTATCACAAACATACCCATGGCAAGAGAAACCACAAAGCTCCAATAGTTCTGGAAAACACAGCCACCCTGTGAGCACCACAGGCTTGTGCAGTACTGCTGTTCAATCACCCGGGCCACAAGCTGGGCTGCCAGCACCATCACCCTGCACAGAAAGCGTAGACCTGTCCTACGATACTTCCAGTGACTGCACAACCACTGTTCCTAGGCTTGCTCCCAGAGAAACGAGGGGCTGAGGGAACTGAACATGGCTGCTTCTGTCAGTCTTACTGCAAGACAAAGGTTTTCACAGCAGAAGGTAGAAGGGTATCTGTTCTGGCTAACACGCATCCCAAACAATAATGCTGTCAACTTCCAGAAAGAAGACAACAGCGTCTTGGCTATACGGCTGTGGATTGAGCAGGGGAGAAAGTAACTTCTATCTTCACACCAGTTTCTTTAGAGTTGTACCTCCTGTAGGCTTTAATCAACCTAGTGCCCTATGCATTGTCACAGGAGTAAATGCACTCTTCCACATGCTCACAGCAGGTGATCACATTCATCCATATTCCACAAACACACCTCACCTCTTTGTTTCTTCCTTCTTCCCCCTTGAGCAGCTATGGCTCCTCCCTGCCCAGGTTCGCACCAAACCTGCACCTCTGTCCTGATATTGCACTAATTACCAAGCAAAGCGATTAGGTCAATTACCTGTATTGTTGCCAATGCCATCACAAACCCAGTCCCAGTAGCGCTGTTTTGCACACTGCTGTTTCACACACAGGCCTCAGAAGACATCTGCAGCATTGGCTCACCTCTGACAAGCTACTGTTGGTACCAGCTGGAACTTGGCCAGACAACAGTCAAGAGTTGTCCAGGAAGATGCCCTGGCCCAGGATGCTCTCACAATACAGGGTTCAGCTCATTTTGCAGGGTAACAGGACTACAACAGGACATTTAATCAGTTCACTCTGTTAATGCGTGACATTTACCCAAAGATAACATTTAGTCCTTCCTAAGGGCAGACTGTGAAGTCCTCTCTTCACACCGACCTGCTAGGCAAAACCACTGAGCAGCGTTTTTAACTGAGACTAGATTAAAAAGCAAACTATTGACACTAGGGGCTACAGAGCCTTAACTTGGTATTGCTCCACCCCAGGTCCACCAGTACAGCTCAAAATATCTATTTCTTTATAATAAACAATGGAGAGGGCTGAGGGAAGAGCTAGGACTACTACTAGTTACTGCTTGGATTTCCATGGGAAACCAGTACACACAACAGCCCTTTTTACTTCCACTGAAGAGATTTTGGCAACAGACATGAAGACGACAATTGCCGTTTGTCCTGCCTCTGCACAGGGCTCTCACAGTACGTATGCAAATCTAGTCGTCAAGTACAAAATAGCCAATTTACAATACCTGATTGGATTTTTAAGATTATATTGTGCATAATACTACAGTTGGGGGTAAGTTTCTCTAGTGCAAGCAGGCATGAGTAGATTTGAACCATAGATCACAGCCCCTAGAGTTTATCCTCAGACACCAGGAGGACCTGTAAACTTTGTTTTGCCTTTACTGTCAACGGCATCTGTGAGTTCTGTTTAAACCGACAGCACCCATGGCAAGTAGCTCGCTGCAGAGAGGAGCACATTTACATCAGTGCAGAACACAAAACAGATCTGTGGCATTCAAAAGATGAGGAAATGGGGGTGGGGGTCCTCTGGGCTGCAGCCATCTTAATTGTCTAAACTGAAAGGTGAGTGAATGAAAGCCAGCTCTGTGTGCCCCTGTGTCAGCCTACATGTGCAGAGCAGCTGCAGTAGTGTTTACGCTAAAGATGTATCCAACTATCTAGCAGTCAATTACAGGAACGGCTCTGTGCAGAAGTCCCAGTGCTTGCTAGCGCACGACTGTTCTTCCAGCTGCACAGGAGCGTAGTGTAGAACAGGAGGGATGTCCGCTGGCCAGTAACCCTTCACCACGAGCATCCAGGACATCCCAAACGCCAGGCACCGCTGCCAAGGGTAGTACCACGAGGGCACACAGGATTCCTGAGACAGATCCCAAAGCCTGTCAGAAGAAGTCAGAATTCGGAGTGAAGTATCAGCTACTCAACGGATTTGTTACATTTGAATGGGTCAGCTTAATTCAACGTCAGGTGGCTCAGAATAGCCTCTGCTGGCAGCCGGAAGAGCCTTTTGTTCAAACAACTCAAATCACTATTGTTTTATAATGGAGGAGGAAAAAAAAAAAAAAAATAAAGAAAAAAAAAAGTTCCTCCTCGCACCTTTTTGATGTGGACAAGGGGCTGAAAGCCAAAAGGGAGTTTTAATGGATCCTAAGGGATCAGCCGCCCCCGTTTCTTCTGGCAGCCAAGGGGAGGACCTGCCAGGCATGAAATTGTCAGGAGATCCTCCACACCACGCCATGCGCCAGTTGGCTCCATCTTCAACCCCTGTAATAACCTTAAAGCTCTTAATCTCGGGTAGTATCTCACTGAATAGACCCAGGGAGGGGAAAAAAACAACCAAACCCAACCCAACCCCTCCTCGACTGTCAAGGATGGGGATAAATAAGCGCAAGTCAGCGCAGGGGCAGGTTCTTTAACATGCTAATTCCTGCTTATACCAGCTCTACCTGCGAATAAGGCTCTAAACAAACTATTTCTACTACAAGGGGAGGGTAATTAGAGTGACAAAGGCACCTCTGTGTCGGGCCGGGCAGAAGGAGCCGGCAGGTCTGGGAGACGGTGGCTTAACCCAGTCTCCTGCAGTGAATGCACAG
>NW_015090990.1:13254216-13350788 GCF_001431845.1 Calidris pugnax | reverse complement strand
CTCCCCCCCAGGCCTGTGAGATGCCGGAGCAGCCAAGGCCATGGAGTTGCCCCCCGGCGGTGGGAGAATCAGGGGGGCAGAGCAGGGGTCTGGGGTCTGGGGCACAGCAGGGGTCTGGGGTCTGGGGCACAGCAGATGGGACCTGGCAGGTCTGAAAAGCAATGCAATGTAGATGTTACATCTCGCAGCGACTTGGCTCCTTGTTCTCTTTATCTAGCCCACTGGCCCCCCTGTCCAACATTACATTGGCTGATTATCTGATTATTAAATTCAGAGATGCTATAAGGGAGAAGAAAAAAAAAAAAAAAAAAAAGGAAAAAAAGAGTGGTTGTTACAATTATCCTTCATTCAGTTATACTGGATGGGGCCCCAGAGGCTGGTGGAGATCTGGGAAGCCCTGACAGCTCCTGCAGCAGGAGATGCAGTTTTCTGTCCTCTAGTCTTCACTCTGAGTAATGCATGATCGACTCCACATAGTTCCCTGGGAAGAGCCCTGTCACTCCATTCATGACCCCCTCATACCAGCCGTCATCGTTTTTCTTGATGACATAAATGATGGCACCTTCCTGAAATGAGAGCTCATCTTCTTTGTCCTTCGTGTAGTCATAGATGGCCACCACTAGGAAAGAACAGAGCATGGCTGTTAGGATAGGTACAGGGAGGAGGAGGACAATCAACCTACCACGTGCAAAGTTCTCCACATTGAAGGCAGTCTCAGAGAACTGTACTGCTCACCTCCGTGTGTGCAGAATGACCCGCTGAGAGGGGCCGTTTCTTCCAACCCCTTTTATAAGAGCTTACGCTTTGAGGCACACGAGCCAGGACTACTTCAACTCTTCCATTCTTAGTATTTCCAGACCCACCAGAGGAAAAGCTTACAAATAATATTATAAACTTTTGGTGTGGAATGATACAAGGCGATGGACCTACTCCAAGATTCATCTGTGATCTCTGCACAACAGTCAGCAGGAAAACATGGAAGAGGGAGAAGTAGTAAGAGCTCTCTTCAGATCGGAGTAAGAATGAGCCAAGGCTAATATCCGAGACTTCCATCTACCTTAGCTATCTCCACATTTAAATCTGTAAAATACATATATGCAGTCCCAGGAGCTAGAAGTCACTCCCAAGGTATACAATGCCAAGGCAGACATCCCAGTGAGGAGCTAGGAAGAAGTTAAGGTGGTTCTCTGAAACAAAATGTATGCCTTCTGCATCAGGACATTTGTCTTACAGCTGCAGAATGTTTTACTGAATGCACGAAAGCTGTTAGGAACCCTGTCAAAGAAATTGGACAAAGCACAGGGAAATATTAAAGAGAGCACTGTCCTGAAATGGCAGAAAAAAGACATCAACTTGGTATGTTTTTCCGTTCTAAGTCCTATCATTATGTGTTCCATACAAAAAATTATGTATACCGGACTGTGAATACTTTAACAAATAGCATCAGTCACTGCTCTGAGCACTTGGCAACGAAACATGTGGTGCTGCCATTGAAACAAAACGGATGTTGGACAGGGATCCTAAAATTTTGTACGAGGGATAGATGGGAAGATTAAACCAAAGCAAGGAGAAAAAAACAACAGCATGTGTTCATGAGCACAGTGTCCAAAAACCCTATTAAACTCATCACTCTTTTCAAAAGAAAAGAGGTCATTTGCTTTTGAGGGAGCAAAGGAATAATACAAATATTTACTAAAGAAACCTGGATCCCGAAGAGATTATAAAATAAAATATACAAATCAATCCTGGTGGAGAATCAGAGTATGTACAGAGATTTATTTTTAAATAAATCTCCCAAACATTTGACCAGAGCATATTTAAAAAACAGATGTTGCTGGCTCTATATACTTACACCAGCACAGTTGTTAAGTAACTCATTCTAAGGAAACAAAACACAAATGGAGAAATGAGTAAATTTTTATCTTGAAAAACAGAAGTCACTATATGAACACATGATACATTCAATTAAAGTCCTTCAGAAATCCTTTTTAACTGCCTTTTAGACCTGTTTATTTTAAAACATTTCTTCCTACAGTCACTGTGCTGTTATTCTTCGTTCTCTTGATAATAATAATCCAAGGATCACAGTAACTTCCAACTCCTTTCTTTCTCATTTTTTAGTGTATTCTAGTCCCCTCCGATACTGAATGGATTTGTTATTTCATGATCCCAAGTAGGAAACTCTTCCCCAAATCTGTGATGAAAATTTGCTTATTGTTAAGCCTCTTATAAAATTACCTGAAACCTAGTTTTATTTTTATATCCCTGTTGCTTCCTCCTGCACGTTACTTTTGTACTGGCAATGTTCCTCTCACTAAAAGACTGTTTAATCTTTTTTTAATGTTCTGTCTGTAGTCCCACCAGTTCAAGCTGTGAGCTTGAACCATACCACGAGTTACCAGGAGCCCAGGCCAGTATTGCAAATAAGGCTCCAGATGAGACAGGAAGCAGCAATACTGACTCGGGATGTGGCATTCTTCCCTGAGAGAGCGAGCCAGGACCTCTGAGTTTCTATCTGAATACATTTCAGTGCAGATATGAAAAACAGCATTACTCATTTAGGTTGATATTCTTCCAATTAGTGATCTTTGGTTCTTCAACAATTACACAGAGTTTGGCTGAACTGTGTTAGATCAAACTGACCACAAATGCAGGCCAGACTGGTTATGCAACTGAAATCTGATAGCTGTGACCACACGCTTTCTCTATGTGGTATGAGGGCAATTCTTCCTTCTAGATTATACCCATTTCTGGTCACCTGATTTGTAACGTTGGGGCATTTTCTTACCTTTCCACACGACACACCCAAACAGCTCAGTGGAAAATTGCAATGCACTTTCCTGGACATTGCTGGTTGGCTGTTGCTATTACAGCCATGCGATAGCGTCCTCAAGTTCAACATCCCCAGTAACTGTACCCTACCTAAGAGTTTCTCCCTCTGTTCAAAACGGATCTGCTTTTCCCTTCCTTCCTCAGCTGTAGGTTCAAGCATGTCTTAATGTTAAATATACCTCCTACACCGCATGACCCCTTTACAGAACAGGATGATACTGAATCCCACCTCAAATATGGCAACCTGCTGTATTTGATGCCTCCCCAGCTTCTACGTTCTCACTTTTGCAAAGGTTATCTAAGCTATCGCTATTAGAAGTGCTTTCATTGGAAATTAAATAAGTGAACAGTCATACCAAAAGAACAAGCACAAATCCTAGGAATTGCTACTCTGCTTATTGAAGCTAATTGTGTTCGAACAGTCATTTCCTTCCATGAGTTTTGTCTGCTTTGAATCATGTGGCACAGAATACTATTTATAGAAACTTAAGGAGTTGCCATAGAAATAATTATTTTTCAGAAGATAAAGCATTATTAGTTCACAGCAGGATAAGTATACAGATCTTTGCGTATCACAGGCCTCTTTTAGCATGGGGCTTTTCATTAACTTTAAAGCTTGTTTGCTACAAAAAAAATCACAGCCAAGCACTTTTCTCCCAACTCCAGCAAAGCAGTCAAATCTCAAGACATGGGCTGAATATAAGTAGAGCTATTCATATAACTAAAACAGAATTCCCCCCTATGTCAATATCTTATTTTTTCTGTCATCCTAAAACTACTATTTGACAGTTCTTCATACATTGTAAGCACTTCATTTTTTTAAATTACTTCTATGAGTGTTTCTAAGAACAGACTGACCTTTGAGATGTTTTAGTCTTCTAGTTTTCAAAATACAGATCAAAATAATGCTTTTACATGGGACTCTACATCAATGAGAGAATGTTTTGTTTCCTATGCTTTTACTTTTCTGCAGGAAAAATATTCTGACTAAAAGCCTGACTTTCTCCAGCTTATCTTTAAAGACTCCCATTACAGTTTTGCTATCCCATGTGATTTTCCCTGTAAATATCAAACTACAAGTGCCTGGACTCCCTGCTCAGATGGAACAGACCTCTGCATACATGAAGCTATATAAATTATTTTAGTTCACAAGCTCATAGAAGTCACACAGAAAAGCAGATCAGAACAATATGCTATAATTCAAATTTCATTATTTCTTCAAATAGAAAGTTGTTTTCCCAGGCCATGTGCCACATGATTTTGTAGCTTCTCTTCCCCACAAACACACACACATACATACACACACAGAAGACACCATAAACAGGCATCACGGTCCTCCTTTTTCTCTTTTGCTCCTGACTGAAATGCCACTGAGGATTTCCTGAGGGCCAGGTGGCAGGAATAACAGAAACACAATATACATAGTGATACAAACATAGAATTAGGCTAAAGAGTGTCTTATATCTAGAAAAATACAGAGAAAAAGCTTGAGATTCACTCTCCTATCAGAAGTAACATGCCTGAAATTTTCATCCAACACAAAATACATCAATCACAGTGAAACTGGGCAGATACTGTGCATGCTTAGAACTGCCTGAAAAGGAGGAGTTCTTTAAGTAATACAGCACATCTAGTATTTGCTGAAATGACCTGTACTGGTTCCAACCTGAACAAATTTGCCATCCTCCACCAAAGAAAGAAATGCAGCATCAGGAGCCCCGCTCCAAAACCTGATTTTTTGAAGCCAGGTAACTCACATCGATAATCAGGAATACCCTCCAAACTCTACAGCAACAAGAGTACTTTGTATGAGATCCCTTTTCTCCCTGTCCTCCCTCATGGAAATAAGCTTCCCTGACAAGAATAAGCTGAAGCAACTTTTAATCAAACAAAGAGCCTGTGTGCACCAACAGAATAACAGTGACACTTGCTGTCAATCAGGGGTGTGGAGAGGTCAATAGATAGAGCGAGTCATGTAAACACCCTGCAAGTCAGCCACTTTGACCAATGGTCTCAGCTTGTCAGCAGAGCCTGGGTATTTGCACTTACACCAACTAGACCAAGGGTGCGAGAATAACAAAAAAACTCCGACATATTCTTCCATCTCCCTCAGTGCCTCTTCCATCTTTCCCCCACTCTTCAGGTCCTGCACTGCATTTATCTTTGTGGAGTTTTTGAATTTTTCTCCCTGGTGAAGACCAAATGTGTCTAACAGTCACTCAGCTGAGATGCCTGGTTGCTTTGCAACTTTAGATTTTGTATCGCCCTTCTCTAAGAGGTACGTGACCCTGTTTCACACAGAATACCAGGCAGTAGATTTTTTCATATTCAAGTCCCCCTAGGCCATTTATCCACTCAGTTTATTTTACCTGTAATTCTATTCCACCATGTTTCAGCACACCTGGAAGACATCTAGGTGGAGCCATGCAGCAACACCTCAGTCAGTCCTAGAGATACCCAGCGCCTTTTAGCTCAACTAAAACCCACACCACATCCCACACTTGATGCAGCATTGCAGCCTCCAGAGCCCCAAACACACATCGCAGCACTTCTCCAGGTACACACACACGTTCAAAGTTCAAGGTCAACTGCAGCGCCAATTCATTCATTCATGTTTTGCCTCATATGAGTTTGAGTATTAGGATTAAGCAGACTCCTGAAAGGTGAGTCTTAAGTAGATTACAGAGGATTTAAAAATAGATAATTAGCCAGCTAATCATTATCTTCTCTTTGTGGAGAAAGGGGTGAAAGAGTCAGACTCAGAAGAGTAGCTTAGCTTTCGTTCTTTAAGTTGCCATATGGAGGAGCACCTCTACCACAATACCAAGTACTGGCTACTAATGAGTCTGGGGCAGACTCCATGTCCAAAGTGGGATGGCAGAAGATTATACAAAATGTTGTTGCAAGCACAAACCTACCATCTCTACTAGCTCTAAACTTACCCTTTTCTAAGTAGGACCTTGGTGCCCAAGGAGGGTCCTCCTCAGCGTATGGATCACTGTACTCCACTACAGCTGCTTCCTCCTCCTCATAATCCTCTGGAGGTGGGGGTGGAGGTGGAGATTCATCGAACACTGGCTCATCCACAGGCGGTGGGGGGGGAGGAGTATCTGAAACTGAAAATAAGCAGTAGTATAACCATGAAAATGTCTCTAGAACCATGGTAGCAGGATGAAGTAATATTTCCTATCCCAATTAGTTGCACTGGGCCCAATAGCTAGAACTTGCGGAAATATACTAGAGATAATAAAATTCAGAAAAGGAAGAATCAGGTTCTTGCAATAAAATTATTTCCTTTACCCTCCCTTCACAATTTCAGACAAACTTGCAGAGGCAGTAGAGAAGGCAGAATTCTGGCTGCATACAGACAAAACTTTCATCCACTCAAAACAAAAGCCACATCTAGTAATAAACCATAGCATAAGGAAGCAGCAAACTTACTGTTTTCTTGAACTCTGGCCACAAATCCCATTAGCGGTAACTGTGGAGTTACCTGTAGGATGGAGGGGGGAGGAGGAGCAAGGGATGCTGCCACAGAAATTAAAAAAGAGAGGCATTCAATTAGAAACACAACAAAGCAGCAAACAGGAAAGTAGACATCATCACCACTCAGACAGTGTAGCAGTGTGCCAAGAAGCTGAGATAAAAAGGCTGACATTCAAAGAAAAAAGGCTCAGGTGGTCTAAGCATATTCCTAATCTTTACTTCAAGGAGATTTCTCTATTTTTGAAAATTTCCAACCCAGCTATTTTTCATAAGATTAAGAATCCATGCTCAAGTATTTTTCTGATCTGACAATGATATTTCCGTAAGTTGAAGTTTATTACTACAGCAATATAGCACTTTATGAACAGACCTAACAAATTTATCAAGAGGACTCTCTCTATAATCCTCCACCTTTCAGATAAAATTGCTATTTATAGAGGTGACTTCTGTAACAGCATCCACGAATCCTTAGTAATGAAAATGGATATAACTAGTTTTCTCCAAAACATAGGCCAAAAAACCCCATCAAGTGAGGCAGTTATTTTAGGCAAAACAGAAAAAGACACCTTTGAGAACTGAGCGGTCTTGGAAGACACGGGACTTCTGACCTTACTGTAGAACCAAGCGCACTGTGCTGCTGCCCAACAACAGCGCCTATCCCAGATGCGCTGCCTCACCTCCTTCCCACCTGATTCCACATCCACCCACTGAACTCTGAACAGCCCTTTTATTGGTTCCAGAAGAGCAGTCTTTTTACAATACATGTGAATTCACATTTAAAGAATATGCTATCAGCCAGCTGCAAGTGTTATAACGCTGATCCGTGGTTTAGGCCAGGAACGAAAGCTTAAATTCTCTAGTTAGGTTAAACAAATAGTTGGCTTTTTTTATCTAACTTTAGTATCACTTTGCAAGAGTAATGCAGTAATATTCTTTAAGCAAGTTACAAGATTATTTTTCAGAAAGCACACCTCAGGAAAAGCACAACTAAATAATTTTCTTATTAGTAGTGGCATACAAAAACATTTAGTCATGTCCAAAAGGATGAGGGGAAAAATGTCTACACTTCATATACCAACCAGAACATTTATTTAGCTTGTAGAACAGAACTAAATAAATTCCATACTCATTCCAGAGCCAGTAAGAAAATTGCAAGGTATAATGTAGTATTTTTCAGAATTAATTCACATCATCATAGCAAATTAAAAGAACTCCAGGACATTTAAAGTTCATGTCTCAAAGTTTCTTCTGTTTGCTCATTTCAGCAACTATTATCTGAAGTGCTTTGAACGTCTCCTGTCACTCACATTCCCATTCCTTTCACAACCACACACCCCAAACAAAAAACCACAACAGAGCCACCATCCTTTTTGTTGCAAAAACACCCTTGTACCTCCATATAAAGCAAGCTCCATTATCTCACCATTTAATTGATAGTTCTTGAGAAAAACTGAAATGTGTTTCTAATTACAGCTTCTTTGATTTGAATGACATGACCTCTGAGGGTATTTATTCCTTCAAGTGTAACGACAGTAGCTGGAAAAAGATTTAGTGTTGCATTTTTTCAAAGCAGGAAAAAGGAACTTGAATTTTAAGTCCTACTGAAATGCAGTAATATGCATGGACTTAGCATTCTTGTGCAATTATGAAGTCCCTGCCTTTTTATTAATATATGCTATAAAAATGTTCAGTTTCAAAATGTTTCTTCTATTCAACATCATATGGATTCTTACAATTCATATCTATCATATGATACTAGCGTCAGTTTCCTAGGTCCCTTTGGTGTACTTTGTTCGTGTGAGATATAAGTTTCTTTGAAAGAAATAATGAAGCTTTCAAAGTAGAAAAATAAATCACTCTAGACAAACACTCCAAGCAAATACAAAAAAAATCCCTTAGTTTAGTTCAGGCTGTGTAGTTTAATCAAAATGGTGATGCTAACAGTTACTGACATCATTCCTTGCTTACCTTAACCATTTGGTTTGTGCCTCACTCTATGCACGGTGCAAGGACTATCATATTATATTGTCTCTATATGATATGTAATGAGTCTAAGCTAGTTTTGACCTTTAGGAGCCAATACAATAAATATTGTATGAATTATTACTTTGTTTATAAAGTGCATCAGAAGAACCTTACTGTCCCTTGCTGTCTCAAAAGATGAGATTAACGTGAGCTTAAACGTTCTTTCCCAGCTTCCTTCCATACAGACCACTGGTATCTACACAGTTGCTGTAAATTAATTCAGAATTGCTCAAGAGCACCTTCCACTAGATTCCTTCAAGCCTGGTAAGAATTCACCTGTACAAACAGTGGCTAGTGCAGGCCACCATCTCAATGCTTGCCCAGTTTCTCCCACAGGGTTTTTAGCCTGTGCTGAGCTCTACACTGCTTAGATACTGGTATCTAAGGTCGCAAAGTTGAAACACTTGTTTAGTGGCATGGCTGGCCAGAGTGGCTTTGGAACAGAGATATACTGAGATCATTTAGGGTCTGCATTTCTTAATATTTTCTTTTCAGTTGTTAAAAAGGTTTCACCATGAAATGGAAAAGTTATATTATCTTAGAAGTGGCATTCAAAAGAACAGTGAAGTGAATAAACAATAATGACTATGCCAACATACTAAAAATGAAGTGGAAAAAACAGTACTGCTTTATTGCCAAACAGCTTGCAAAGAACAAGCCATAGCTAGCACACTCCTCTGCCTGTCGTAAGGTCTCTTTTGCACCTCTCAAGTTTGTGTTTTCTCCCTCTCTTCAGGAATGCTGAGAAGCAATCGTGGCCCCTTGTCACTACTAACTCCACTCCTTACAGACACAGCAGACCCTCTGTTCTTACGGTCTTCATCAATGCTTCAGCAACGTGCTTGAGCGTCCTCTTTTTTCAAGGTACAGGCCAAAAAAGTTCGGTTTAGTATAACTGCAAAGTTAATAAATTCTATATTCTGCTAGGTAAATATAAAAAAAAAAGTATCTTCCTACAACTGCTCATTTATGTTGTATTAAGTATGCTATTATAATTGAAGTATTTTGTTTGTGATTTGCAGCTCAAGTGACTAATCACCACAGTCATTATCTTCCTTTTGGGCACACAGACTGAATTGTGGTTATGTAACTTATTTAAAGTCTGTTTGGCATCCTCTGTGATTACCTATTAACAATGCAATGGTAGCTTGCAGAGAATTATCCCTTTGCTAAAGTAGAAATGCACAGCAGTTGTCAGAAACTCTCGGGATATACTGAAAATCCTCTTTACTCCAAAGGTAATCCTAAAAGGTTCTTTTACTGCTATTACCCTTTCCTTTTTGCCTATTCCCCTTCAGCCTACAATATGCACATAATGTGCTTAACAAATACCACGTATTTCAGGCAACTGGGCTGCAGTTTAGACATACATCCTCTGCCACCCCCCTGTCCCCAGCAGGACCATCCATTTCCTTCTCAAGTTAAGCACACACATCTCTTTGCAGGGTAGCTCACAAGCAGTCATATTTGAACCTGATCAAATCCCTTAAATACAGATTGCAGCATTTGACCTAATTCCAAGTTCAGTGCTCAGTTAAAAAAAACACCATCATCAAAAATTACCACAACAACAACAAAACACAAACGCACTGTAGTGCTTGGAAATTGACATTCAGTCTTGCTGGTAATAGAACATTTCCTAATGAAGAACCCTCAGTATGTTTCCTACATCTTTCTGCAGCTTTGCCAAAAATGAAAGTCTCCCCTGCTCTGGTATTAAAACCTTAACATCGCATCAGAAGCACAGGGAAAAGGACTCCTTAGATGAAAAGCTACTGTGTTTTGCCTAACACACAGGACACACCACTCCTTGTAATATCTCATCCTGCTTTTTAAGACAGGTTGCCTATTAGAATAACATCACCTCTGGACTTAGCAGATGACACAGCTCCATTGCATGCACGCCCAACACCACGGATGTCTCTACGGTGTCTAACGCTTACCCTTGTACAACAAGTGCAATTTCGTGAACTGTACATTAATCAGAAGGAAAAAGCATACAACATAAAGACTGATTAATGAAGAATTAGTGTTCTGGTACAAAATCAAATACCCACCCCACGTCAAAGCAGATACGTAACACATGGTGTAGTAAAGGACTAAAGCTTGCCTAATAGGAACCATGAAATCAAAAGTAATTTATTTGGCAACAAAGCTGTCATAAGAGAAGCTGAACTGTCTGTACTGGGACTGCAGCTTGGCATGGCTACCAGCAACAGACTGGGAGTTACCCGAGACTAACTGCAAGATCTGCAATGGAGACAGACGTGAGATTTCAGAGATCTGAAGGCCACTCCATTCACCTCTGCATTGAATTCAACAGAGTAGGAAACCTTTCTCACCTGGGTTCTGGTTATAAAACGGTCCCCCGTTCATCTGGTTCTGAAGGCTTGTCTGTGACGTGATCGAAGGAGGACGCCGATATGGCAAAGATCCCCCTATTGTTGGGGGTGTGTGTCGAGATGCAGGCCTGTTCATGCTGTAGAACTGCACTGGGTGACCTAGGTTAGAAGGAGAAATGTATTAGCAGAAAGAAGAACGATGCCTGCCTTTTTGATGTCTGCCTTCAAGAATCAGAGGCTTGGAAGGGTTTTTGGTATTTTTAAGACAATCTGCATCCTAGGAGCCGTCAGCCGGTTCAGCTGCCAGACTGGCAGGACACTGGATGTCTCAGTAGTAACACAAAAAACCACTCTCCCAACAGCCTGTACTCAGCACAAAAGCCAGCATGAAAATACAAAGGTGTCTAAGCTACAAAGTTTCAAAATGAAAGAAAATAATTCCCAGTTATCCATTTTAGATAATGTATTGTAATAACTTCTCGTAAGTTTAGTTATTTATAAACCCACAAAAATAGAGTACTTCACAGTCCAGCAATTAAGCAACATACATGTACAAACTGTGTGCCAGCTATGACCTACAATTAAAAAAACACTATACTAACTTATCTTCGTGCTGTTCAGGAAATATGCAGAGAATCATATGGGGAGAAGAGAATGTTAGAAACTGCTTGAAGGACGGACTTCATGCAATCATACTCAAAGGCACTCTTTGAGGCAGCTGTCAATGGAATCAACTCCTTAAAAACTTGCTCTCCATTTTAATCACTTCCTGTATCAGAGTAATTGATCCTGAATCTAAGCAAACAAGAAATGAAGCAAGACCATCAAGCTATCTTCTATGCTCACATAAAGTTCTCTGGCTTATATACTGTAGATAACAGTAAACTGGATTTGTTATACCCATATGGGTTATTACGCTCCCTAACTATTCTGCCTCCACCTTTTGTGCTGGAGGTAAATTTCAGAGCTTGCAAGAAAACAAGAGAAAGGATGGTCACTGGGATTGAGGAGACACCCAGGCAGGGAAGTAAACAGAGAAACAGAACAAATGAATGTTCAGATTTTTTAAAACCTGCATTGTTCTTCACTTCGATTGCTGTGCAAAACTTCACACTAGGTCAGTAAATAAAATGTTAGTTGCTTGCTGTGTTGCTTGCTTCTTAAGGCAAGTGCATGAACCAGAGATTCACATTCCTCCTGATTTGTATAGCTACGTACATCTCAAAAAATGCACTTTTTACAGATGAGGAAGAAGAACAGTTAAGAAGCAATCCACCTAGCACATAGGCTTTTTCACATTTTTGCTAATGCATCTTTCCAATGTGTCAGTCTCACTGTTACTTAATGTACTGGTAGAAATTGGTGGTGATTGGACAGAAGGGAGGAGAGAAGAAAGAGGGATAAGGGATTCTTAAGGACCAAAAACTACAACCTCATAAACAGTAAACTATCCAGTCTCTTCAAATACTTTATTTCAGAGGAGCCATGCACGCAACATCACTAATAGCACAGGGAAACAAGAGATCTTAAAAATACTAAGTAACCTGAAATTTCTCTTAGGGAATTGTGAAAGTAAATTTATAGCCATTAAAATACTAATCTCTGCTTGATTTTAACTTGCCAAAAATACAGAAGCAATATGGCTTAAGAACTGGGATCCTGACAGTGCACCAAAAATGGAAAACTGATTGAGGCACCATATGACACAGCTCATCTTCTAAACATGAATGTACTTTAGACATCAGGATCATATTCTGATACCAAAATTCATCACGGTTTGGAAGCTTCTAGTCGTAGTCATGGATTCTAGGGTATATATTTTCCAATTTTATATGAATCACAGCACCTTAAAATAAATGCTTCTGGCACTTGGTGAAATTCTTACTAAGAGAGGCTGACACTAAGAAATACACAAACCAATTCACACCATTGTGACCAGCCTCCACTATAAAACAAAACACGTAGGTAGCTATATATGAAATTGGCTGTCTAAAGGAGATCTTTACCATGCACGTGTTTGCATTGATGCACGTCATCAAAAGCTGATACAGAACAGTGGTACGATTAGTAAGTACTAAATGCTGCAACTTCAGCATATGAGAAAATGAAAAATGTAGGGTGATTGAATAAGCATTAAAGAAGCAAGTTGCAATATATACCATAAGTTACACCTATTAAAACAAAGTGCTTTAGTACTGTTCTGCATAATAAGAATTTCTATTTTACCTGACATTGAACACAAAATTTGCCCTTTTTATCAGTTCATTGAAAGGAGACTTGTCTTTTGAAAGCACTGAAGAAACACGTAATTTAAACTATACTTTGCTAGATGCACTTTTTTTAAATTCCATTACTGAAAGAGAAAAATCAGACCCAGAACTATCAGTGGTGGTTCCCCCCAAACATGATTATTCTATGAGATTCTCAGTATCCAAACCACAATAAAATGAAAACGTAATAAATAATTATATAAATGTAAAAATAATAAGAGTATAAAATTAAATAATTGCTGTTTATAAAACTGGCACGCCTTGAATTGTCTACTATCAACATTCCCTTATAATTCGGTATTAGCAGGCATTCTCTAGTTATATTTTAAAAAATAAAAAATTTTAAAAATCAGTGCTTCTGAAGTAAGTGTGAAAAGCCTTGGATCGTGATCACATCTGGGTTCATCTGCCCCCCAGCTGGAGCAGACACTCACCTGTAGAGGGTGTGGAAGAAACAGCAGGGGGAGTTGGAGAGGTGAAGCCATCAGCAAGGGGCTGAGCTCCTGCAGCAGCAGCAGCAGCATCTGGGGCAGCAGAGGAAGGGGCAGGAGCAGGAGGAGTGGGGGCAGGAGCAGAGGTAGCAGGAAGGGGAGAAGTGCCAGCCGAGCCAGCAGGGGCTAAGTGAAGAGAGGAGGAAGAGGTGGCGTTAATAAGGAGATATGTTAGCAAGGATTAGAGAAAGCCTTCGACTATTCAGTGTTAGCTGTTTATTAGATGCATAGTATTTTAGAATGCATGAGGAGATGAGAGAAAAATGGAGCTGGTAAAGAAAGGCTCATTCCTATGTAGACGGTAAATGAGGGTAAAGTGAATCCACTTCTTTCCAGGTCTGAAGCAAACAACCGAGAACTTTTCACTGAAAGCCATTACATCTGAAAGATGTCTTTACACTTCATTCATTACTTTCATCTAGACCACAACCGCCTTTAGCTTTTGTACGAATTAGAAAATATACAGAAGAGGAAAGCCAAAAATTTCCATTCTTTGGCTCAGAAGCATCACGTATGTCAGATCACACTGCAAGCTAACTACACACTCTTCTTCACTGAAAGGGTTGTGGCAAAGGAAAAAGGAGTACCAATATCACTTCCTATTTCTGGATAGACTGGGGTGATTACATAGAACAAGCTGTCTTTTTGTGACAACTCAGGCTTGCACTAATGTACTAAGGATTTGTTCTGTGCCTGCCTCTCATTTCACCTAGTTTTCTAAAAGCACGCTTCTATACAACTGCATGAACAGCCAATGAAAAAATGTCCCTTATTTGCTTAAAAGGACAAAAAGCCCCCAGCCCACCGAAAAAGGTGATTTTTCCTACCTAGTCACCTGCAGGAAGCCACGCAAAAAAATCTGATGAACAAGTTCATATATAAAAGAAGCACTAGAGCACATCAAGTGCTCCCAGAAAAGACATCACTTGATTCAAACTCATACTATCAATAGCAAGCCATTTTCAAGGCACACACGTTTTTGGATAATGAACTTTTAGCCTTCTGTTGGGGTTTACTCAGTGCTGTGTTTAGGAGACTTGCAAATACTAAAGGTTAATGCTGAGTCAGAAAGAGGAACAGCAAGTTTCTATTTACCTGGATAGACACTGGGAGGAGATGGTGTGGGAACAGCAATAGGAACACCCACACTTCCACTTCCACTGTTCTCTCGACTGCTGCTCCGACTGCTTGGGTGGCTTCCTCCACTACTCCCACTGCTGCTGTAAGAAACCAAAATAACCCAGTGTATGAATATGCTACTGTGCATGTTGAAACATAAGACCCCTCATATAGCACCTTTCTAATTCAGAGAAGTAACAGGGAACAAGAGAAAAGAAACAAGGATAATAGAAATCTATATAAAGCTTAGTTTTCCTAAGACTCCTCACTTTGACTACAACACAACAGGTTTTTCAGTTAGTCTTAGTGAAATTGCCCAAAAATGAAACACTTCTGGAACTTGTTCCAAAGCATGTAATTCCAATATTGTTAAACACCTACTGAGCAAATATAGATCTTTTTCCTATACCTTATAAAACACGTAGACTCTATAGATTCTGATTCATATGCTTTCATATGAGACTACCGAAATTGTAAGATAGTAAAGGAGAAGTTAGTTTTTCTTACGTTTTACGTCCATCTGTTTAGCTATCCTCAAGTACTTAGGATGTTTAAAAATTAAAGATTTTAAGGGAACTATTTAGAACTGTTACATCATGAAACTCTTATTATCCTAGAGGCAAAGCTAGCCTTTTGCAGAACGTTTGATTCTGTGTTTGAAGTTACCAGTATCTTCAAAATACAATGCTCTTTTTCAGCTACCCAATCTATAAACATCAGAGACTGTTCAAACAAAAATGTGAACTATAAGCATATTATGCAGTCCTTCAACATGTAGAAGTCAAGTTGTGTACAAAGTCTTCCCAGTTTTGTAAGCATTTCGTAAAATACTATCATGATCTACCTAAGTGAAAGACTTCACAATTTTAGTAATTAATTAAGTACTGTAACTAAGTCATAGCAATAAAAGTGACTAGAGGATTAAGTGAATAATCTTAACATGATTCACTATTCCGGTTTTACTAAAGTGCATTCTCATCATGCCAAGTGACATTCCCAGTCCATGTGAATTTGCAAGCTTCACTGTAGAGGTGCAGATGGATTTGATAATGATCATATTTTTGTTCATATGCTTATGCAATACTAAGCACGCTTTGTACAGGACCACACTGAATACCTGTATGTGCGATTCCTCTGATTGACAGAAGCTGTTCTAACGGGGCTCTGCTGTGAGGGAGCCATATTGCGCGTGGGGCTAGGCACGTAGTCATTTGGTACCACTGGAGGACGTACTGGCTCCAAGGTACGGTAGGGAGAGTGACGCCTACACAAGGACAAGCGTATTTCAGAAGCAAATTAAGATAATACAGACAAAACCAAAGATTTTTCATTCTTTAAAAGATAGATACATATTAACCAGTAATGGGAGCTAAAAAATATATATGTTTTTCCTGTAAGTTTGCAGTATCTACTTCGTAGAATGAGAAAAAACAATTGAGGATGCTCTTCATGTGCTTCAATCTTCCTATTAATAAACTCTGTGTTGCACATCCCACTCATTTTAAAAATAATCCATATCTTGTTTTAAAATAAAGCACCACAGTCTGTATGTATATACATAATCACATACCAACAAACAGGATTCATCCCAGTTATAACACATTTCCCTAAAGTCAAAGTCAAGTTCATAGACTTAACAGGAAAGTACTTCTATCACACACAGCACAAATACTTAATGAACAGTGCCACATACTAATTTTCCAGTTGTTTAGCACCACCTGTCAAAGCCACACAGTTAATGACTTTTTACTCTAAAGCTTGTAGTTGTAAGTGTTCTGCAATGACAAAAAGGTTCCTGTTGGGAAAGGCTTATGATGCTCACTCTCTTTCAGCAGAAATGTGCTAACTGATTAATAAGACTTGATTAGTATAAGACGATGCAGATATAGCACCTCTTGACCTTTGTGAATGGTTAAACAAAAAAAACCAACCCAAAACAAACAAACAAACAAACCCCCACAGTACAGAAAAAGAAAGTATCTTCCCTTTTTTCCCTTCTGTTCACCAAAGCCATTTAAACATTAGGTAACTGCACTTACCCAATAGTTCCTTTTCCGGACATCGGTGGACTTGGTGGCTTCTGGGTGGGTGGTGTTGTACGAGGCAGCCCACCCATCTTCATATTCTGTGTGCTGACCTGCATGAGAGAACGGGGAGAAAAACAGCCTTTGCTAAGCTCAGCTTCTAGGGGTAGAGATACCAAGATTCCTTTAGCAATTAAGTCTAAACAGGGGAAGGTTTAAACAAACAAAAAAATTGAGAGGCCATGCATTTTATTTGCAATTTCCACTCTGCTAGAAGTCAAGAGTTGTGCTCAAAGGACTCTTTATTACATAGGGTTTTTAAAAATTGTATATGCAAAAAGTGAATTTGCCTTTAGGCTATCACATAAACATGAAATCACACACAATACAAACACTGGAACTCACTTGGTTAAACCTCCCAGTCATCTTTTGAGATAAAGGCAGTTATTTCAGGTTGCACTACTGAATGGTAAATTTGCAAAAATATTTTTGAATACTCTTTAAAAATACTAAGGTTTACCTAATAGGCCACAATTTAATGTAATTCATACAAATATGGAGAAGCCAAAGTAATCTCCAAATATACTTCATTAATGTTTTAATGTTTTCACAGTACATCAACATTTTTTAAAGATAATATTTACTGTAAATATTATTTATGTACAAGCAAACATAGAGAGAAAGCTATATGGAGAAAAATACAAAGATGTACTTTTTCTACCCACTAAATCTGTAGCAATTTAATCTCTAAGAATTTATAAATAAATGGGCAGGGAGAAAAATATTTAGCAGTGATGTGGTATGATGTAACTGCAGTTGTCCCCTCTCCCTCTTTCAGGTTAAAATACAAATGAAGTAACCTTTATATAAAAGAATTTACTCTAACTTCTTTAAAATACTCATCTGCATTCCTGACTGATGTATCAATCTAGGAATCATAAACAATTGTTACCAATGTAGGCATTTTGCTTATTTGTATACTGCCAGCCACAGATAATTCTCTCAATGTGTGCACCCTTACAGAAATCAGTACACCATCTTCCTACAAGTCCCTGTTAAACACCTTTGATTTATGAATGGTCAAACTATTGCTTAGACACAGCTATATTCAACAAACCTAAATAAGTACGCTTAGGTCCCTTCTGCTGCTGTTCCTGTCATGGTCTATTTCAGAGTGTTTCTTATTTCCAAAACTTAAATCTTGCCTACTGCCCCTGTCTCTCATATAAAAAAGGCACAGTGATCAAGGCACTAAGAGTATTTGCATACATCATTAAAGGCAAATTACTCCTTTAAAATTCAACTATAACATCTCACATAGAACTCTGGCAATGTTTAGATTTGTGAATTGATAAATATTGACAACAGTGTAAAGAGTAATATATTCAGTATTCTAATCCACTGAAACTCAATTCCCTGGCTCTAAATAATCCCAGTGCTATCACATTTTCAATCTGCTGGGAGAAAAAGAAAACCAAGCGTTGGAAGGGGTTTTTGTCAGATTCAAAAACAGATGTTTGGATTTACTTGTGCAAGAGTACTTTCTAATGTCAATTTAAGACAAAATTCTTTTGCACAGCATTATAAAGTCCTTTAAGCCAACTCTTAAGCAACAAGAAACCTAAAGTTAATTCAAGTGAGGGATGAGGTAAGCACTGAACTATAACTACTTGAAGGGAAGAGGGAAAGTGTAAAATGAAGCATATTTTATTCTATACACGGAACATTAAGAAATAGCACAACATCTGAATTTTTTTTTAAAGTTGCAGCACCTCCTGGATTTCCTCTTTCATTAAAGACGCCTGTTTCACCCACCTTGAGTTGTCCAAAAAACCCTCAAACAAACAAAACACCCCCACTGTAATTAACTACTCGCTGCATTGTCACTTGCTATTTTTCAAACAGCCCATTAAGCCTAGTGGAGCAAGGGTTTTTGATGTCTTTAGATGACAACAAACATAGACCAGTCTGTGTACCCCTGAATAGTAAATTTAGGTGTTTTAACTGGCTACACTATTGTTTCTGACTAGATGATGTAACCACTAGCTATCACGTTACAGTTAATATAAAATGTCATATATTTAATGATAAAGAATCTTATTTGCGTACAATCATTGCAGGAACAAAAACGGCATTTTAGGCTTCCACCGGGCTAGAGCTACAAGAACAGAAAGGACAGCAGAGGTGAAGGATGCAGTGACATCACACAGGATACAGTAAGAAGTGGAAGTAATACTTGCCTGACTAATGCAGAACTCCAGTGACTGCTAGTTACTTTCATTAACCCCATGAACAAACATATCCTTGACATAGGATGGGAAGAAAGCTTTAGAAAACATGGCCAAGGAAAAAGTGATGCTTTTTTAACCAAGAAACTTTAGTCACAAAGAAACTGTCCTTATGAAAGACTAAACAGAAAGATGGGGAAATGCACTGACAGTAAGTTTAGTTTCAGGCTCTTTGAATGACTTTTCAACATCAAAATTGAAATGCTGAAAGAGCAAGTAATTAAATTTACAGGGCTGTCTTCAAATCTGACAGGCTCGATGGGTTTAAGACCAGCTACTGTAAGTTAAACAACCCTATCTGAGTAACTTCCTCTTTGGCTTATGGCCAAATAATCACAGAGGAGAAATGAAGAATGTAAGATTATTCCAACAGTTCTGATCAAAATGGACAGATCTGCGGAAATAATACCATGCAAGACACTAAAAAAGGTTACAAACTGCTTTCAGGAAAATTAAAAAAAAAAAGGAAAAAAGAAAATTTAAAACTATACAAGTTGCAACTTCAGTTGACATACAAACACTGTAACGTTTCCAACTGCCCCTTTCTAAGACAACTTCTAGTAGGAGAAAGAAAAAAAAAAGAAAAAAGAAGTTATTAATGCCTCCCCCCATTTTGCACATCCAGTTAACAAAGACAGTTTCTATACTCAAATCCTCATCCATGCACATCCCTCATACAAACTTCTAAAATCCAAAGCAGCCACTAAACTCAAGGTCGTATTCCCATTTCCTATGAAGTTTCAAAAATCCATTTTCTGGAGTAGGAATTCTACACAAGTGGCACTGTTTCTCTGGCAACACCTCCCCTAGCTCCAGACAGCTGCAGCTATCCAGATGCAACTGGTTTAATTAGAGGGTGAAAGCAGAGGAACGCATCTGTCTGTTGGTGGTTTGTTCAACTGCAGGACCCCACATATATGTGGCTGCTTTGTAGTGAAGAGCTTGCAAATTCTTTTACGAAACTGCGTGGCAAAACAGAGCCTGCAACCAGAAACACAAAGGAGTATCTCTGCCTTTGCTCACAACTGCCAAAACAGTTAACCACTATGCTAAAAAAAAAAAAAAAAAAAAAAGAAAAAAAAAAAAGGAAGAAAAAATTAAGAGAGAAACACAAAGGAGTATCTCTGCCTTTGCTCACAACTGCCAAAACAGTTAACCACTATGCAAAAAAAAAAAAAAAGAAAAAAGAAAAAAAAAAAAGGAAGAAAAAATTAAGAGAGGCAGTAATGATGTGGGCACAAAGCTCAGAAAAAGCCCCGGGTGACTTTTCTAAAAGCAGGAAGACAAGAAGACAAGCCTGTGAACAGACGAGTAGTGTGCAGGGTCTACACAGAATGCATGCAAGGATTTTTCCAAAATTTTTTTTTTACATCTTCCCATGGAAGCAAAAAAGTAGAAAATATTTCTACCTGAAATTACATGGAGGAACACCAAATAATTCTAGGGAGATTGTAGATAAGCTTTTTTTTTTTCCCCCCATTGGATACCTTGAGGAAGTTTTTAGTACATGTGAATTAGCAAGCAACTGTACTTCAGAATAAAATGTTTTCAACCAAAGCTGTAACTCTGTCAGCACTGTAGCTCAGATTTGACGTTTTGCTGAGGAAGAAACTGCATAAACAACTTAAGCAGATCTTTGGTAAGTAACATATCCTGGAGGATGCCCCGAGATCCAGCTCCACAGTGACAGCCACAAATGAACTGTAAAGTAAATGGACCACTATGGACCATTCCGTTTAAAAAGGGTACAACAGTATTTCATCCAATATTTTCTACATGAGCCACAGTATCAGTTTTAGAAAGGTAACATGATGACTTCAAGACATGATATTGGACTGAGTACAACCCTTAGAAAATGATCGGTTTAATTTTTTTTAATAATTAAGACTTAGGTGTCCAATTTCTGGTTTTGACAACTAGTTTTTCATAGATCTCAGTGATTAAATCACCTTCTTATGGTCCTACATATGACTGAGTTTCCTTCATAGTTACATTTTTATAATCATTTAACAGACTGAGCTTCTTTAGCAATCTACCATATAAGAAATCTGTAATGAAATAAACTGGTTAAAACTGAGAAATCCTGCAGTTCATTCGACTCAATTCCTGGGAGTGTTTTCACGAGGAAAAAAATTCCCTGAGCAAGAAGTGCAGCAATACAGAGTTGGTCAGATAGAAAAGCTGGTCATCAGACACGCAAAAACTATTTGCACCAATGCACTGTGCATCTAGGTGACTGTAAGGCACTTACCCACAACAAAGGTTTCAATCCACATTTTTACTCTTCTGAAGAACATCTCCAAAAAAGTGGGTTGGCTTTTTTCCAAAAATCCTGAATACCAGATATTCCACACAATCAAACCTCAGAAGAGTACTTTCTAAAGCCAAATTTGGTCTCGGCCCAGAATTTTTTAAGTGGTGTTTTATAGTCATATCATTATTTTCTAGAACTTTCAGAATGTCAAAAGAATCAACTCTTGCCCAAAATCTACTAAGAAAAAGTGTCCTATCAGTGATGTTCCATTGATTATATTCAGAAACTTTAAGCAGCTACGTAACCTTCTCAAGCAATTTTATACCCAACTCCTGCAAAACCAGCCCAAGGCTGAATGCAAACTACCTTCCCATGCTTTGCTTCATCTTAACACTACAGAGAGGATGAACGGATTTTTGGCCCATCATCTGCTACCTGAAAGTAAATTCTTTTTCAGGCTGCTGTCAGCCACTCAAATACTTACTCTGCATGTCTAATTAAACCATGTGTATGTAAGTTGATTAGCCAGTTGATATGGAAGTGAAATGTCTAAATTTCAACGCTGTCGTGGCAAATGACCACAAGTAGAAGCTTCAACAAGTGAATTTACTTATTTTTACCACATCCACCTATGTAAAGTAATTGAAGAGCCAAGTCTGGTAAATACAGAAAGGCTTACACAATCCCATTTTCAATTGATTTGCTGACAGACGATGGTACAGATACTCCTCTGACTTATAACTGGAATTTTCTTCAAAATCTGTTTGAAATTTAAATTAAGTTACCCAGACACAAGCACATTTACCCTCGTACAGTCACTCAGTTTAATATTGTGACTGTTAGCTAAGACTAAGTTTTCTTTGCAGCCATGAAAGATAAATGCAAGCTAATCACTTCATATCCAGTCTCTCGTAAGTGAACAAAAATTATTATTCACATGGAATGAGGGTTAGTAGATGCTGCTTCTTTCAGGCTGATGTACAGTAGTTTTCTTCTTTCAGGTTGATGTACGGCGACTACAGTGAGACTTAAAGAATAACTTACGTCCACTGAGATGTGCTGCACAGTTTTCTGCCTTTTTTCGTTTTGTTTTTTTTTAAACCCTCACGTTTTCGCAATGAGAAACTGATTGACATACTGTGATTTCTGAAATCTAACTTCTGACCAGGTAAAAATAAAGAAACTGGTGTTATAACAACAAAAAAGTTATTTTCATTCCAAACCTATAAATACAAAAAAAATTCTCTGAAAAGCTGAAAAGACTCTTATCACCACTGCAGATAATGCACAGATATGACAGTTCACACATAATCTATAATTATGCAATTCTAATTTTTTTTTAGGATGGTCATTGCTTATAACTGCAACTGCAGAGAGCAACAAAGAAAACTGAGTTTGCAAATATATTTTTTTTAAAATCACTGAAAAAAACATCAGCCAATATGAACCGAGCCAGGAATAAGGCATACTCAGCGTAAGTATCCATTTTGTGTGGATTTTCCATTGTGAACAGATGTGCTACACACACTTAAATACCTTACTAAAAGTACCATCTGGCCAACTCCACAGGGACATCGCTGGGATATCTACAGTAATACCTGGGTTTACAAGCGATCTCTTCAGGAATGTGCAGAATTTTCTTTTAACTTTTTCCAGTCACGGAAAATACTTAGTCATGAAAAACATTTCAGATCAACTTGGAAATTCATTAATTAATATGCTCACACTACACATTAGTATCCTATGCCCTAAAATACAGTTTTCTCTTTAGAACTGTGGCTGCTGCTACTAAAAAACATTCATTCCCTCTTTTCCTAAGCCAGTAGCACTTCAGGTGGATGATGATATCACAATACTCAATAAAGGCTATAACCTATCTATTAATTAATGGGCTATGAACACCAGCATAGCATCACATAACTTCATTTAACTGCTTGTCTAATTGATGTGATGCTTTTTATTGCTATTTCTGTAGCCACTAAGGCTACTAACATTTAAACTTCTTTAAGAGCCTTGAGAATATGACCTACTTCAGTCTGAGCTCTTTGATGCACTATTCATTTAATATTCAACTAAATAAATCGCTTAGCTTGTCGTTAAAGGGTTATTAAATATTTTACAAAACCATGAAACTTGTGAAAATTTTTATATGAGTGCCTCGGTATGTAAATAGTGCAAGCAGTTTCTGAAAAAAATTAAGGATACTGCAACTTTAAAAAATAATACACAGATTTGAATTAGTTACACACTTTTGGAGCTCATTATCTGAGCGATCTCACATTGAAACATTAATCCAAATCAAGTTATAACTTACACCGTATATAGGATAAAAAGAATATTACACAGGGGGAGGCTCATATTCAGCTGCTACCTATTCCCTGTATCTTCTTGTCTACACAAGGTTAGCATAATATTCCTCCCTTGAAAATGATCTAGTAGATACGCTGAAGGCAGCCAATACTGTGCCAGAAAGCTTTTAAAATTAACTGTATTGGCTTCCTTACGTAAATACATCAATTTATATCACAAAATGTTTATCTGCAATGAAATCATTCAACAGAAGGGTGGATACACAGGAGGAGAGCGGGTGTTGTTTCAAACAATCAGTAATATTCATGTTAATCATCTCCCCATGTGTAATAGTCTCAGAAGAATAAGAATGGATATCCAGCCCTGGGGTTTCTTACCTTAAATCTAAGCAACCACTTAATGCATAAATGGAGCAAATAAAAGAGGTAAGGAAAAAAAGCATTGAGAGGTTAGTTGGAACTTCAGGATATGAAGAGAAAGGAAAAAGAAAGAAAAAAGTTAAGCATTCAGCATTAACAAAATAATGTATCAGTAGATCATAGAAAGAGTGGTTAAAGCAGAATGTGTCATGAACAAAAGATTTTCAAGCTGAAAATTTTAATATACATTGACCACAAAGCCTTTATATTAACAACTTAAAATTAATGCTCAAATGCTTGTACACTGTTTACTCCAGTTCTTACAGTGCTAACAAAAAGTGAGCTGCTTTCAGAATGGATCATGAGATCTAGATGGATTAACCTCAGAGATTAATTTATTTGAGCTGTCAAAGAATAGCCTTATCAAAACCCTGAGCTCATTTAAATTGTTACATGCATTAGCATATTTACAACTAGCTGAAACAGAAGCCTCTAGAATATTAAGCTAATATATGTTCTTTCCTAGACAATGCTGTTAGTTAACTCTTAACCTGAAGCCATGAGATATCTCTTGAATAAAGATCAAGAGCAAATCATTACACCTTGTAAGAAGTACAGCACTCTATATGGATACTGCACCACATACCAGTATTTTTGTAGACATTAACCAGCAGTGAAATCTTATTTTAAAGCCTAAGTGCTAGCTTTCTGACATGAAGTCCAAGATCTTTCCCCCTTATCTTCTTTCCCATTGACTTTTTTTTCAAAAATTCTAGTCCTTCCGTTTCAATATCATGTGATTTGTTTTCAGATCTAAACCTATTCTTGCATTTCTTACACATTTTGTAACATCAAACATTAAATATGCAGAATCTCAACAATGGAGCATCCAGAGTGACTACTCCCTTTCATCCATTTAGATCATAAATAGACCTTAATGTATTAAAAAAGAAAAATTATCTGATCTACTAGAAAACCTCCTGTCTTTGAGTTTAAAGTTTTACCGAAACAGTCTCTGCTTCACACAGCTACACTAGAAAACCAAATCCCCCTGTACTGGCCAAACAGAGTAGCCAGTTACATAAGCTGGCCCATGAGCTGAGCCCATTTCCTCCGCAGCACTGCCTTTAAGGCACAATGATAGTGCCTTAAAACACACCACTTTGAATGGATCAAAGGGCAGAACAGATTGGAAGACTTTGTATCTCAGGAAACATTTGAAAAAATTGAAAGTAAGTCTCTTCCAAACAAAAGCTTCTTCATATTTTTGCAGCATTGTAGCTTCAGAAAGGGAAGATGAGGAGGGACTGCTGGAATGATACAGCAGCACTTAAGTTCTCTCTCATCTATTAAGAAACCAAGTTGTAGAGCACCTTTTCCTGAAGATGGTATCCACTGATACTTTGAAATTTTGAATGGAAGGAATACATGCTCAAGTGCCTATACTACTTCCCTCAACATGGCATACTGGATTTCTTGGCCAAGGATGCTCCCTTTTTCTCCTGTACTATTCTCTGTCCAGTCTGCCATCTCCCTCAGGGGCTGCAATGAATGCTTGCTGCATTAGCTCTTTGATTGTCGTGACAATGCATAATTCTAGTCCAAGTACTAGAGGGGAAGCCCTATAGCAGAAAAAGCAGAAAGAGGACAAAGAATGCAGACTGAGGCACCCTGATGCTAACTGGAACTTTAATACTATTGATCCAATAACTTCTGAACTCATTGGAAGGGAAAAACACCACAGCTCAAACAATAAAGAGCTATGAACAGGCAAATTTAAAGCTCCTACCCTTTTTCTTTTTTTCTCTTTGTTCTTCAGCCAGAGATCTAGTCAACTAATCTGTGTGATGTCAAGTTCTCTGCTTATTGTTTCACAAGTACATAATACTTTTTCATTTTCTAGATAAATATAGGACATTGTAAATAACATTTGTAATATGTTTCAAGCATATCACAAGCGTAACAAATGGATGAAAATACACATTTGAGTCATCATCCACTTGATGAACTATGTTCTTTCAGAAGAACGTAATTCATTGCATCACAGTGAGTATGATTCTGCTACATTGAGGTAAGTGGGACACCAATTATAATGGTTTAGAGACAGTGCTAAATAAGATTGTGCTGCAGAGCAATTAAAAACTATTCTTTAATGAGTTCTAAAATAATCTCATTAAAACAAAACTGATCATTAAAATATTAGCAACTAATCCTACAGGTTAATATGCTCCATCCATATCCAGAAGGAGTTCTGCTGACCTGCATAAATTCAAAATTTGTAAGAACTGGCTGTAGATTTTAACACAAGACTGATAATAATTTCCTGGTCAAAACTGTAGCTATTAATGCTGGGGGGTTTTTTTGTTTGGTTTGGTTTTCCAAATCAAACTTAGAGAGTCACTTGTCTTTGTAAAATCTGTTTAGGGTTACAAACTGAGATTGACTATTTTGGTAAGAAATGGGGAAAAAAGATTTTCTGCAAACAAAGGATGTTGAGAAGACCTTGAGCAAAATTGCTTGGGAAAGATATTTAAATAGCACTGTTCAGATTTTTAACTTTAAGAGGTTGTTTAAACAACCTATTGCCATTTAAATGACTATCCAAAAAGACAGTTCAAATTGAACAACATAGATAATCTAATCCAGTTTGGTGTCAAGCAAAAGAAACTCTGGTGTACTTTGACTGGAAGAAGCATCTCACCTTACTGCTACTTAGCAAGTTTACAGATTTGTTAGTTTGTCACATAAAATTGACACTGTGTTGTGTTATTTACCTTTTTTCTCCTGGAACTTTAACACTGTCAGTGTTCTCATTTCCGTATTTGTTTTCCTGGCAGCACAAGTTAACAATGAGCTCACACCTGCTAAGACTGTGTTTACATTCAGGTTGTGCCTTCAAAAAGCACATACCTCATCTCACACATGATATTACTGCTGTTGTGTACACTGATCTAACACTTGCATACAACAGCCACCAGTTGTGTCTCAGTCTGATCTTTGCCCTGAAATTCCTCCTTTTTTCCTAGTCTTAAAAGGGAGAACCATCTGGCTTCGAACTTGGCAGCAATATTCCCATTCTGAACCCCCATATGGCACAAAAGTTGTAGAGAGCTCACTTTAACAAAGCACATCACAGGATATGGATATAACTGACTCTGACAGAAAGAAGAAAAGGAAGCACATAATACTTCTTAGGCAAACCCTTTCTTTGGGCGAGCTTCAAAGTAAACCAGTGGCAATTACAGCTGGATCATACTTTGTGGTTCTAATTCAGGCAGAAAAGTGACAGTCATTAGCCTTTCAGTCCCCAGGTATATCCCTGGCAACTGATTCAAACAGTAACAAGCAGCATCACACAAGTAGGTATTCAGAAGCATTTTAAAAGGTGACTCATAGTCCTGAATACGCTCAGAACTAAGATTTAGTGGGGTTGCAAGGTTTAGACACACTGGGCAAGGGGACAGAAAGGGGCAACTGCAAATTGGACAGGACTCCTCTTATGTTTATAGACACACTGGCCAGGCAAGGAGAAACTGGTATATTACCATGAAAAGCATCAGATCATTTTGAAAATATACAAAGACAATGTATTTGCAGTTTGGCTGTTTTAACAATATCACCTACCTTCACTCCATGTCCAATATCATCTAGAATTGTATAATCAATAGGTTTCCTGATGTAGCGAACAGGTCGCTCCAAGTTAGCTGGTGCAATGATTTTGTGAGTTCTTGAGGTGTTTTTGTTTGTAGTCAAGATACCAATTTCTCTTCTAGCAACTTTCTCTTTGTGAATGTCCACCGTCTACAAAAGACGCAGTGTATTTACTAACAATGGTATGCATTTGAATACAGAGTCAGTATAAAAAAAAATTGAATCAGTCCCAACGTTTCTAAGATCTCTGTATACTGTGCTAAACATATCACTACATACACTTGGTTACATCATCTTTGCTCACTTTACTGTTGAACTTGCCACCTCTAACCCTTCACTAATAGCCATGGGTTCTTTGGGTTTACTGGTACTCTCACTCTTGACAGTCAAGCAAAATTCCGTCTCCTTTCCATTCATAGTAGTTCCCATTAATTTACTGACACCGTTTTATACCATTCTTTTTATTACCCTTTTTAATTTTTCCTCTCTAAGCTTATCTTTGAAATAGTCTCCAATTAGATGAAGTGTAAGGATACCTTCCCAAACCTTAACTTTTATGACTTGAAAAACAAACCATAAGCAGGTTTTCTCACACTGTAAAACAGTTTGCTAAACTAGGACTGGTACTTACATGATAGAATAAAATTTCACTCAGACAAATCAACAAGGTCATTACAAATCACTCATCACAAAATCATGATTGGATTTTAGAAGGTGGTCAGTACTAATTTACCCACAATGAAGCCAGTGGCTACGCCCCGTGCCTTCACTTGGAATGTCTAAAGCCATCACTGAAAATCCCTGCCTCCATCTATTACAAGGACCACAGGAGAATCTCCAGGGTAGGACAAAGTCCTGCTTAAAATTTATTGCCTACAAACATGTACTTGAATCTTGTTTGGTAACAAGACTACAGAAAAGTTACCAAAAAGTCTATCTGTCTCTTCCAGGAAAATAAAATCTCTTAAATCACGGTGCACAGAGTTGCTTGCATTACTTAAAACAAAAAGAATTCCTTCTTTACAAAACTGCTTTCCTTATAGGAAAATTGCCAGACTTGTGAACAAGTTTTTTAGCTATAGGGTAAAAAAAAGTAAGAAAACAAGCAGAGTCACACCACCTTAGGATTTCTAAACATTCAGAGGATTTCTTGCTACCGCTTTAGTCACTATGAATGGTACCAGAAAGCCTTTTCACAGTTAGGAGACAGGCACTGTGGTAACTAAGGAATGAGTACAAATTAGAACTCATTTTCGTAACAGGCATTTTTAAATTTTATTTTTCTGTGGCCAGGGATTGGGACAGGGTGGTTGGTTACACTATTTTACCATTTTGTTTGTGCTACTGATAGCAAAACAAGCAAAATGGACCCTGTATTACCATGTGCAATCATCACAACCTTAAAAGCTACAAAAATTTTTAAAGAAACATGACTTCCAAGAAGTTGCTTCTTCATTCTTTCCAGAGAAGAATTTCCACAAATACCAGGGGCATTATACAGAAGTTTAAATTACAACCTATAAAAATTACCTATTATTACTCAGCAACATATTTTCAAGATCCTGCAACTTTTCTAAAATTAAGCACCAAATACAGGTTTTTCATGTACATCTCTAGAACTGTAAGGGTTCTACTAAAGCTGTACAGCTATTTCTTAAAACAGATCTACAGAATAATAGATTATTCAAGGTCAAAATATGTTGGCAACCCTCTCTTTGGAAAGCTTGAGTTTGTTGAGCAATGATTGGAAATTTAGTATGGGTAGTTAAACTATCTGGGACACATCCTTCATCACTCACACAAACCCACCCAGATTTGGCCAATATATAAACTCAGTAGAAATTCACAGTTCATACAAGCTTAACGGAAACACGTATATTTCTATGACTACTTAACAACTAAATCACTCTACAAACAATTTTGCTGAAGTTGTTCCTGAAGCTCCCTGTGATGGGCAGGTCTATACATCATCCCCTAGTACAATAGCGCAGATCAGATCTTCACAGCTCTTATGATACTATTGACTGTACAAGCACCAGTGCAAACAGAGCACATAAACATGTTCCAGGCCAGAGTATCAGAAGTGTTCTGTTCTGCATCACGGTAAGATTCAACATCTTATCTTCCATCACAGGTTTCTCCCTTCCCTTCCCATCACATCCCTTCTCTGTGTCAGACCCTTGCTTCTGCAGCAGAGTGGAAGGAGAAGTTCTGGAAAAAGTAGCAGTCATACCAAAGAGATTGTATACAGAATCATCATCTCATCTACTGACGAGTTAGAAAGCACATACTTTCTTGATAAGCTAATGGTATGTGATAGGAACAACTTGGAGGACACTCTTATGTTTAATATCACTGAAGAATTCAATCTCTACAATTACCTCACTTCATCTGTGATCTGGACATGTCACTAGAGAACTGCAGAAACATTACACTGACTCTTGTGTGTTCTTTGTCTCACAGGCCTCTGGTATCATTTGCTAGAATGTTAAACAACCTCAGCTGCAACAGCAGCTGCACCTCAAACGCTCTATGATGTTTCAAATGTATTGAAACATTGAAATCTTATGGGTCTGAATCTGGTCATACAAAACTAGTTTATGCCTTGGACACTACACTCTTGGAGCCTTAATTTCGATCTACAAATCAGAAAGAAAGTAATTAGTGCAGTGTTGGCAAGATGATTTCTGCCTTTCTCTTCAAGTGCTTGACCTCTGCAACTTTGAAGATGTTCTTTTAATATTTTCTTATGCATTTATCTATAAATGCAATGTGAGTACAAATATTTAATGTACATGTTATGGGAGCAATGGTACCTTGGCACTGTGGAAACTTGTTTCCATGAATGAAAAGCATGGTTTTTTAATTATTCATAGGAGTTGTGAGTACAACCAGTTTCCTTAAGGACTATGGAGATCAGTGAGGCATGACTACAGTAACAAACAATGAAATGCATAAAAACTGATTAAAACCTCTAGCTCATCTAATGGGAATTCTCTTGTATGATGATTCAGAACATCTCTTTTATCTTGAATACCTATGCAATGCCTAAGACTATAAAAACTGCACCTCATTCCGGTACATATTCCTAAATTTGTATTGAAAAGCAACTTTGCTGGCAGGCAGGTTTTTAAAAAATTTCAGTTTCTTACTTAGTAGGCTACTGGAGTCGTAAGATCTTAAGACACATACAAAACAGCAGAAAGGAACATTGAGGTATTTGATTAGTAGAGAAGGAACAAAGATTAACCTGCTACTAAATAAAATGAAAACATTTATCCTCAACATATAGGTAATTATTGCCTCCAGTACCAGCATAAATCCCTTGAGTGAGACAGCAGAACGCTAGCAGAATGTTTATTCAGCAGTTTAGAAACTTCTACTAAGAAGTTTTTGGGGTTAGAGCTGGAATAACAAAACATCTGACTTGGAAAGTCTGTCAGGAAAAGCAGAAGGGGTACACTGTGCCCTTCTATAACTTAAAAACACTGTTTTCTAATAAGAAATTTCAGTCTCCTGACAGCATTATTAAAATTTTTTTTTCCCCATAGCTCCATTATCTTTGGCAAAAGCTCATTACTATCATCTCTTCAGATACCTTTCAAGATGCCTGTAATAAGGCAACCACTTTATTTTTTTCTATTAGGAATTTTCTGGCTATTTTGAAACATCAAGTTTATATACTGAATTCAATAAAAACAGCCGCAAGATCTGTACAAATTATCATAGAAAAAACATTAAAATATTTCTAGGATTTCAAATTTAACATTTTTTACCACATCACTCAAAAGTCACTGAACTCAGAGTTTTGAGAAAAAAATCTCTTCTACTTGTGAGTGAAATTACTCAAAGTATTAAGTTAGCAGTTGTGCTGGTTTTGGCTGGGATAGAGTTATTTTTTTTCACATTAGCTAGTATGAGCTTTGGATTTGGGCTGAAAAGAGCATTGATAATACAGGGATGTTACTGCTGAGCAGTGCTTACACACAGTCAAGGCCTTTTCTGCTTCTCCCACCACCCCACGAGAAAGCAGGCTGGGACTGCACAAGAAGTTGGGAGGGGACACAGCTGGGACAGCTGACCTCAACTGACCAAAAGGATATTCTATACCATACAACGTCATGGCCAGCAATATAAAGCTTGGTGGAGGCTGGCGAGAGGGCTACTGCTTGGGGACTGGCTGGGCATCGGTTGGTTGGTGGTAATTGTTTTCATTTGCATCACCTCTCTTTCTAGTGTTTTATTTCTCTCTGCTATTTTCCTTTTCATTAAAATTTCTTATCTTTATCATAATCATGGTTATTATTACATTTCAGTTCTTAAACTGTTTTTATCTTAACCCACAAGTTTTCTCACTTTTACCCTTCTGATTCTCTCCCCACAACCACCTGTTGGGTTGGGAAGGAGTGAGCAGCTGTGTGGTGCTTAGCAGCCAGCAGGGGTTAAACCACAACAGCACTTTGAAAGTCTAAACTGTAGTGAAATTTCAGAAATAAAAGTCTCAAGAAGCCTTGATTTCTTCCTCTTCTCAAAACGTTCAAATTTAAATTTATCAATTTATTGTCAGCCTGTTAGTCTGCGCTTTTAAAATTCAGTTAACAAAATATTAGAAGAAAACGTTGCTTACATACAGTGTTGCTGGCCTTTTTTTTTTTTTTAATCAAATTCAATAGAATTTAAACAAACTAATTGCAAATTACCTTGAAAACTGGATTATTACTTTAAAATGAGTAACTGCCTAATTTTGAAATGTTAGAAATGTGACATTAATTTCTTCAACTCAAGTTGTATGTAATTTATACACAAAGAGAGAGGCCATAATGATACAAAAGATGCTGTAAAGCTAGTTGCTCCATAAACAAGCAATATATAATGTGAAAAATTAGGCTTGCTTTAACATTTTTGAAAGAGTTTGGCCATTCTTGTAACTTGCAAGAATAAGACAACTGAAAATGGTTACAAGCCTTGACTGACTTATCAATGGAAGGTCCAAGTGAACTTCCCTGCAGAGACCAACCAGCTCACACGTCCCCACGGTTCAGCTAAGCAACACGTGCTGACTACAGAGAAGTTCAAGCCTACGGTCTATCCAATACCTATTCTCACAGACACTATCATGGGCCTCGGATTCCATAAGAAAAGGATGAAGCAGATTTGTCCACCATGCAGTGCCATTGGAGATAACTCATCACTATCACTGATCTTTGTGATAACATCCTTGTTTATATAAACAGCACCAAAGAAATGTTTTAAAGATGACCTAGCTAACTAAGAGCATTTTATAACCAAACCTGAAATTTTTTTTTTTCATCATACAAATATTAAAACCTGAAAGCCTGCCAGATTAAGTTAAAGAATTTGGATGTTAACAACACTTCACAGTGTCTGCTAACTTAGAAAACTTTAACACAATTTTTTTCACAAGTATAAAAATTTATACAGATGATCTGTATTTAGGATTTACATTTTCAGCCAAATATGAAACACTGCATATCATCTAGTTCTGGACAAGGTTCCAGAAGGCAAATAAGAATAGATTCATCAGCTTCCAGACCAAACCAAAGTAATGCTAAATTTTAAATCAATAGGATTTAATCACTGGCATAAAAATAGTTTCAATAGTAGCGATTTCCTTATTCAGGACATATATATAATATGAAAAACCACAAATTATTATCAATTTCCTTTTCAGCTCTTTGATTAAGTTGGCATACAGAGGGAAACGCAGAAAGTGATACAAATTGGCTTTTATCAATGAACAGAGAACTAAAATATTTTATTTTCTAAAGTTAATCACATCTTTTCCAGTTTGAGCTACACTTGAACAAAACAAGCACTTTTGAAAAAGTTTTCTTACTTTTTAAAAAAGCCAAACGATTTTGCTCCCTTCTTTGAAGAATATGTAGAATTCCAAATCAGAAGTAAAAGCAGGATTACACATCCAGATATCTTAATTTGCATTAGATTTTTCTAAACTTAAATATCAATACCTACTGACCAAAGCATTAATGCAATAAAGCACTGCAAGGAGATGGTAATTACCAACATGTTTTCTGTTCTATGTTATTGACTTCATTTCAAGTCAGACTGACTGACATCATAATTTGGCAATAAGGTATTTTAAGTGGTACTAGAAACAGCCCACTAAACTTTACACCCAACACAAAACAGTCTTCTGCTTGTTCCATGAGAAGTATAAACAAATTTCCTGAAAAGTTATTTATTACACAGAAACTGTGACAAAATAAATTTATTAAAAAAAAACCAACAAAACCACAAAACCCCACAAAAATTAAGACAGATAATACAATCATCTACAGCATTAGTATCATGGGATGAAGCCATTTCTGAACATACTGAATTCAACTTAAGTTCCTTGGATCAACAGACTTCATGTATATAATATCCAAAATTCAAATACTATCTGCTCCTCTGATATCATTTCTTCCATGAAGATTTGAGGAGCATCCTACGTATGTATGATGCAGACTCAAAAAAAAAAAAGAAAAAACAAAGCAAAACTCAATTTTCAACTTTACAGTGATCTCTAAAAAGAAATAAACTACACAACTTTTTATTGTTTTTTTCAGGTGCAGCCCATGACTTTTGGCAGATACATCTTAATTAGGCTTCATTTAGTGCTCCATTTTAAATACCTAGCCATTTGTAATAAGCATCAAAACCAATCTAACTTAGCATCTCAAACTGCATATATCCCAGCTTCTCAGAAGGAAAACATTTTAAATGCCATGACCATTTCTCCAAAAGCTACTTTACAGAAACTGTGTGACAAAATGAACTTTCCACATGGATAAAATTAAAAATCCAGTGAACTCTGAATATTTTTATTCATATACTGTCTTTTGTATTGGGCACTCAAATAATTGAACAGCTGGCACTAGCCTGTCAAGAAGCACATATGCATATACACGCAGAGGCATATACACACATACACGGCGTATATATAGCACATGCACACACACACACAGAGTAATTTGTGACATTTTCTGGGGGGAAAAATATTAATTAACATGTCCATGGACTAACAATAAGCATGCAGCAGAAGAAATCAAACTTCTCAGCTTATTTTTGAAGATGCAGTTAGATAACTGAGGCAATCTAATAGTGTACTACTAGCAGAAGGGAAAGTCCCCCCCACCCCTTCCTTTGCACCTGCTCTTGAATTCACCTGACCTCTCAATGAGCCAATTCAGCCCATTAAGCCAGCATAAAATTATTCACTTCTTTTGCTGGTTCAAACCTCTACTAGCTTAACAACACTTTCAGCACCAGCAAGTTAACAGATCAGCCCAATCTGCTTATCTCCTACCTTAGACAGCTCCTATTTTCAAACGTCTTTCTAAATACCACCATATTCTTCATTCTAATTTATGACATTATCACAGGGAGATCAAGAAACCTTAGCAGCCAAAATTTATTGGTCAAATAAGACACAAAATATTCAGTAAGGATGCAAACCAGCTTTTCAGTAACAGAAAAACAGGAAGTGCTGTATCATTACTTGTAATTTCTCTTCTAATCCACCATTTGCATGTAAGCCCTCCAATAAATCTGTCATCCATCCTCAGCCCATTTTGGCAGTCAAAATTCTCCCATCAGTATGGTGATGGGACATGGGTTCCTAAAAATAGTAGCTTAATTTATTGCTGCTCAAAAAAACTGCAAAAAATGGCAGGAGTTCTGCAGCCATGCACAAACGTGACACATTAATTTTGCCTTCTGTTCATGTCATTGCAAACTACGTTTTATTAAAAAAAGCCAGAAGCAAACTACTTTTGTCATCTATGCTTCTGTCATTAGATGCCAGTATTACAGCAACAGGAAAAGTAAAAAGATGACAAGTATTGATTTCCACCACCCATTTCACATTTCTTTAATTTTAAGTGCCTGTAGCCAATAAATACCAAGTACAGTAAGTCACCGAATAGGAGTCGAGAAGCTTAATCTATCCCTTAACATAATGTTCTGACTTTTCCATTAGCTATTTTTCTGTCCTTGTCACTTATGCAGAATGGACCCCTCTCCAACAGTAAACTGACCATAAATACATTTACTTTCTTATCCTATGTAAAATGCTCACACTAACACAGATAGAAAATCACATAGGGAGACCCATTCTCAGAATTAATATTAGAAAAAATGCACCCTTCTGTTTTAAATATGACTATTTTTCTCATTCACAAAATGTCAGGTGAGAGTTTCACTTACTGTATAATCTCAAGAACAAAGAGGGGGAAAAAAGAAATCAGGAAAAAAATCTCACTTGTGAAATATGGTTGATTGAAGATTCCATGCGCCGAAGCTGGGATGCTTGGATATCCAGCATTTGGAGAACATTGTTGGCCAAAGTGTTGATCAGATAGGCTACGCTTGCTAATGACTGGGTTGTGTAGGCTTTGGTTTCTTCCAGGGCTCGCTGCTTATCTGCTGACTAAAAGGAGAAATAAAAGGTTTATTTAGTAAAGTCTCTCACGTAAACGTTCTTGGAATTAACTGCTTTTTACTGTCATCAAAGGACAAAGAATAATACAAGTCAAACTAATTCTACATCAAAATTACCATTTTTCCTCTTTTCCATTCATTCCACAACAGGTACTAACTTTGTATTTTAAGAGTTTCTGTTCTTTATAGAAGGAATTAAGCTAGTATACAATATGCACATCTTTTCTTGAAATACTTCAAGTGCAATTTTTTGTACTGCATTTTAGCAATAACCTTTAAAAGTACTCCGAGATACTTATTCTTTAGTTCTTCTAAACTTTGTACTATTTAGAATTATTTAGTTCTTCTAAACTTTGTACTTCAATTAGATCCCATAACAGCCTGCAAGGATCTGCCAAATACCATATTCCTCATCTCTCCCAATTATTTAGACCTCATTAGTGCCACTAATGGTCGTTCACAGTGAATGAACTATAATTACCCCTTAAAATAGTAGCTGAATAGAATGTGAGAGGAATCATTTTTAAAAAGAACAAGTCCACATTTTCTTTATAAACATGTTTTGTGCTTTTCACGTTATCAGTATTTTCTTCTATGAAGAATTAGTACAATCCATTTTTCTAGTAGTAGACCACCTAGAACTATTCAGGCTATCAAGTCAGAAGATATCCATTAGAAGTCTAAAAACATACACACATTTCAAACAACATTAAAAATAATAAGAGTCTAGTTGTCGAGGTTTTGTGTTTCTCCTTGAATAATAGTTAACACCACAAAGATCTAATTCAGTGCAAAGAATACAGATTAAAGCACTGGTAAAACATACAATTAAGATGTGAAGAAAGCTTCCAGTTTCCAAGGCTTTGGAATACACTGAATTTCACTGTCAGGTGATCTTTAGCCACCTCACAGGCTGATGGTGCTGTTTCTAAAGCAACAGTTGACAAATGTTCT
Organism: Calidris pugnax; assembly: GCF_001431845.1. NCBI lineage: Eukaryota > Metazoa > Chordata > Aves > Charadriiformes > Scolopacidae > Calidris > Calidris pugnax. The sequence continues at coordinate 13,313,920 of NW_015090990.1, read as the reverse complement.
CTATTCCCACCTGCCATTATATCACTATATTTCATAATTTTCTTTCCTCTGTATGTTATTCACAGTGGTTGGGTATCAAGATTCAAGAAATGTGCTTTTATTAGAAGGTGAATATAAAGTCGATGCCATAACTTTCAGTGCATGCTGAATCTACCATCCAGTTTATGATATGCACTTTGGGAAACACTGAAAATAAGCATATCTCTATTTCAGGAAAATAATTCTTAAAGCCCCAGATACTTCCTGAGACCTTGCAGTAAGAAACTTAGAAGAAGAGTGCCAGCTTTCAAGAAAAAAAAAAAAAATAAAAATCAAAATACACATGTAAGCACAGGACTTCAATTAAGCATTCACATGAAAGATACTCAATACTTTTTCTTTCCTGGCACCTTCTCCTGTGTCCACAAACAACAATAGTTACTTGCGTGGCCTGTTCACATTCCTTCATGTTGCAGGCCACACTGGTACCCCTTCCTAGTGTGCTTCTGGGAAGGAGGACAGCAGCAGCTGCTGTTCAGCCATACAAGAGCTCCCAGAATGGTGCAGGAGGGGAGGAATGCTGTAGAAGTTAAGCATTCTTGCCTGGCTGTTTCTTTCCCATGCAGCAGACAAAACCAGACTCAGCAGCAGAAAGAACTGAAAATTTTAGGAGACAGCTTCTCAGGGCACAATATGATGATGTTCCCCAACAGAACACACTTGTAAAGGCTGCCTTATATCCAGCTATAAAGTTAGATAACTGCTTTCCCCAGAGTCCATTTAAGAACTCATGACTTTTAGCCAGCTGGATGCATGTCTTTTATATAACAGAGCTCCAAATTCATCTTAAGGACTCCCAAGCGAAGGAATACAGAGCTCTTTGCCTCTTCTCTCACACTGTTGGCTTATAAATGCACTCTTTCTTTCCATCTCCCTACTCATAAGCTCAGCTCTGTCTGCAAATATCACTACAGCAGGCATACATGCTACTGGACACTTTCACAGCTATTCAAACAATTTCTGAATGGCAATAATAAAAATGACCAGAAGCTTGTCAGTTTTGCTCTGCAGCTGCTGAGGAAGCAGAAACTGCTGATTTACATTAGCACACTGTACATCCAGAATAGCTGAACAGAAGCCAGCAAACACAACATTTTTTCATTAATAGCCGAAGTGTTTGAGAAGAAAAGGAAAACAATCTATCATTTTAGAAATTATGACCCTCTGTTATGGTTTTACTGCTTAAAGAAGCACAAATACAGATACATGATCAGAGTTAGTCCTTCCACGGATGTAACCTCATAGCTAAATAAATTCAAGTCACCCCCATTCACACAAGTTCAAACCAACACTGAACAGGCTTCTCAATGTGCAAGCACATTAAAAATTTCGTAAAACAACAATCCTACAAATATACTTGTAACTGTTACTAGCACAAAATCCCTTTTGATTGAGAGGTCTAGTTTGTTTGTTTGGCTGACAACCTGAACAACTATTATTTGCTCTGCATGCCTTTATACAGAGCCCAAAATTCTCTGAAGCAAACTCCACTTATGCTTGGCACAACAAAATGAAAGTTTGAACTTGCTTCCTGGATACTGAAAGATGCAGAATGTGTTGAATTTTCAAATTAAAATGACTATTTGAACCTACCATTATCAAGCCATTTCACAACAACAACAACAAAAATTAATCAATGACAGCATTTTAAAATATTCAACCCTAAAAACTTTCAAGAGATGAAAAACTGGGTCTCACAAAATGACTAGGAAAAAGAGTCTGGAACACTTATAGCAAACCTAAAGTTCCCGTGTGGAGATTTAATAATAAATGTTAGTTAAATTTAATTTGAAATGGTAGGTTGTGTTTAGCACAAAATCTAACTTTTAATTTGCGAAGTAGATTTCCAGAGATGGTATCTTATCATATGCTCCTATATAACAAGCTCCCCGTGTATACTTCCAATGGACATCATATTCTATTGCTTACAACTGCTGCCATGATCAAAATTGATTTAGACAACTAAATGATATGCTGACTACTGAGTATGTAACTATGTAACTAAAGGATTTCTGCAATTAAAATAATTATTTCAAGTTATCAGTAAACCAAATTCAAACACAACCCTCATCAGACTAAGATCCAATACTCTGATCTTCAGAACACCAGCCAATATGCTTCATACCTGACTGCAAGGCAGACAAAAAGTTATTTCAATATCCAAACCCACCAAAATTCTCTAGTGAAAGTTAAAAATACTAATTTGGTCCAAATCAAACTGATGGCCTCTCTACAGTAGTTTCAGTAACCTATGGAATACCGTTGCTACATAGAATATTGAAAACAAGAGAAACATATTCTGCTATGTTCACTATAACAAAATGAAGACTTGTTACTGTGAATACTTAAGGATATTAACTAGAGTCCTTGAAGTCCTTCAGTTCTCAGAAACGTTGCATAAGAACTCATAGCAAGTATGATTTTGGCTTGAATGTTTCAGCTGATCTAAATTAAATGCCACGAAATAGACCATTTAATATCTCTTTTAAAGTTTTTAAATATCTTTAATCTAGCACTCACACATAAAATTAAAATGCCACCTCCAGAAATCAAAACAAAACTATAGACTACATGGAAATATTTCACAGGATGGATCCAGTCTTGAGAGTTACAACACAGACTACAGCAACTACTCTATACAAAGCTGTTGCTTTTAGATAACAGGAGAAGATTGAAGTCATTCAAGTCAGCTATGAATGCACAGACTTCAAATTCAGTCAGAAAAGGTATGCGTTACAGACACAGGGCAATAGCACGTGTTTGCTTTCAGACACCAGAGATTTATTAACACTTTCCACTTCCAAATGTCAGTCCAAACAAAGATGGACACTAAGTCTAAGACAACTCAGAAATGATGATACAAATGTTCACCTGAAAATATTTCTTCTTTTTGTATTAGATTGTACAACCCAAATTGCTAATATTAGAAAGAACGTGGAATTCAACCTGCACTAACTGCAAAGCAGACTGCTTTTCATGTCAGGATGCAGAGCCTGGGCATCACTTTTTCTAGCCACTCTGAAAGTCCCATTTGCAGAGCATAATTACATTATTAGATTTGAATACGAAATGCCTGTACTGCTGGCTATATAAGATATCCTTTTACTTCAGGAATTAAACCTTTCAATGTTTTTTCTCCTACCTATGGAAATATAAATTTATACAAGCAATACAGAAACAAATCACAAAGAAGAAAAAATTATATGAACAGTGTGGGGCATAAAACATGCAGTAAGGTATGCAAAATAGCAAAATAATTTGGATATATGAATGCTAAAAGGGAATCTCACATGAACATAGAACACAAAAAGCAGGGATAGAAAGGAACCAAGAATTTAATGCATTCTCCCACCCCAAAGTGAGATCAGCCAGAATATAGTGATAAAGTCTGTTATGCCACTGTTAAGAACTTCAACAATTTAGTACAAAAAGACAGCTACTAATGCAGAAAGAAATTCTACAAGGAAAGAAATGATAGAGGCAACATGAGCACTATACTAAGATTTATAGAATATCAACCCGACTAGATGAGGAAAAAAACACTACCAAATGCTGCAAATGCTACCAAATTAGAAAAGGAAAGACTTCAAAGACAGCAACACATTAAAAAAGAAAAATACAGCTTTTATGAATTAGAAAGAGCTAATTAAAAGAGGTCTGAAAGTGGTGCATGAGAGGAAGCACTAAAAGCTGCTGGCAGTGTAGCTGGTTATTGTAGCTAGGTTCTAAAAAAAAACCCCATAAATATATGATTTAATGACTAGTCATCATCAACTTGGAAGTTCAAAGTTTTCAGTTGGGCTAACAAAACTTAAACAACAAATTCTATTACATGAGCCAAAAAGTCTTGATCTATGAGCTGATAAAGAAATTATGTTTCTTATTACAGAAGATTAACACAAATTATTGACTTTAGTATCAATATGACAAAAAAAAAAAAAAAAAAGCCTTCAAAGATTAACACTTAGTTTTGAAACAAAGCAAATTAACTTTTTTGGCTTCTCTCTGCACTATTTGTATTTTTAACCTAACCACTTCTGTTTCGTTATGCAAAAAAAAAAAAAAAAAAAAAAAAAAGCCTTCCAAGATTAACACTTAGTGTTGAATTGAGGGGGGGGAGGGGGAAATGCTTTTAATTCCTGAGCCTACTATCACTCACAACTAGCCTAACCATAAAAATTTCTTAGAAAAAAGATTTCTAAATGGAAAAAAATCTCAATTCATACTCATATACTCAAAACAACTCTACAGCGTATAATGTGTTTATGCAGTAATATTTAGGTGTCAAAGTGGAAGATGAGGCTAAACAGTTCGACATGGGACTAACAACACTGAAAGGGGTGTCCAGAATCCCCAACATACACAGATTCTCTAGCTGTTGTTCAAAACAGTACTGTTTAGTGAAAAAAAAAACAAACCATATTTAATAAATGTGGCAAAAAAGTAACAGTGAAATTTTAAGAATGAGACAGAAGATTAGTTTCATTTAATCAATATAGCAGTTGGTTCTTTTGATTACTGTTAATAGAAATTCAAGCAGACATTTGTCCTAAGACCAGCAAGCAAAACCCCTCGGGTTTCTGTTGAGGTTGCATCAGCTTCAAGAAGACCCAAGAACAAAAGCTGCATGCCACAAAGTTCAACAACCTTGCTTATTCAGTACGAAATGTGCCCAACTGTGATACTGACAAAGCACACTTCAGTTTTCCTGTGAAAAATAGAAGACTGAGCTCTTATATCATCCTTTCCATTTTAATTGTTGCTGAATTCCTTGAAGTTACTGAAAGCCTCATGCATAATTAAGTATTTTACACACATTTATTCAACTGCACAGATGGTATTTGCTTAGCCCATCCAAGTGCTTTCTGAGGTCCTTCCGTAAACTAGAAAAAATGATTGAGAAGAAAACTGAGCATCATTAATCCAATAATTATGCCAAAATCATGCCAAAACATTACATAACTGCCAGTGAAAAACACAATAGCTTTCTGTTTTAAGACTACCTCATTAAATACTTACTTGCTAAAGAATATCCCTTACTCCTTCTTCACTGCCAGAACCGCTCATTGCGAGCATGAAAAACACGCACCATATAATTTGTCTATAGTTGGTCTACAAAATGCCACGAAGATGATCAGAGGGCCGGAGCATCTCTCCTACAAAGACAGGCTGAGAGAGTTAAGATTTTTCAGCCTGGAGAAGAGAAGGCTCTATGTTATAGCAGCCTTCCAGTACATGAAGGGGGCTTACAGCAGCCCTTTACCTTTTTACTTTACTGTGAGGGTGGTGAGGCACTGGAACAGGTTGCCCAGAGAAGTTGTCAATGCCCCATCCCAGAAGGTGTTCAAGACCAGGCTGGATGGGGCTTTGAGTAATCTGGTCTAGCAGGAGGTGTCCCTGTCCATGGCAGGTGGGGTGGAACTAGATGATCTTCAAGATTCCTTTCAACCCAAACCATTCTATGATTCTATGATTTTTCTCTACATAATTGCTTATTCATGTAATTATTGCTGTTATCATTATTTCAGGAAGAGGGAAGGCTAGTTGATCTCTTTGTGACACTACTATGTATACATGTTTATTTTAAAATTAAGGAGAGTCGGTAGTCATCTTGTCAATATACATGTACTCTACACCTAAACGTTATTAATTAATCAAATGTTAAGAAACATAAGCAAACAACATTTTGGATATGAATAGGAAACACTTCTGCATGCATACCCTTTCACAAACCCACTGCTAACTTCCCTAACAACTTTCTATTATTCTGTATTCCAAAGAATACACAAGCAGCAAGATACACTGAGACCATGTAACAGCGGAAGCAACAAGATTAATGGGACTGGTAATTTGGCATACAACTTAACAGAAATGGTAGCTTTAGATTTTGGAGATAGAATATTTTTACTTCACGAGAACTTTAACATGACCTTATCTGAACTGCTAGCTATAATTGAAGTAACCTGCTTCACAACTCTTTGTCCCACCTGTGAAGAATGGACCATGTTAGTCTCCTAGTAATATGACTCCTTTTTTATTAGTGAACTACTCTCAGAAGTGACAATACACAATGCCAAAATCAGCACAACAATGAAACTTAAGTTGTGAGTGGACCATCCCGGCACAGACAGAGGTTACAGTCAGGCACCTAAACCGTCCCACCTTATAAACATCTGTCAAACTGAAAAGTACATTTCTTCACAATTGCATCCAAAGTCTCTACTGAGTAGCTAAATGAAAGCATTTAACTTGTTCACACACAGTGCTTTTAAATTTTAAACACCCTTAAATGTGAAGTTACTGAATTAAACTCTTTTGAATACAACTCAAAATAATTAGACTAGGACTACTCTCATAGTGCTGTGAATTCTGTATATTCTAAACCTAATCAAACATCACCTTTTGAGCTAAGATCACACAGTAACCTACACACAGCAATCAACAAAGCTGTATAGGTGTTGTAGTTTCAGCTAGGATAGAGTTAACTTTTTCACTAGCAGCTGGTGTAGTGCTGTTTTGGATTTGGGACTGGAATGGTGTGACAGAGCACTGGTGATTTTGACTGTTGCTAAGGCCTTTTCTGCTCCTCGCACTGGCCTGCCAGCCAGCAGGCTGGGGTGGTACAAGAAGTTGGGAGGGGACAGTTGAGCTGGGACAGTTGAGCCCAACTGATGGAAGAAATATTCCACGCCATACCATGTCATGTTCAGTACATAAAGCTGGGAGAGAAGAAGGAAGGGGGGAATGGGACACATTCGGAGTGATGGCATCTGTCTTCCCAAGTAACATAATGTGTTATGGAGCCCTGCTTTCCTGGCTGAACACCTGCCTGCCAACCAGAAGCAGTGAATGAATTCTTGTTTTGCTTTGCTTGCATGCACAGCTTTTGCTCTGCCTATTAAACTGTCTTTATCTCAACACACAAGTTTTTTCTCACTTTTACTCTTCTGATTCTCTTCCCCATCTTAACCGGTAAAGTGAGCGAGTGGCTGCATGGTCCTAGTTGCCAGCAGGCATTAAACCATTACAATAGGAAACTTTGGCATTTAGACCAAACATAATCATTACAGAAGATACCAGTTCTAGAATTAAAAATGCATTAATCTATCATAAGATTTTATAATTCAAAAAACATTCAAAGAGCAAGGAATTAATGCAATATTTAAAAAAGAAAAGCCATTTCCAAATGCAAGGTTAATTGCTTTTACCACATTCCACTGATATGAATACAAATATAAATAAGGTTATTTCCATTTTTATAATTAAATTATGATGATAATTGAGCTTAATTTATCTGCATACTAATAAAAAGCATGCTAGCTGAGGAATATACTCTTAGTATTCATGCTTTTGTAAAGTATTTCACATTAAGTTATTCCAGTTTTTGTATTACTAACAAACTGTAATGATGCACTAAATGTCACTAGAATTTCCTGATCATAAGTGTGACTGCCTAATTTTTAAGCCAGTTGAAACTCAGCATCAATAATTTGCTGCAGTCAATATCGGGTCATTCACATTAAGTTGAAGCCTTTTGTTTGCACTGCAGTTGATTCATTTTGTATTTTCATTTCTGTGATGAGCCTCAAAATGTAGGTTTGATTTAACAGCTAGGAAAGCTACCTTCCAAAGAAATATACATGAAGCCTAACCTCCTAAATGGAAAAGCAACTTTTTAAAATAAATACAGCTTCCAAGGCTGCCACTGAGGGCAAAACTAACTCACTGATTTGAAACTATGACAAGAATATCAGTCTACTGCACCCAAAAGAAAAATATAACAAATGATAGCTGTGGACAAGCACAGCTTCCCTGACATTTAATCACTGGCATCACTGTTTTCCTGCTGCTAGTATCACTGCAACAAATCTGTCTTCTCTTTCACTTAACCCTCACTGGGATCAAACTTAGTATTTATCTCCATGCATTCACAAGTGCAGAAGACCAGTTTTCACATGCAAACGTCCTGCTCTTTCAAACTGGCAAGTTCTGATTCTTTGAAAGTAGAGCCAAAGTCTTGTTTATGAAAAAAAAAAAGCCAGAGCATACTGCATTCATATAAACCTACTAGACAAGGTTATAATACACAGAAATAATATAGTTTAAAAGGACAGATCACAAGAAACTGAATAGCATGATAGCATCCAAATGTATTTGCATCTGAAATGTAGTTAACATGCAGTTATATTTATAGTTATTCATTTTGATGACTAACTGATTTACAGCACCAGATATAGCTCTTGCTTGAGAGGCAAGCAGCAGTGAGAGAAACCTACTCCCAATGTGCATTTAAGACTCACTGCTCATCCTGTTAATCAATGCAGGCTTTACCTTACTCTGTTAGCAGAGCAATAACACAGCTGACAGAAGTGGATCACTCTATAGTTCATGCAACAACATAATTATGATTAGAGCTACAAACACAAGGCCAATTTTGTCTTTAATATCAGTATAAAATCAACATATTTGTGGCCACAAGAGCCTACACCAATACAAATGTGCTGAACGAACCTCAGAAACAGCAAAGATTGTAGATTTACTCTACTATCTCACCTATCTATTCTACAATTCTTCCTTCACTAAGGACACTTTAGTGTGGAGTTTTCACTGAGTACAAGTAAAAATCACTGATTAATTCAATTCAACTCAAATTTGATTTTACAGCTACTTGATAAAATTAGTCATTACAGAATTTACAATAGTTACTTCTCAGATGCAAAGTGGTCTTCAGAAGTTAGAACAAACTACAGTCATATTATTACATTCTGCTGTACAATGTTATTTGCACCAATTGTTTTCTCCTTAGTAATATCAGATGAACAGCTTTTTATTTCTATCTCTAAAGAAATCTGACAAAATCTACCATTTATAAGAAAGGATATCTATTTCAGCTTCCCAAAGTATTATTCAGTCGGGGTTTACATAACCCCCGAGTTATTTACCAACTTTGCCAGTTTCTTCATTCCACTATAAATTCTCAGTTCAATTCATTACATAGCAATGACTAAGGCCAACTAATGGCTTTAATTTAGAATCACAGGCAGTTATCTGTGGCAGCAGAAGCAGGTTTTGCTTCCAAGACATTCTACTGCCAGACATTACAATCTCATAGGAAGAAAAGCTAAGTAGGACGCGCAGCCGTGACAGGCACTGTCATAGTTTATAGCCTACTGTACTAATGTAATTAGTCAGATGGCAGGACAGCTTGTAATTCCCAGAGTGTAATTGCAGCTTATAAGGGGAAGATATACACCCTATTCGGTCAATAGATCCCAAAAGAGAGGCAGGCAAACATAGAGACAACATCCGCATCAGTTACCACAGCCACATCAGGCTGCCATGGAGTTGTGTGGCAGAGTCCCATTTCACCAGGCACTGTAAAAAGGAATAAGGTAGCCTAAGGAACACAAGCTGCTGGAAAACCTTTGCTGTCTGTCCACAAGAAATACAATCCTGTTATCCTCAGAACTCTTCCCACATTGTCAAGCCAATTAACACAAGTCTTTCAATTGCCATTCACTGTCCCTACTTCCTCACATAAGCACGCTCCAAAGTTTTATCATTCTAGAAGCTATTATATTTTAAATTACCTACCTTTGATAACTATGGCTAAAAAAAAAAGGTTTAAAAGAAATGAAGTGGCATAGCTACCAGGTAACATGAGTATGCCAATTCAAAGATAGAGGAGAGGGCTTAAACTAAATGGAGGCAGGAATTTGCATAATCATTCTTCCATATATAGGAAATAACCATACTTGGATTACACAAATCCTTTCACAGCGATCAATTAACTCCAAATTTGAAATTATTCTTACTTGGCACTTTTTAAAGCTGCTGTCAATTTGGACATAGTGAAAGGAACAAACTGTCTTCAGATACATGCTCACAATCTGATAGAACAAAGAAAAATATCTTTTATTTCATATAAAAAAAGTAGAGATCAAAATAAGAAACCTTCATACAACAATTGCAACATACAATACTCCTCTAGGAGGCAACAGAACCATTGGCACATACAAGAACTCAAAAACCTAGGAATTTATGCTCAAATTAACAAAGCCTGGGAGAGCTCCAGTAGCAGTTGATCAGCTCTAAAGCAGAGAACTAAAAAATCACACGAGGCTTCCCTGTATTTCTCCACAAAAGGTTCCCCAGTCTTTCCTGCTTTCTTTTTATGCTTTTTACACAAACAAACAGGACAGCCTTCCTTGCCTATTGTAGAATCATCTAAAGGCCAAAACCTCTAGCTCCTCCAATGCTACTTCATCACGCATGCCAGTCCTATCCCCCAAAATGCACATTTGCACCCAATTACATGACAAGACACAAATATACTCGTCTGACTCTGAAAAATCACAACAGCCCACACAACTCACAGGCCTCTTGCCTTGCCCTCATTGCAAGAGCTTGCCAGAAAGAGAGCAGAAGCAAGCAAACAGATCAACTTGTTCTTGATACCCACGTTCAGCTTGCTGAAAGCTGACCTCTGTTGTACTGCCCATCTGCTGAAGGTGGTGGTAACACTCAATCATATCCAGCCATAACTGAACCAAGAATGAAGTCTAACTAAACAAACTATCATGATTAACAAAAAGAAGTGAAATATAGTTAGTAAAAGCTCACTCTGAAAACTGCTAAGCAAAATCAGCACCTTCTTATTCAATAGATTTGTTCCTTATGTGCCCTGAGAGCTGTATCTGCTCACTTTTCTGGCAAAGAATGTCTTTATAACCTTCTGCTCCCATTACCATGGCGCTGGACAAAACAAAATATTGGCAGAAAAGGGATTCTAGCCTCCTATGCTGAGACCATTAGCAAAACTCTAGATCTCTGTTCTGCACTCCTTGAGTAACTAGTGAACATTTTAAAAATATAGAAGTCATGACCTCAAGAGAGGAGTCTCAAACTAATTCCCAACGGTAGACTGCTAGAAACAAGAGTTTTTCAAAAGCTTATCAATTTTGTTCATGTTTGTAACAGAGTTGTCAATACATAAAAAACCAGAAGGTTGCAGGGGGCTATTCATTTTAACTAGACTCAAACTTTGCTGTGCTGCTTGCTGCTACAATTTAAGAATGTCAGAAAATAAGCAGAAAAAAACCTTTTCTGCAAGCTCTCTAATTAGCACTCTCTTTTCCCCAGTTTAACCAGCAGTTTCGGTCCATTTACTTTAAAATTAGAAGTAAATCTTCTGTCAATTGCTATGTAACCCAAGAACAGCAGGCAAAGTCGCTATATTCAACCTGCAACATATAACTTAACACCACAGCATCAAGTTTTCTGTAATTATTTCCAGCGAGATCTGTATTTTACACACACATTTGCCTAAGCATGACCTACTTTCACACTAATTACAGTGCTTCTTGCCCAGAAAGAGGTTGTTCTATGCCAACAGTAACTCAATTTTTTAAAGCAATATAAGGACATTTTACATGCATAAAAGGATATACATTTAATCTCCCACATTAACTACACTGTAACTGTAATGCAGTCATCTCCACACGATTTAAATATTATTTCTTTCTGCAAATTATCTAATTACTTATATCACAGACTGGAAAACACTGTGATTGTATTGCAGGTCACAAAGCCATTTCAGAACTTCTCTCCAGCAATATGGAGAGTTTTCCGTCTGTTAAAGAAAAGCCAGAACTTGAAACACATAATCTTCCAGTGGTAAGGGTCTTCTTGCTTAGCTACAAAGGATGATGGTTCAGAACATCAAGTCAGGATAAGCCTGAAGAGACTATATTTTTCTGAAAACTCCTTCATAACAGTATCAAGGATTTCATACAATGAATGTTTAAGACCTTAAAGCAAAGCATCGGCAGTACCTAATAGCCAAAATAATGGAACTAGACATCTCAACAAAAGTTCTATGAATTCTACATGGTTGTTTTTACTCTTTCACCCAAAGAAAGTAGATTATGTACCAAATACCTTCTTTGAATGAACAGGATAGGAGATTAATAAATTTAAATGACCATGACTGACCCCACGAGAATGACAGCAATACCAAACAAAGAGTTTCTATTTCTAAAAAGTTTAAGTTCCTTTGTTCTAACATTTAAATGTCAGTTGAAGACAGAACTTAACTATAAGGTATGAACACCACACAAAATTACATGCTAAGACACTTTGAAAAACATGACTTCAGCAATATCTGAAGTCAACATCCAGAAGCAAATCTCTGTTCAGGACGCTGTAGAGGCAGCAGCCAAGGATGTAGTTCTATCAGCATACCTTGCAAAGAATCACACAATCAAGTTATTTGGGATCCAACACAAGGTAGAGCTCTCTAAAATTGACAGCAACTATAAAATGAAAGATAAGCAGCACATATAACAGAACAAGAAATTCTACCAAGTCCCCAAAAAGTTGGTTATCACAAAAGCTGAAAGGGTGCTTCAGGAAAGGACAGATGAATGAATCAGACAAGGCCTCTGAAAGTATAGACCATCTGCAATGCCCAAAAATTAGCAGCTGCCCATCTTTGTAAGTGTATTAATCATGTTCCAGACCTCAGCTTCCACTAAAGAATGTTTTTTACCACAGAAGCACTTTCAGGGACTTTTATGATTATTTCCCCAAAACATGCACACATTTTTTCTTTTCTCCGTTTGTCTAATGTGAGCCAGATTTCCACCAGGCCCTTTTAGATTTGCTCAAATATTGACTCCTACATGTACTGGTACTGTTCTGCCCAAGACCTGTATAAACATCCCTTAGTCACTCCTATATCAACCAGGATACATTTTTTTTAAAGCTATGGAACACCAGTTTTTTTCTCCAATCAATATTTATAGAGCAGGAAGAATTCATATTGGACAGACAGGACACCATCTGTCACAGACATCTTGGCAGAAGCTAAAAATGTACTGCTATTTTTCCCCAACAACAGCCACATCCAGAGTAGCCCAACAAAACTTAAACTCGGAACTGTCATGAAGTAAATCAATCCATTACTGTCCTCACATAACAAAATTCCTGCTAATGAGCTCTTTCAGATGCAATATTCTTAAAAGTCAATTTTTACAAACAATTTTCAAAGAAAAGTCATATATGGACTACAGTTGTCTCAAATAGGGAAAACAATTCCTTCCTGCTATACAATCTAAATTGGGCCACAAATATTTTGCTAAAAGAGTAACTTTAATCCCACAGTTAAGAACTATTATGCTGTTCCCCATATAGGCCAAATTTCATCATATCCAACTACAGCGGCATTACTGGTAGTAGTACAGTAGTACATAGTACTGTAGTTACTATCCAACTACAGTTACATTCTGGTAACTCTCACAACAGCAAGAGCTCTCAGCCATAAAATACATGACTAAGGATGCAAGTATTACATACAGTCTTGAAGCCAGCCTACTCAAACTCCACCAACAGCATGCCAGCAACTTACAAGCATATCTATAAGCACTATATTGTAATGTAGCGACTACTCACGTCACTTAGAGAGCACAACAGTGCTATAGTGAAGTTACAGACATGAAAAATTACAGGATAAAAGTGGAAAGTGACACTGCAAACTTGTGAAAGAACACAAGATTCCTCTCACAGCAGTGAGATAAGGAGAATCCCCACCTTCCTGTTTACATTCACCATAATTATGACACAGAACGCATCTCAAGCCTATTCACCCAATTTCAACAACACTCTTGCTCTGACAATTCTGAGCTCTTCTTTGTCACATGAATAGAAATATTAGAGAGATGTAACAACAAAGTAAGAACATTTCAAATGATGAATGCCTTTTCTATGTCACAAAAGGATCTCTTGCCTTGCATTCTTTCATTTTTTTATGTAATTTCATTTGCTTTCAAGTTGCCCTACTAGGTTGTTACAACTGTATATTCAGCAAGTCTACTACCATCAGAAAAAAAGGGCTTTTCTCTATACCTTAGTGAATTGAAGTGCTGCACAAATGACCTTTTCATTTGACAAGACATGTTTAAATAAGTATCACCTCTCCACTGATCTAGCCATGTTAATAAATAAAACTGTCCTAGAAAGGCAAGAAGAGTTTTACAATATGAATGACAGAGAGGCTTTAAGACAGAGAGGCACAGAGAATGCCAGAATTGTCAAGCTGCTGTTAAAACAAGCAATTCTCTCTGTCATTTTGCAGAATGCCTGGCCAACTGCATAACCTCTAATCCTCCACCTTCCGAGATAGAGGCAATTGGCTTTCTTGTAACACTCACCATCTTCCAGTCATCTTACTCAACAGCTTGTCCCTAAAAACACAGGAAATACCATCCTCTTTCCCCCCCTACATTCAGCAGAGGAAACATGCAAACAATTCTGGAAGGACTGTGTTCAAACCCAGCCATAAGTGCATATGAAATCCAGACCAAAATGTCCTCAGAAAAAAAACCTCCTTCCACTCTGTTTGTAAACAAAAGCAGTACTTAGACTGATTTGTAAAGTATGAGATCCAGAGATGTCCAGCATGAAATAAGAGCTACCTTACTTAAAACCAAAAGAAATAAGTAGAAGCAGCTGACTGTTCAAGTCGTAATTTGGTTTGCGCAGAGGCATGTAATGAAAAGAATGGCATCTATTTAGGAAGAAAGAAAAAAAAAAGAAAGAAAAATAATACAGTTTGACAAACTAACACAATACATACAAAACGAAAAAAACCCTGAAAAATTCTCTCATTTCAATCTCCACAGCTTAACATCTCCATCTCCAACAGAACCTAAACAACAAATATCATTTTCAGAATTTTGGCCTTTCAGAGCTGCCCTGAGAGTTTCATTGAATATAGCATTTACCATGGGGTAATACCAAGAGGCCTGAAAACTAAGGTCAAGTCAGTGCAGAAAATACCACAGGAAGACTCATTTCTCTACCTTAAAAAAAGTGCATTTTTGGTCCCCTTTATCAGAAAGGGAACTGAAGGCATACCCATATACTCTGCAGTAGACCCCCAAACCAAACTTCAAATCTAAAATTGGTGTTTTATCCCCAGAACACCTTTCTTCCTCAAATGATAAAACACATCACACTGCTTATGAAAGAAGACAGGTCCACAGAAACTGCTGCCAGTAACATTATGCAGCCTCAAGGGTGGCACAGAAAACGCAAGAAAATGCTGCTTGGTTTTAGTGTTTGGTTTTGGAGCTGTTTTTTGTATAATTCATTTAAAACTATGAAGAAAGAATTTCCTTAAGCATGTTTTTAATTTTTAAGATGTCATACAGAAAATCTGGTTGAGATTATGCGCTGAATATTAAAAAGTTGAGCATGCTGCTTATAAAAGCAGCTAAATTTAGTAAAATACAATACTTTGAACCTTCAGCAGGGGCAAAGAAATCTCTTATTCTTCTCTAGATCCTTAACACGAGATACCACTTAAAAAAAGGTAAGAAAATTTCATGGAAGGTGAAATACAAGAAAAACATTAACCTTTGTTCATCATAAGAAAATAAGAAAATGCAAAATCCCCTTATGTTTATAGTACCTTTAAGCACAGCCTTTCCAGAAGACAAGTTGATTACTGGCATTGTACTCCCTATTTGTTCATTTCATGAAAAATTTCTTTTTTCATATATATACAAATGGCTAAATAGTTTATACCTCAGCATTAATTATCTGTCTGTTGATTGAGTGAGACAATTAATAAGAGCCCATCTTGCATAATACATACAATCTATAAACCTTACTTAAATGAGGGGTCTTAATATGCTACAAATATTTACAACAGGCTCACTACAATGAAATTTTTTGTTTTCAAAGATCTCTGCATTTGGTATATATTATTATAGACTTATGTATATAATATATTATGTATACAAATGAGAAAAACAAAAATTAAATTTTATCCCTCTCCTTTGATCCAATCATCAATACTGGATTTACCCTATTGACTAAAATATATGTAAAGACTGTGTATATAGTTGAAAAAATCTAAAATATAAGTTTTAAGCAGATCACAACATGGCAAAGATTTACAACAGTTCTAGTAACTCGTCCCATCAAGTGGTTATAGAAGCATCCCCAATTTGGAGATGGTTTAAATTAGCTATTATCACCATGAGACAACTGTAACAGAGATTCAGAGTCTACAGATAACTTTTTACCTTCTGTTATCCAAACTGACTGAATTATACAGATGCACATATAGTCAGAAAGAATTTCATCTGCTCTTGTGACAATGCACTGAGAACTTGACAAAAAAAGTCTGCAAAAACAACACCTTCAGTAGTTTAGGCTGAGTACACACTACTCCCTCATTCAGAGTTTGCTCCTTTGAGCTTCTGCACGCTCAATCACTCTGCCCCTTCTGAGAGAGTCACTCCATGGGCGTCATTTCCCAAAGGACATGAAGGCAAACCGTCCTATATCTTTGAAGATAATTTCTGAGATCATCATCAGCTGAATAAAGTGAAAGAACTGAGAAGTATATCAGAAAAACTGGCACACTGATTTATCATAGCTAGCAAATAAATGTAATGTCACAGTTTTATGCTTCTCTACAACTCCATTCACTCCCAGTTCCCTAGTTATTAGCCATGGTGGGAAAACCCAATTAATTTCACTAGCACCATTTCAGCACTCACATATATACTCCACCACATAAAAATCTTTAGTCCTTTTTCCCACACATGAAATTTATCTAGCTCTTACTTAATTGACATGAGCAACTTGACAAATTAATTCCCTCTCCTTGGAAGGCCAAATCAACACCAATTTGTGCAGTAAGCAAAGGACACAGGATATATTGTATTCAGGATATAGAAAATATCATATTAAATAGAAGCAATATCCCCAATAATCCAGTGAAATAGATTACAGTGGACAACACAAAACACTTCATATAATGTGCACAAAACTCCATCATGGACCAATTCAGAACAAATGTGAGGCAAAAACATATGAAAGAAAAAGATAAAACTGCTTATATTCTCATTATTTATTTAAAATGTTTAGCCTTTTTAGAATACAATTAAATCCTGAGCCTTACCTCATAGCAATAATTCCACAGATTATGTTAAGTAGCATTACCTTTCAAACTAAATTTAGTATCCATGTACTTTACCCAATAAAAGTGGAAAACCAATGTGCATAGTTCACACTCGTTCACAACTTTATTTGTTTATTCTTATAATTTATTATTTCTCTGTCAAAAATAACAGCCCCTTTTTGAGATTCTGCTCATACAGGCATTTTTCAATCTCTCTGACATCTGTCATCCACTTCAGCCTCCTATGTTGCTGTTAGCAGTGGAGGGGATAAAAGTTTGGCTTTTCTTTTTACTATTTGCCCATTTAGATATATTTATAAATAGTGAAAAATACTGTAAACTTTTCATAATCATAGAATCATCTAGGTTGGAAAAGGACTCGATGATCCCAAGGGTCAACCATCAGCCCTACTCTACAAAGTTCTTCCCTATACCATATCCCCCAACACCACATCTAAACAACTCTTAAACTCGTCCAAGGATGGTGACTCAACCACCTCCCTGGGCAGCCTATTCCAGTGTCTGACCACTCTTTCTGTGAAGAATTTCTTCCTAATGTCCAGTTTAAACCTACCCGGTTGCAGCTTGAATCTCTTCCCTCTTGTTTGTGAATAGAGACCAGCACCAACCTCTCTACAGTGTCCTTTCAAGTAGTTATAGAAAGTGATGAGGTCACCCCTCAGCCTCCTCTTCCTCAAACTAAACAGTCCCAGCTCCCTCAATCATTCTTCGTACAATTTATTCTCCAGGCCCTTCACCAGCTTTGTTGCCCTCCTCTGCACCCACTCCAGCACCTCGATGTCTCTCTTGTATTGAGGTGCCCAAAACTGGACACAATACTTCAGGTGTGGCCTCACCAGTGCTGAGTACAGGGGGACAATCACCTCCCTACTTGTGCTGGTCACACTATTTCTAATACAAGCCAGGATGCCATTGGCTTTCTTGGCCACCTGGGCACACTGCCGGCTCATATTCAGCCGCTTGTCAATTAGAACCCCCAAGTCCTTTTCTGCGGGCAGCTCCTCCAGCCACACTTCCCCAAGCCTGTACCGATCATGGGGTTGTTGTGACCCAAGTGCAGGACCTGGCACTGGGTCTTGTGGAAGCTGATACCAATAATGTTGGCCCATCCATCCAACCTATCTAAGTCTCTCATATGGCATGGTATGGCAAAATATCTTTAGTATTCTATTATGTAAGAGTTATTTTTCTCCTTTTGGCTAAATAATTTGTGTTCATGCACACATACTCTCCAGACAGATAAATGTATGCTAGCTGTTTCAAAATAGCCATTTATTTGCGATATTTAACGTATTTACATTCCCCACAAGTTGGAACAGACCTGTGTTTTTTACCCAGTGAAAGACACAGGCAACACACTTTTGCACTCTGCAGCAAACATTCAGCCTCACTTATAAAGCTCCAGACAAGCTCCACTTGTCATGCCAACTTACAAACATACCACCTAGTTAAAAAATTAGAGTGAATCACAAACTTTGCAATATCCAGTACCTCTCAAACTTACAGTTCAAAAGGATGCTCTTCAAAATAATTTTGAATTTGCAGTAAACACATACTATTTAATCATTATTATTAATGCAAATCAAGACAAATTAGTGTGCTTTAAATTCATCCTAGAGTACTCAGTAATAAATGGTTTTGTATATTTTGTTTGTTAAACAAACTAAAATTTTCTCTTTAAAAAGACATCAGACTAAAAAGAATACTGTTTCAGCTATGTTTATATCCCCCTGTCTGCTAAGAACAGCAGTACCAAGAACAGACTTCAATTGTTCTAGGAGACAGACTATACAGGAAGACAAACACTAATTCTGCTTTCAAAAGGCACAAATTACAGAAGGTTATCTGTTATGACCCTTTCAAGTTTAATAAGTGTCAGCCCCTACAGCTCACAGTTTTCACTGCGGGGGGAGAGGTGGGCAGAAACAACACCTGACTTTTACTGCTAACCTTCAGTTCCAAAGAGCAGCACTACTGCTACAGAAAAACTTGAAATAACCAAGTTTGATGCCTGGTGTCTTGAAGAACTTCCCTCTTACCTTACAATAGTCAATCTAACTGCCCTCGGCAGGAATGGTCCCACTCCTTTACTACTTCATCCCCCCTCTCCGTCCTCTTTTCACACTCCCACCATCACTGAGAAAAAACACAATGCTTTTCTTGTCCTAGGCAGTTTTCTGTCAGTTTAGCTAACTGTACTGGCCCATAAATGATGAGATAAGGACAAGACCCAGGACAAGAATATAGGTAGAACTACAAGCAGAAAGATGTTAGATCAGCTCAGCAATCCTGCCCCTAAAGAGCAGAAAAGCCTAATATTTGCAGCTTTTGACAGGCACTGCTTTAATTTGTAGCCACCTTACATTCCAAAGGTTTCTTGGTGGGTAACAGGAAGAATATATGCACTCAGCTATTTTAAATGTAAGTTTTCAATTCCACAGGACAGTCCAGCAGGCAGCCCATTCAATCTCAACACCTGAACACTGGACAAGCCTGTTAGAGCAGGCCCTCGTAAATTTCAATCTGAGTGCCTTTTAGTATTCCTGCACCCAGCCCAAAATTCAGAGATGCTGTCAGAGCCACCCAGCTGGTAGCGCACTGGACAAAGATGAAAATTGCTCTCTGCCCTCCATTGCTGGAAAGACTGGGGCAGTCTTCTGAAACTCTCAATCCCATCAGTGAAACTTTGTATTTAACACTGACAAGCAAGTAAATATAGTTTTTCAAACCTTCCTCTCATAAGCCACTCAAAAGCAAAACTTTCTATTTTTTTCTACATACCTATGAGAGAAAAATTTCCTTCAACTCTAAAATCCAAATTTAAACCACTTTCTTCTCCTTCCTTGAACCCAGTGAACCTATTCATATTAACACTAAAAATCAAAACCTCACATAAATTCTTGCAAAGTTTATCCTCATCCTTTACCGAAAACGTTAACCAAAAAGAATAACAGAAATTAATATCTGCTTTCTAACGAGTTTTATCAACCTCCCAATATTTTTTCCATAAAATGTTTCCCACAAAATGTCAAAAATCAGGGTCATCAGCTTGTTTTATCATTTATTTCCAACGGAATTCATAATATGACAGATAGTTATACCAACATAAAAGAACAGTAACGCACAATATAAGAAACAGTTGTGAAGTTTATCTATTTGTTCATTGAAATATCAGTTTGAACACTGAAAAGAATTAAAATCATTTTTATAATGACAGCATGCAGATTGAAATAAGCACCTTCAAATAAAAGCATCTCAGGCTTCCCGAAAATCTCTTGTAGTATCAGCTGAAATACCAAATTAATAGCCATGATCTGATCTTCTAAGAGCATAGTTTTAAAAACCTGATGTGATCTATAGCATAAATCAACTGACAAAACAGCAGCCAGCTCAAAAATAGACAAAAGACCCCAAAGTTATTCCCAAGAATTTTGACAGAGTTCATATATACTGAAGTAGTAAATTCACAACAAAATTACAAAATGCCCTAATAAAAACATTGACATTTACCTTGAAAAGCTTTTAAGTTTAATAAAAAATCCTAAATTTATGAGTTCAGCACAAAACTACCATTGGCTACGTGTATAATCAACACATACAGGCTACCAAAACCCCAAACCAAGTAATATTTTTTCCTCATCCTGCAATTCACTGAGCGTTATAAAATCAACTTCACTACAGTAACCTTAAGCCAATAATAATAAAACAAGCACTTATATTTCAAACTGGAAGACTACTAAGGTTACATATTACAATGACATCTACTGGGAAATAAGCTACAGGAAAAGTGAATAGCATATATGGAGTCCATAGTTCAGAGTGCATCACTATAAACTTGACAGAGCAACTTGTTCGCTGCACCTGGGAACCAGAAAATTAAGATTTCTCACTGAAGTAGGCACAACTCATTTGCAAGAACATATTAGTTCGTTCACTTCAAGAAAAAATTGCCAACCTGACCTATGAGAACCCTGAAAAGAGGAAATTCACCTAAATTCAGTGTGCTGTGATTACATGCTTCATCTACTGACATGCAGTTTTGCTCCACAGAGCACCAGTAGTCCAATGACTAAAGTTCCAGGTGTGGGTATTCAACAAAATTTACAGAACTTAGATCACTAACCAAGAGTTTAATTTCAAGTGCACAACTATGTGTGGAAATATAGTATTTGAAAACAAAACCCAAGAAAAATGAGCCATGTAGACACAGAGTCTACTGAAAATTTGCTGCAAAAACTTGGTACTTAAATCAATGTTTTCTTCAATAAAATATTCTGCTGAACATAACAAGATTTCACTTGCTTAAAGCAGTGACTTAAGAAGCTCTTGTCTTACATGGTGCACCACGGTGGTGCACCACTTCCTGCCTTAAAACCTACAGCACTAAACCACAAAGATTAATGACTGCAAATGCAAGTAAAACAGGAGCAACAGACAATAAATTTTAGAGAGCTTATTAACTGTAGGATGCAGAAGCTTGCTACTCTGAATTACAATTCTTGATTGAGACTATTTAATAACCACAATCTGAAAACAAACTATAGAAGGGAACAACTAGAATGCCACTTGTAACTAACATTTGGGGTTACACAGTTAGTTTATGTTAGCAACTTGTGTGTTTACAAATTTTCTTTTCCCACCTATACATACGGTATTACCACCAGCAACTCCCATCATCACTAATAAAATGGCTTATGCTATTTCCACATCCACTCAATAGAGAATCAATCTTGCTCTCCCTGAACTCCAGGTTGAACTTGTGACACTATTAAATGCATTAAATTTGCTTTCCTGGCAAAACTCAGCACCGTTAATGCAAAGGAAAAGTAAATTGCTTAATTGAGAAATACTTCACCAACTTTGTTAGCTACACTGACTCACTTAAAAGGAAACAGACAAGATGGTCCTATACCTAGATTATCCCCACTAAACTTACTAACCTAACAACAAGCTCACTGTAAACCTTAAGTATAGAGAGACCTGCAATAGCAATCTGTGCAACCATTTAATACAGTTAGAACTCCAACAGGTATATATTGTGACTGAACTACTACCATGGAATTTTATTTCAGAAAATTAGAAAGAATTACTCATAAACAACATGTTTCAAGTACTGCTTTCTAATTTTGTCATAAATATTGACAACATTTGGTGTCACTTCAGAATATTTTTTTTTAATATATCCTGATAATGCAAGGGAGGCTATCTAACTCTCTCCTTCAAGCAAGAGTATCTTTTAACCTTCTTTTAAATTACCAGGTCCTTAGAGCTTAGGCGCTTGGAGATACAGTATGTAAAAAGGTAGGAGGAAAAGAAAAAGTAAAGAACCCAAAAAGATCCTTAGTATTATTACTGGTTCCTTTATAGTAGCACCGGAGTTGGCCATCCAGTTACTTCCATCTTCCACCTTAACCGAGCATGGAGAAAAGAGGATTGTGGAACCACCTGCAGGCTGAACATGAGAGAGCACCAGAGGGGAGACACAGAAATAGTAAGACTTTCACTTACTTAGTGAGCTACTTCAAATTTGCAGAAAGCATCACTTCTTGAAATCAAGACAACAGCGGCCACATACAGTCTCAGTAATCACTAACCTTAGTTTAGCCTTAATTGTTGGAATGTTAACACAGAGTGTACTGAAGAAATATCCCCTCAGGCATATGTGGCAAGGTTTTGGTAGGGGGTGGCTGCAGAGGTGTACGCTGTGAGAAGCAATGAGGAGCTGTGCCCATGTCAGACAGAGCCAGTGTAAGTCAGCTCCAAAAGAGACCCACCACTGGCCAAAGCTAAGTCGGTCAGCGATACTGATGGTGCCTCTGTGATAACGTACTTCAGAAAGAGTAAACACCACTGCAAAGCAGCTGTGAGAGAGTGGAGTGAGAAAACTTGGAGTAAAACAACCCTGCAGACACCGAGGTCAGAGAAGGAGGATGGGGAGGAAGTGTTTCCAGGCACTGGAGCAGAGATTCCCCTGTAGCCCATAGAGAAGACTATGGTGACACAGATTGTCCCCCTGCAGCTGATGGAGGACCATGGTGGAGCAGACATTGACACTGCAGCCCATGGAGGATCTCAGATTGCAACAGACGGATATGCTCTGAAAGATGCTGCAGTCTGGGGAGAGCCAACACTGGAGCAGGATCCTGATAGGAGATGTGGCCTATGGAGAGGAGTCTGTGCAGGGGCTGGTTTTCCAGCAGTAACTATGGCCTGCAGAAGATGCAAACTGGAGCATTTTGTTCCTGCAGGACTGCAGCCCACAGGAAGGGCCCATGTTGGAGCACTTTGTGAAGGGCTGTATTCCATGGGAGGGACCCCACACTGGAGCAGGGGAAGAGCATGAGGAGGAATAAGCGTCAGAGACAAGTGTTATGAACTGACCATAGTCCCCATTCCCTGTCCCCTGCATCACTCTGGAGGAGGAAGCCAAGAAGTTGGCAATGAAGGAGTGAAGTTGAGCCTGGGAAGAAGGGAGGGGTAAGGGGAATGTGGGTTTAGTTTGGGTTTTGTTTCTCACTATCCTACTCTATTTTTAAGTGGCAATAAATTTATATTCCCCAAGTCAAGTCTGTTTTGCCCATGACAGTAATTGGTGAGTGATCTCCCTGTCCTTATCTCATCATGAGCTTTTTTTTCTTACTTTCTCTTGCTGTTCTGCCAAGGACCGAGAGTGAGAGTTGCTTGGCGGGTACCTGGCAGACAGTCAAGGTTAACCCACCACAGCATACTACTTCAATTTTAAAATCATACAGCTTCTGTGAAGTCCTACCATAGCCTGCTATTCACTCATTATACTTAGGAGTAAGACTCTGTATCATATTGTCCATATATCCATTATTGGTGTTTCACTAATTTCCTAGTGTTTTTAAAGAGTTTCAACTTGTCAGCATCTTCCTGAAGTTGTGGACTAACGTTCACTGGAGCTAATCAATATCTACTTTCATGCCTGCAGAACAAGTGTTCCATCAATGCTAAGCTTCATCACCTCTTCGTCAAAGCTGGATTATAAAAGAAACAAGTTTAAGGAACAGAAAGGTTGAAAACAGCTTTCCTCTGATACTCTGATCTTCTGATAGTTAAATAAATTTTACAAATCTAACTCAGCTGCCCTTGTAAAGGTGATACACATCTTATCTTCAGTGAAGAGAATTGAGATCTTTCTTGAACTTGTTCATAAGCTATAATACCTGCAATTGTCTATATACTTACACAAGTTATATACTGGTACCAGTCAATACAAGCAACTCCGCAGAAATTTCGCGTTACATTACTGACACTGTAACCACTAAGTTACATTTGTAAAGGCCCACCATTTCTGTAGTTTAAAACTAGTATGCTAATAGACACCCTATTCTCCTGTTCAACCTACCGGAAAACACTTCCAAGTCTACAGCTATTTGGTTTTGCTTAGGTTTAATTAAAATTAACAGATAAGCAGAAAACAACTATGCAACTCGTGGATCTATGGACTGTAGTAAAATTACTGAGAAACAAGTAGTTTTCACCTTTATGTCTATTTAAATAAAGCTATTTGCAGGAGCTGAAAGCAGGTACTTCTAA
Source organism: Calidris pugnax (assembly GCF_001431845.1). NCBI lineage: Eukaryota > Metazoa > Chordata > Aves > Charadriiformes > Scolopacidae > Calidris > Calidris pugnax. The sequence goes on along the minus strand of NW_015090990.1, from coordinate 13,289,325 downwards.
TAAACAGAAGGATGGAATATTAAGAACAGGAGTAAAAATCCCCTGCAGGCTGTTTCTGTATATAAATTGCAACACAGTCATGGCAACCTGAAGACTATGAAGAGAGGAACAAAAGCTCACTCTTTCTTTTCAGTCTTTAGAGCTGACAAGTAAAGGGTAATAATCTTGGAAAGCTAAGAGATATACAGCCTTTTAGAAGCATCTGGACAATACAGCACACGGAAATCCTACATACCTTCTGAAAACTGAGCAGGACACAGAGGCTTGATTCTTCACTCAATTCTGCATACTAACTTTGGTGGTGGGACTTCCCCTCACCCCAGATCTGTTCCTGATAGGTACTTAATGACTGAACTGCCTCCACCTGGTAACTTTTTCTGACTCTTTCAACAAAGAGCTAACAGACACAAGCATTCAGCTATTCTAGCAAGTTCCATGCATTGCACAAAATGAAAAGCTGATTTTTTAAAAGAGCGATGATCACGAGTAACAAACAAAAGATTATTCCAGAATAGACTTATACAGGACAAGCTCAAAGAAACCAGACAGGCAAAGATAGTGTTGGAATTTTTGTCAGTATACCAGTAACAAGATTTGCAAATTGAATAATTTCTGGGTCTTGTTACTTAAACCATCATAACTAGAATTTTTCTTTAGGACACTCTTGAACAAAAATAATGCAGGACTATGAAAATTTTGTAAACATGGCACATTGTCCAGTATAACTATTCTCTGCTTTTTTACAAAAAAAAACAATGCAGACTGCAAATATGTTTTTTATAATATCAAGTACATCAGATAATAAAATTTTATAGAATTACTCTGTTGAAAAGTTGAGACTGAGACTGAACTTGGTAACAAAGGACACAGCATGAGTACATGAATTTGAGCAGCCAGTAAAAAATTTCACCTGTGATTGACATTGTGTCAGATACCACAAAAATATTTTCCTAAATAAATGTGTATCTTCCCCTTCTCTTTAAGAAGTATGATGTAGAAATAATATGTATAATTTCTCCAAGTTATTAGAAGAATAAGACCTTCTTAGTAAGAAAAGTTACTTGATTTATGTAGTAACAAGCAGATTAAAGTGAGCAATATATACATTTATGCTTAAAACTATTATTATTAAAGTAGAATCATAATCACAGAAAATTTATTAAACTAATTGCTGTAGTATGCAAGTTGAAATTATACTTTAAGTTTTTCTTCTATCAATTTATTTTCCTGTTTAACAGAGTAGTGTCTGTTGAAAAATAAATCATCTTATTAGGTAATTAACTGGCTGGAAGGCTGGGAGACCAACTTACCCAGTAGGAAAATTTAAAATAAGGACTGGTGAAGAACAATGAACAACAAAAAAATGTTTGACCAAACAGTAGCCTTTTGTCTTTCATTGCTTCAGGTGCATTTATTAAATATTTGCTGCATTTTCTATCATTTTCCACAAATTTTAAGCTGATTTGCTCTGATACACCACTGTATCACAGACTCAAGGCAAGGTAACAATTTATGTAACATTCCCTGCTGCTAAAGTAATTTAGCTCACCAAGTATAAATCATAATTTGGACAAATGCTGCCAAAATTAAAAAAAAAAAAAAAAAAAAGGATTTTTCATTTCATAAGCATAAGTCAACTGAGTTGCAATTGCCACGACTCTACAATTGCCACGACTCTACTACTATGAACTAGGAATTTCCAAATGTAAGAGATCACATGTTCAATTATTTTGAAGCCGCTATGATGTTGCTAATGGGAAGACAGAAAAAACTCATTCACTTTAGCACTGAACTTCAGATTCTCCATTAAGCTGAGCTATGCCTCCACTGACTTTTGCAGCATTTTTGTGTTTAACAATAAGACCTCAAAGCACCAACTGGCCCAAAAAGAGGAGGGAGTGACTTGTCTACTGGCAAATACAAGCCAATGTAATGCCTTCAACGTCCCCATCACCACACTGCCTACCATCCCGCGGATTGAGTTCAGATCTCAAACACGTTCTGAGCCTCCTGTAGGAGGTCTCAAGAATATCAACGACAAAACCTTCTGTCAACAATGAAACACTAAAGGATTACAATAGAATTAGTCCATCTTCACTACAGGACTTTCTGCATGATTACTCTTCTGCACGCTTCTGAGCTATCACAAGCCCATCTTCGCCACAAAATCCAAGGTTACTGTTTTTGAATATAATTTGGACTTAATTGCACATAATAACTTTGGAATAATAATTAGTATTAGAAGAAAAATCATCAATATCCAACTAACCAATAGTTATATCCATTTACCCATTCCCACTCTTGCAGAGAAGAAAAAAATCAGCTTTGTATACAGATCCTGTGCAGGAGTTTATGTAGCTCTGGTACTGTGAAGGCGGGGTGGGTTCCCTGACAGATTTGTTAGTTGGGCACCCACATCACTAAATCCAGAATCCCTTCACACAGGACCTCTTCTCTACAATAATCCCACTCTGTGCCAAAGGCCAGAGTCTATCGCCTGGCTGATGTCCTCCATTCCCCACTTGTTTAAAATTTAAAGACGTTCATGCTGTGACCCGCACTGCACATGACAGTCAACACTCGCAACACAATTTCATTCTTTCATTCTCACCTCCCCCTTAAAGCTCTCTGTTGTCACGATGCTTGGATAAATTGCCAACAGTAAGGGTATTGCCGTGTGGTGGCCAGAATCCATCAGGCTGACCGAGAGTGCTTCATTCTTTTCCTTCACTCACCATCTGTCTGTATCCATCTCCTATTATCTTAGGCTGTCCTTACAGACTGTATGCTGTCTGGGGTAATAACCATCTTTTCTCATTCTCTATCTGTAAAAACCAGCATGGAGTTCTCCTCCATAGTTTTTATTAAAACAATAACAGTGGAGCTGTTCAATACAGATTTTGTAAACTTTGGTTTATACAAAGAACAAAAAAGGTCAGAGAATGAACAAAAAAAAAAACAACAACAAACTACATCCACTTCTTCCTATCCAGTTCTACGTTCCAAGACTTCTCTCCCCTGTTCCAGAAAAATCAGTTTCTCAGTTTCCAAAAAAGCATACATTTAAATATACATGTTAGGTTATGACTGTAAGAAAATATTTCAATATTTCTCTTAAAAGAACACAAGCCCTACTAATTCAACACAGGAAAAGTTATTACATAATAAAAACCATCTATATGATTTCACTGTAATTGACATGTTTTGTAAATGACCCAAAATATGCAAAGTCTTCTCTCTGAAGGGCAGCTGGTCATTTAGCAATACAAAAGAAACAGAGCATTTTTAGAGGGACATTTTAAGTACTCTCTGTCACTAGTTAAATATTTTCTCCCATTTTCACTGATAGAATAATCTCACTACAGGTCTCATCCCTACTTGCCATCTGGAAACACACTCTCCACTTAAGCGACTGACAGCAAAAATAAAACCGGGACCCTTGTTAGTTCTCTCAACACTGACAGCACAAGCCCACGACCCCCTCCTTTCATTCCTACACACTCAGACCCTTCTTAGGACTGACCCACAAGTAACGTTTCTTTTGTTTGTTTGGGGAGGAACTTTTTCATTTAGCCCTACAATCACTATCAAAGTAAACTGACTACATTTTGCCTCTCTTCACAGTAAAAAGAGAGAAAAAATCCAATGTCCTAACATCACTTTGGCTTCAGAGCGGTCACCACAAAAATCACACGCTGCAGCAGCAACTTGCGCTTGATTTTTCTCCCTAATTCTGTGTCACCTCCACTACATCACGCTTTCATCCTGCACCTACCACTTGGTAGCTGCCCATCCTATCGAATACCGCAGCCCTACTTGGGAAGGGAAATATAAACCGCCAGGCATATCCCAATTGAAACATATGTCATGTGCCCTAAATTAACAAGCACAAATACTGTATTTACAGGAGTCGGGTATCTCCTCAGTTCATCACATCATGTCAGTGCTGTCAGCAAAGGGGAGTGGAAGGTAGGAAAGGAACGAAAAGGAGCGACGGAGACACAACGCGAAATAAATATTCAACACGCTCACAAAGTGGAAGAAATTTAATTTAGAAACCAATTAAATATTTAAACGCCTCGTCACGCCGGGGTAGTTCACGCCGGAGGTGAACCGGCTTTCCTCCTCCCCGGGCTGCAGCAGCCGGCGCCACGCGCCTGTCACCCTCCCATCGCCAAGGGGACGGGGGTGGCACGACCCCCGCTCCCCGCGCCCACCCCGCCACCGGCCGGACGAGGCAGCCCCGCAGCAAACGGCGGGGGAGGACACACACGACCCTGCCCGGCCGGGGCTGCCCCGTGCCCACCGCCTCAGCGCCGCGCCGCCGCCGACCGTTAGGCAGGGACGGCGACCGTTAGGCGAGGACGGCGACCGTTAGGCTGCGCGCGCCCCGCCCCCCGCCGCACCTGGATGTAGTTGGTCTCGCAGTACTCGGCCACCCGCTCAAGGTTCGTGTAGCTGTCGAACAGGGCCCGGCGCCCCCCCGGGATCTCCTCCTCTAGCAGCATCTGCAGCTCCGCCATCTTCACATCCTCTCACCCCGTCCGTCCGTCCGTCCGTCCGTCCTCCTCAGCGCGCGCCAGACCCCCACCGCGGCGGGGGCGGGGCGCGGCCGGGCAACACCTCCTGCGCATGCGCACGCCCCCACGCCCCCCTCACACACACACCCCCCGGTGCCCGGGCTTGGCCTGGCCTGGCCTGGCCTGGCCTCCGCTCCCGGCCGGAGACGAGCCGAGGGGAGCGGGCCTGGGGCGCTCCCGCCTCCTTCACCCGAGCAGCTCGTTAGAAAAGCCGCTGAAACGAGCGATTCCTGCATTATCTTCTCTTGGGGTTTTTGTAACGGCTGTTCGCGGGGAGGTGCACAGCCCCCACACTCCTGCCCCGGTGTCCACACACCGGTACACTCCGGCACCGAGTGTCTCACCGAGCGATTGCCCTCGGGGTGTCCCCCAGCACTGGAGCTGGCACCAGCCGCTGCTGCCCAGTGTTAGTCCCAAGGGCCAACACCAAAAAATGATGTGTGTTTTCCTTTTAGGAAGCCTTAGCTTTTTCTTTTTCCCATCATTTTATATTAATTTACTCGATAGCAGCTTGCTAGCAGCGCCCTTCCCAGAGCCACGGGTCTAGCACCACGTCTACTGATACCACTGGAAGCTTTGTCTTTGAATACAATGGGATCTAGGGTCGGACCCTCATGCTTTTAATGTAGCTGCTGCTCAGCTCTTCTGATCAGCAGAGGAAGAACAAAATGTTTCTTTTGTGCAAATTCCATCTGAAAAGATGCTATTGTACAGGGGCGAGAGGAAGGGTAAATTCTCAGCCGCCAAGGAGTCAGCTTTTCAACTTTTAACAGAGAAAAGCGTATAATGAAGGGTCAGCAGAAACAGAGGAAGGACAGCCTCCTGGCTAATGCACAACACTATAGCTGTGAGTTAGGAGCTCTGTTTGGTCAGTTCCTGGCTTTAACACTGACTTCCTTTATGTCCTGGGCAAGTCCTTCAGTATCTCTACAATTGTGATGAAAATTCCCACCCGTAGAGGAACGCGGAAGGCTTTCCCACTTAATTCCTTCACCTGACCCTAAAAATAGCATTTCTCCCACAAAAAACCCCACAAAACCAAACCCCCAAAAATGTGACCAGCCCCCAGCAGAAGTGTCCCAGCTTTCTCTAGGGCAGCTCATTTGTCTCTTTGAAATCAATTGCAGCTGTGATTACTTGCTTCACGTTCCCATGAGGCTCCACAGAGCTCCTGCTGCTTCTGCTGTAGCGCAGCCCTGGGTTATTTGACATCCCTTACATACTCTGACTCTGCAGCCTGATGTTTGCCCAGCCTTCATGTTACAGACCATTCTGACTAACTAGACAAGATCCAGTGCTGCTGTCCTTGTTCAACAACCCAATACTATGGGAACAGTTGTTCTCATGCCTGGAAAGCTGTTGCAAAGGCATCCAGCTAGATATGCCTGGCCTCCAGGTGACTTCTAGAGTTACAAACAGATTGCAAACACCTGGTGGGGTCAGGCAACAAAGAGGTAGTTTGGGGGCCAGTCTTTGTAAGTTTCTTTCCTTAAAAGAAAAAAGAGAGAGAAATTCCTGCCCTGGGGAATGTCTGCCTGGAGACATTTCCTCTTAGCTTGCTTAGTTCTCCCATGTGAAGGATGAGTCAGGCAGAGTGTTCATTATACTGCTTTAAAAGCCCTCATGAGCAAAGCATTTTTCTCCCATTTTTAAATGTGGGCTAAAATTCACAACTTTCAACAATGTGATTGTGTGTTTTAATTTCTCTTTAAGCAGCTGAAGTGCCAAGGGTAATCATATTTTACAGCTGTGGTAGCCTTAATCTCACAAAAAGGCTTAAGAATCACAGAAGACCCTGCTAGAGACCCCCCCCTGCAGCTCTCCACAGCAGGCACTGGCACTCCCTGCCCCAAAACGACCAAGAAGTGTCATGCAGCCTTGCTCATGGTGCCCTCTAGCCCCAAAGTTTATAAACCATGAATCATACACCAAAAAATACTAGTTTTGCTGCAGTTAAAGAATAAATCCTGGTTGTCGCCCCCCCTGCTGATTGCTAAAGCACCTTTTGAGAGAACTGATCTGAGCCTTCACAGCAAAGAAAAGCTGACCAAATCAACTCATAAAGGGCTGCTGTACAGCGTGGAGCTCCAAGCTTTGCCCCACGCTGCCAAGAATCAGCCATGGCCAGGCCTCCACCTCACCCTAGGGCATGCAAGCTGATGAGTAACACCTTCACACTTCGGTAATGGGCCCCACGCTCCCTCCTCCACAGTAGCTTCAGCTTGGACTCTGCTCACATTGCATCTGCTGCCGCTGCAGTTCCAGGGGTTGTTCACACCCACGCTCCCAGGACTCTTCCTTCACGTTTGCCCCATGCTGGAGGCAGGCTGAGGCTTTCCTTCTCTCTTCATTCATTTGCTCCTCAGGTGTGAAGTCAAGCTGTCATTTGGCAGCTCCCCAGTAAACCTGCATGATCTTTCTCTTGGCAAAAGGAGAAAGCTGTCAAGATATAAAGAGGAAGGTTCTCCAAAGATGCTGATAGGAGTTTTAACTTGGATTAGCAGCACCAGACTGTAGGGAGGGGAAACTGTTAATTGTCTCATCTTCTCTGTGTGCTTTTGGGTGCCATCAGGGCCTGCTTTCATTGGAAACCTGCAAGAGCTCATCTGCTCTCAGATCTGCAATCAGCACCACCAGCCTTCTCACAGGGAGCTCCCACCCTGCGGATCAGGCACCTCTTGACCTCTTGGTGGCCCTGCCGGTGTTTTTTAGGGTGTAAGAAAAAGCATTATCTGAAATATGTGCACACAGCTGTTCACCAGAGTAGCTGGACTAACCTGCCTGCATAATTAGGTGCTTGTTATCACAGCATGTTTACATTTTAATAGGGTACTCTTTTGTGGATTTAAATTTAAATATGAAGAGCCCTCCTGTCAGAATAATGGCCATCCTGTAATCCTCTGTACACATACCAAAAATAATTAGAAATATTGTTTAAATTAGACCAACTGAATCCAACTACCACTTCCCTAAATTTACATAAATGACTTTCCATCTGTCAAGTGATGTGTTAAACTAATTTTAAATTTTTATACTCCCTCAGTGCTAATTACAGCATTATACACTTTAACTTTTCCAACTTTTTTTTAATCCTTTTGTGCAAGATTTTTCCTTAGATCAATATCTTCAAGACTGGGAAGCAAACTCATTTTCCACCTAAACATGCTGTTCAAACAGTCACCAGAAAATAGAAAGGCCTGTATCTAGCTGGAGACTCCACATTAGAGGTTGAGATCCAAAAGCACAGACACCGTTATTCCTCCAAGTTCTCTCACATGCATTACGTTTTTACCTCTTTGGCCAATCACCCAAGGGAGTGCCCTGCTTGCAAAAACTTGCACAGACAAGCAGATCCTTTGGTCATGTGCAGTCTTGCAGCTGGGCACTTTGTGTGCATGTCCCACATGTCACACTCTGAATTATCAATTCTTAATTAGAGAAAAGTAATAATGGGGTAGCTCAAAGGCCACGTATTTTTCGCAACACAGTAAGAAATCACAGTCAAAAACCTCTTCCATTTTCTTTGCTGTATGGAAAACTGAACAGCACAATCACCACATCAAGGAATGTCAGTAAACATCCCATTTAGACAGATGACCAGGTCAGATCTCTGACAGACCCTGCTGCAGGTTTTCAGTTCACTTCTGTAAATAACTTTGCTCTAGTTTTATGAGGTTTCCCATTTCTGAGCATTTTTCCCCTTTTTTTTTTTCCCCCCACATTTTGTAAATGGTAGAAACAAAAGCCGAAAATCGCTGTGCTTGCTGCATCACATGGAGCTGAGCAGATTTGCAGATGGATAAACAACAAAGGACTCTGACAGCAAACATACGGTCATGTGTACAGACCATATACAGAGGCCCATGCCTTTTAGCCAGAAGGTAACATTTACTGGAGGGGTGAGGGAGGAAAGGAAAACTGGAGGATTGAAGAAAATAATCTAACTGAAATATGTACCTTCACTCCTTCAATAAAGCCAAAGTCGTGCCATCCTGCTTGTTTCACATAGTATCTGGATCCGCCTCTGGCTGACTGGTGGGTCTTTGCCAGTCTCATAATCCAAAGCTCCTGAAGCAAAGGGCAGTTTATTTAACTCCCACCGCTATCCCAGAATGCAGCTCATACACGGCCAGTGCTGCAACAAATGGTATCAGGATCCCAAGGCGTCTTAAACACTCAAGCTCCAGTCCTCACTGTAAAACAGAATGAAAAACCCACACACTCCGCAGCTGCACATTCTCCTCCTGCTTCCTTGGGCATTCAGCTATTTGCTGGGCAATCAAGACGGTAACCACAGATAACCTCTCTGCTTATGAGATGCTGCCTCTGGGTAAAGCACTTGCTGCAGGAAGGGTAGGAGGAATGACCCATAGGGTAGTTTACATCTCATGGAAGCGCTGGCCCTAACATGGCTATTTTAGAACCAACTCAGCCAGAGGCAGCGATGATTGACACCTGATACCTCACAGCACCTCCAGAGAGGGACAGGACATGCTGCAGAAATTCAGATTGTTCTAGGACATGTCTCATTCCAAATACCAAGCTTTTTTTCATAGGAAAACAAGTTTTCTCTTGAACTTTATTTCAACACACACTGTGTGAGAAGGACAGAGCCAGTATAGGGGGAGAAACTCTCTGAGGGAGGAAGAGGTCAAGCTAAATAGGAAAAATAATGATCTCTTTCTAACATTTCAGACTTAAAAGAAAACAGGCAACAAATAGTCTCAAAGAGAAGCCAGCACAAAGCACAGTTGCTCATCAGTTTTCCTCCAAGGGTTCAAAGGACAAAGCTTTCAGGGAGGATGGGGGGAAAGAACCTCTCTAATTTGTTTTTCTTTCCTGCCAACCTTCCAACCTTGATTCCTTCTCAAAGATGCCAACCCAGACCAACTGCCACTCCTTTCCCACCCTGTCCTGACTTATGTGGAACCCCCCAGGAAAGGTGTGATACAGCTGCTGAGGAGATAGGCCCTGGAGGGTAGATAGGAGAGTTAATGCTCCACTACAGCACATGGGAAAATTCATTCTCTCTCAGCTTATTGATTCCGGTTCACTACAGACTGGAGCAGATGCTACTGGCCTATTTATGCTTTTTTTCACATTTTCAAGTTTGCTTTGCAGCTACGACAGTTAGAAGCATTCTCTGAGGTCTTTGTTTCTTCCTGTATGTAATTACAGTTCAGATCTTTAGGTACTCGCATAACTCCAGCAACTTGCACCCCCCTCCCCGAGCTTTTTTAATCCTGTCCTGTTTGTAATCACGCTTTTACCACATAAACCACTTTAAAAAGCTTTTTATGGCCTTGCACATTCTTAGGAGCCACCAAACAAATGTGCGTTGTTCCTGGAATTATCATAACTCCCTTGCATGGGAAGGATAATAAATCACATCTGTGAAGTCATCTTTCCTCCTTCTATCATGCATCTGGTCATGAAGCTGTGAAGGATGCTCCTTTTTGCAGAGCTTTTGTTCACTATCACAGTTTGCATCTCTGTCCTTCTCCTAACTGCTCTGTCCTCCTGCTTGACTAACACAAGGGAGAATTTCAGCCCTTTCTCTCACCCACAGCTATTTCTGACAGTGCTGGTAACAGCACAAATCTCAATGATGCTGTACTGCCTAACAGGAGATGGAGACTGATGGCTCCCCATCAGTCGCAGCAGCTTCACCCACCTCAGCCTGAATCTGGTTTGACAGAATATTTATGCGCAGAAGGCAGCCAGGCCTCCCTGCACTGTCTCCTCTGAGAGGGAGCTTAAAGGACTCATTTATTTCAAAGGCAAAGACATCTCTGAATTATATGAGTGAGCTTTTAGCAGGAAAGAGTTAGAGCTTAAGCTGTTCCCATCCTGCTACAAACTAGTCAAAATGGCAACCTCTGCACCCTGGAATATAAGATAGGACCCAAATGACCAACAATGTGTCAGCACGCAAGGATGGATCTGTCTCATACAGGCATAAGGAATTTTTTTTTCCCATCTCTGTATCTTTAGGACTGGGCTTTCCAGGAAACACAATGCAGGAAGGTGTTTGCACCCCTGTTTAACCTATTTTGCAGATGCCAGCCTTAGCTAACAAGCTTCCAGTGGGTTAGGGCTGAGCTGGGTGTGGAACCGGGGTGTACAGCAGCTTGTGACATTGGTTTCTAGAGAACCTACGGAAATACTGCATCCCTATTCCCCAACCCTAGGGAATGGGACTGCTGCAGGAGACATCCCTAGCGTGGGGCCAGAGGTGGATTGCTGGAAGGCCACATGTTGGTCACCCTTCACCTAACAGAGCCTGGGGTTGAGCCATTACTGAAGGAGAAATCAGGCTGAGCTCTGCTGTTCAAAGTAATCAGACAAGTCTGTGCAAATCCCTGGCCTCACACAGAGATTTATTTCAATCAGGTACACCAAAGCAATTCATCCTCTAAACAGCCTCACTCCCCGTTCTGTGTGCTCACTACCCATGAGGCCCAGCTACGCATTAGTTCCCCTCCTTCCCTCTCTGCGCTTCTCTGCAGCATGTATTCGCTAAATATAATCTGACAGCTTACTTTCTCAGGTCCACGGCCGCAACACCCATGCGTTGCTTCTCTCTGCCAGAAGCTCTATTTTACAAGTCAAGTCGTAGTCTCCCTCCCAGCTCATCTTGCATGAGGAATGAGCACATCTTTGTATCCTCTCCCTTTTCACATCCATCGCTGATGTTGGAAGGGGCTTGCACAGCCATTTGTGGTAGCAAATCCCTCAAACACCTAGCAGCCTCAGAGCCATGCAACCAAGAGTTAACTGTTCTGGTTATTTTGCAAATGCCAGTTAGCCCTCAGCTCTAATCAGTTCATCCACTTCCACTACATCCAGTTTTGGCTTAATTCTAAGTCTCTTTGAAGACATCACACATGTATAATTTCATTGCATAAGGGGGTTTTCACTTACAAGTTGCTATTCTTCAGTAACCTTCTGCCTCACCAGCTTCAAAAGGTGCCATATTTCTCCAATGTACACTCATTGAAATGTCATTGAAATCTGATTTCTAGTTCTATTACCTGACCTATTGCATACCAAATCTCAATGGCCTATTAATTATTCCAGAAAAATCTGGTTCTTGTCAGTATATGTGACACCTCCAACCAAAGGGCTTGTTTAGCCACTTGCTACCTGTAATCCTTGATTCAGGAATCCAGAGTTCATTAGAGTATTGAGTGTTATTTAAGTATTTACATCACTACGATAAAGAGATTATTTCAGGGCACAGACTGGCTATCATCTCTAATATGCAGAAAGAGGAGCAGAGGAGCAAACGTATACAGCTGGTGTACTTTTGTTCCTCCTCTGTTCAAGCTGTTTTTATCGAGAAGAAAAAGCAGAATGGAGAAATCCTTATCTTAAAAAAATGCCTGGGAGCTCAGTGAATTCAGCAGCTCTTTGGATAAAATACCCGCAGTAGCCTTCCCCCTCCCCTGCCTCCTCAGGAACCAGCAGTATTTCTCACAGCTTTCCATTAACTACTTTTATTATCTGAATGTCTGCCCACATGAGTAATTGAGTGAGTCACATCAGCAAAAGACTTGGTGGAGTTTTATGAGGAGGCTGCACTGTAAAATTTTTTTAAATCACAGTTTAATTTACAGAACGAGGATTTTTAGCTGTGGTGACAATTTCAAGACCAGTGCTGCAGCAGTGGGAGAAAGAAACACAGAGGTGATAAGGATATCCAGTTCTTGAGGGTAATTGAGAAAATGTGATTGCTCAGCTCAGTTTACCACACTGGAACAGTACAGCTATAAAATATATAAAGGCTAATGCAGGATGTATGTTTTGCAGTATTTTTACCTTTACTATGTAAAAGTCACCACCAAGTCTGCTCAAGCACAAAAGATGTTCACTTGGAACTATGGTGTATATATAGCAACAGAACCCACCTAGTTATTGCTGCTGCGATATGAAACGGGAGGCCTGATTCAGCAAACCCTCTATATAATTTCCTTTTTCTTTGCATTATGGCAATACTAGACTTACAGAGACATCTAGGCATTTAAACAGCCAAGTAAGTGCTTAATGGGATGTTCAAAATCCTAACACCTAAATGACTTCCAAAATTTGGTTCTAATGACTGAAAGCCACAACTAAGATTTACGTGCAACTCCACTAGGCCAATATATGAAAGTCAGTGGTATTCAATGCAATCACACACTATAAATAATAGTCACAGGCATACAAAGGTTTGCAGGCCCAGGCCCACACTTGAGGTCAATTTAGAGCAGTCTGGTAGCAAGCAATCAATTTGCTCCTTCCTTTTACAAGAACAATACCATCGAATCAAGGCACAGACTCCCGCAAATTTAATATGAATTCTGCACAGTGGAAGGACTTAAGTGCTTCAAACACCCTCACTGTTCCCAAATATCTTGCTCACCAGTAAATGTGGGGCAGCTGCAACCACTGGTCAAGTTGGCATTCCTTCCTATGCGATGGTGTATTCTTGGAGGCATCCCTGTCAGCTCCAATTAACTCACATGGCTCGCTCCTCTCCTCCCAAGGCATCTTTTCCCCATTCAGACTCCTGGAAGAGCTTGAAAAGGCAGAACAGCTACCTTAGAGCCAGGGCAGCTACCTCAGAGCCAGGACATGTTGAGAAGCTGATCTGCCACACAGCGGGCAATCTCCTTTCTCCTAAAGCAGGACAGTGGCAAGTGGTAGCCAAGCTGCCAGAAGGCAGGGCTTTTTTGTCTGCAAACTGTATTTGTGGAAGTTTAGACTCATGTGAGAACACTCACACATGTTGCAACAAGGCATCAGTTCACTGCCCCACACAACAGCAATCCAGTTACTGCTGTCTAATGCCCATGGTGCCCCAAACTCCATCACTGTACCAGACTGACTTACGAGCAGCCAAGGATGGAGTAAGAGTCAGCTTGTGACATACTGGATACTGAAGGCTGCTGAGCAGGTATTGAGGTTGCTGCATTTCTGTTATTTAGGCATCACAGAGTTCCTGCATCTCCTGGGGTTCAGCTGTAAGGCACATGCATGGAGCTACAGCATCAGTGTGCAGCACAAAATACCTGTGGTCTTAAAGGAAGGGACGAAATAAACATGATATATGTAATCAGTAACTCACAGCTAACAAGCCCTCTATGAGTAAGTCAGTTGCTTTCCAGTCCAAGAAACTGCAAAGCCAGAGTACGCATTTTCATGTTAGTGCTGACGTCAGGGCATGAATATTATTCCCAGAATTAAAAATAATATATCTGACAGCAGTGAATTCCAATAGAGGATCCAACAGCAACATGAAAAGTGCAGCTTTTTTCCATACTGCTGGTAGGCTTTATCACTGAAGACGCAGGGAAGTTGACAAGGGTAATAAAGTCGCCCAAACCATGACATTGCCTTAGCTGGATCTGAGTATTGCCTATTCTGTATCAGGCTCTTGGCCAGTATGAAACAATACTGCCAAGTGCCAATTTCCACACTTTGACAATATGACAATATTTGACAACACACTTTGAACTTTGCTTTTTCAGACACCCTTGTTTCCTTCCCCTCCCTCACTCCAAAAAATAAATGGCCAAATATGACTTACTGTTTTTCTCTTCCTGTTCCAACAAACCGATTTTTGTTCCTTTCCTGGATTTGTGGCCTAGGTGAAATTTGGTCAGGGCAAGAGCTTTAATGCGTGAATAGCACCTTCTCTTTTAGATATGACTATTTGTTCCCTCCCAGTCTTCCTTCCCCAAGGCTTCTGAACACAAAGTCCTTGTAGGAATCATTTAGTCTATTGCTGAAACACAGCCCCTGGGCCAGGAGACAGACAGCGCTGCTGGAGCACACCCTTTCATCAGTTAAATTAAAGAACTGCATCCAGCTGATGGCTGGGCCCAGCAAACTCTCTTCTAGCGAGGATACCCGGGGCCTTCTGCCGTAAAGCTCTGAAGGGGAAGATGATCGCTTTACCCTTGCTGCAGTGTCTGAGTCATTACTGAGTTGGAAGCGACTCTTAAAAAAAAAGCCTTTTTCGGTGAGACCAGAAAGTTGGCAGCCAAGCAGGCACAGCATTGGATGTCTCACTGGCAGGCTTGTGACAGAGCTGACCTGCCTAGATGCCAGCAGGGAGGTGGGAGCAGAGCGTGCCAGTACCTGTGAGTGGCTCAGCACTGCAGCGATTGGAGCAGAGAAGCTTCAGAGAGATTCAGAGATGGCCCCAGCACTGATACCCCATATAAAGAGCAAACATTTCCTGCCTAATAGCGTCACTGGAGCATCACATGCCCACCTGCAGCGACGTTTCACTGTCGTTGAGGCAACTGAGACACATTTTACCTATTTCCTCTGCCCTTTCCGTTCTGCATCCCCTCCTCTTTGGCCAAAGCAAAAGGCCTCAGGTAACTTATCACCACTACTAACCCTTATCTGTATGTTAATTATAATTAAGATTTTGCTCCAAGTTACACTGGTTTTAAGGTGGAATCCTGCAAGATTTGTCCTTGTGACTTTTTACTGGCCTAGTATTGATCTATTTAAATTACTTTTCCCATTAAAGAGATGATCAAGTGCTTGTGCCAGAGATATTGGTGCAGATACAGAACTATGACTGATGCTTTGTGCCTTCTGGAAGCAAGGCTTTTCTTTACAGCACGTACTTCATTTATCTTGGGTTTGGCTCCTCTGTAAAAGAAACAGGAATGACCTGAAAAGTAGGGGAAAAAAATCTTTCCACTCCAGCCCTCCCCCAAATCTTTTTGTGGGAAACACAACTGTGTTTTGAATGCTAAAATTCACAGAGATTTAAAAATACTTATCTTCAAGGAATGTTGTCATGGAAACCCTTATCTTTTCTCCTTCTCCACCCTACATATGTGAGGAACATTTACTCTTTTTTTTTTTTTTTTTCTGCATGTGGTAGTTCCTCTTCCCCGTCTGCTACTGCCAAAAACCTGGCATTGAATCCTAAGAGATGTCACACAGGCCTTTTGTTTAGTTTAAAAGCGACTGGTAAAAAACAGTCCTGAGCTCAACTAGAGAGAGATGCCAAGATAGGTACATCTCAGGCTCCAGAGAAAAATGCCTGGAATATTTTCCAGCAATTCCTGCTTTGGACAAGTGGAAAGAAGCAGCAAGAACTGCCATGGCAATTACAACAGTTCTATTTCCTGGTGGCATAACCCACGAGTGATGAAGATTTTTCCTTCTCATTAGAAGCCTTTTTTCCCATTCCCTGTCACTCTTAATAAAAGGTGTAGGGAAGTAGCCTGAGGTCCTGCATGCTCAAAATGCTTTCAGGAAGGTACTACTCTACCCCATTCCTTTTGCCCCAAAGCTACAAGAGGATCCAAGCACAGACTGGAAGCCAACAAACTGCAGATTTCACTTTGCTCATCAGGATACATCTGTATCCAAGGGTCAATGTCAGGGAACCCCTTCTGTAGCACTAACAGAAGCCTTGGGAAGGTCATATATGGCCCTCCTGGGGGGTGAGACTACAGATATCTCCTGCTGTCAGTAAGAAAGTGTGCACAGTACCTGGGACAGACAGAGTGAGAAGGCAATGCTACTTACCTGTGAGTTAAGCAGTACGAAAGTGTTCATGAACAAACTATGCAGATGAGATAGATATATTGTTTTCCCAAGTGGGGTTGCCAGCAGCCCCAAGCTGACATAACTGCCCAGCTAATGGGGGAGCTGGCACAAGAGCTGCCCAAGGTATTTTAAAATCAGCAAACATCCACTCTGCCCAACAACCAATGTTTACTTTTGCAGCAAGCATGACAGAAGTTGCCAAGATCATCTTTTCCATTTAATAATGGAAAATAAAATATGCAACCCTCAGCTCTGTGCTGCATGCCACAGCCTTTACCACCAAATCCTTAAACTGCAGGAACAGGAGAAGGATATTAGTAATTTGCAATAATGGCTCTATATGCAGCCCAGGTTAATTGAAATCTAGAGGCAACACCATTTCTGGATATTTGGGAGGAAGTGGGAGGCTAGCTCAGTAAGCTCTTTGCTCTGCTCAAAGTTATATTAACAACTGTCTCACCAGTTGCCACCAGTACAAGAGTGCCAGCCAGAAACAGACATGACAATCAATTAGCAATGACCTGGCTGCTCCTGGCACCTGTACTGGCTGCCTGCTTCTGAGAGCAGCAGGTTGCATAGCCACAGAGATATATTTAGCCTCCTACCTTTCATGAGTTTGTAGCTCTCTGTAAAAGCTTGTTCTACAGTAAGAGTCCAAGGAATGAAATGACAGCTTTTCAGTATGCTTTTCAAAGCTATCCTGTGGAATTTGTGAAGCAGCTTTCTGGTGTAAAGCAGGAATATGAAGCACAAAAAGCAATAATTCCCTATATTATAGAAGCAACCTCCCACTCTTGGCTTTGTTCCTAGACTAAGGCATTTTCTTGCACAGGTTGCAAAGCTTGCCCACATCCACGTGTTACAGCCAGAAGGCATCTCTGGGCCTTAGAGGTGTCATTAGTGTGTGGGTCTGAGCAGCTGGACTGACAAAACCCTGTTCCCTATTGACTGGACTCCTGAGATTGGATATCTATCTGGTAAAATGCAGGCGCTGACTCGGGCTTTTCCCCAGGCTGGCACCTAACAATGCTTTGGCTTTGCCTGCAATCTTGTGAAATGCCTAGCATGGACTCCCTACGCCCACTCATCTTTATTTTCACAAAAATTTGCAGGAAAATAAGTGTTGAGATTTCAAACCCCGATCCCTGTCAAATGCATCTGATTTGGCTCAAGGGCTCAGAAGTTACTTCTTGTGAGAAGAGAAAGGGGAAAATAGCCAAAATAAGGGGGGAGAGGGCTGCACTCTACAAACGTCTTCCTTAGGAAACCAGGCCAAACGAGAACCAGCTGACCATGTATATTAGACAAGGGGTGAGGGGAAAAATGGGACAAAACTGGTATTTCAAGCTTCCAATCAAAATAGATTAAGACTTCACGAGAAAGCTCTGCTCCATGAACATTCCCATACAAAAAAGGGGATTTGCTGCAGCAGAAAAGGATTCGCAGCTGGGTTGATGAGCATTGCACTAAATCTTGGTAGTCAGGTTGTTTGAAATGATGGACACACACAGAGTGAGGAATGGAAACTTACAGGCTTCAGCAAACAATGTGGCTGTGACCTCAGTGTCACTCTGAGCAGTGTGTAACAAATGCTTGAGAGCGCCTTACCCCCCTCCTTTCCCTCCAGGATCAACACATTTCCTTAAATGATGAGTCAGGATGGGTTTTTGACAGCAGTTTTGAGCAAACAAAAACCTAATCATTGGCTTTCTCCAGCACTTGTGCCACATTCTTCTCATGTATCAGTCACAGACTCCTGTAGCCTGCTTGGTTACTGGCCGAGACTGGGAGTCTTACGGGATGCGATACCTGTGCTGATGGAACATTCATAACAAATTATATGGAATTACTCCCATTGTTTATTCCTAGGGAAAAGCTGTTGCAAGGCAGCTGGCCCATACAGCTTCAGCAAGGCAGAGAAACACTGTAACATAAGTCTAGACAATTACACTTGGGAAGCTTTTCTGGTGCCTGAAAGCTTCACTCCCTATGACACAAAAAAGCAGATCTTTGCCACTCAATTATATTACAGTCAGCTATTCCTTGTCCAGTTCCTACCAGGCACAGTGCTATCCTACCATTTTTTCCCAAGAAGGCAATAACTTAGCCTCCATTTTGCCTCCTCTGCACACCAGGGATGCTTTAAAGTAAAATCCTTTACCACACTGATCTCTCCAGAAGGTTTAGGAAACATCTGCAACCCTCAAGAAAAAGCAGGCCTTTCTGCATAAGCAGTGAAGCAGAGCCTAACATGAATTGCCATCTGGGGACATGACCAACCTTCAGTTAAACAGAGGTCAGATTAGCAAGAGCTTTCTTGCAGTTCATTGTAAAAATCAATGCAAGAGAGGCAGCAAGCTGAACTGCACAACCCTCCTTTTTCTGCCCAGCAGACAAAAAACAGGAGAACAGCATCTCTGCCTCACCTCTCCCCCAACACTAACTGCACTGGGGGGAATCTGAATCTCTACAGCTCCACTAAAAGCAGAGCTGACACATTAAACCCAAGAGCAGAATTTTCTTTGTCTGGTGCCCACAGAGGCTGGCATCAGATGTTAACCCCATAAGAGCTGGTAGGATTGCATTCAGGGCGGCACTCAACAGCAATACAAGAGCCAAAACATTTTTATATGAGCAGCAGATTTCCAGACCTGGAAGGTGCAAGTGAAAGGAACAATGCCTGCCGGAATGGGAACTGCAGCCACCAGGTATGTATCCCTACGTAAAATGTGCCCTGCCTGCAGAGGCAGTAGAAAGTAGCTCTAACGGGAGCCACACGCTCCTGGCCCGCTCAGTGGGACATCGGTACCTGTGTACAGAAGCAGCTGAGGCACACACAGCTGGAGGCTGAGCCATACCTCACCCACCACCACGCAGCTTTTACGTGGGAAGGGGGCTAGGAACTGGAGCTAACAGAAAGGTCAGGTTTATGGGGAAAAGATTATAAAGATCAGGTAAAGAGTGAACCTATGTAAGGGGGCGGGGGGCAGGAAGGGAGAAACACAACCTGAAAAGGAAGTCAGATGGCAATTACTCCAATGAGGTGACGGGGTAAGAGGTTCCTGCCTTGGCAACCATACAGTGGGGCTCTGAAAAATCATTCAGGAGCTGGCCTATGATGTCCAAAAGAGAAAGAAGGAAGCAGGGAAAAGCATGTGAACACATGGCACATGATGCTGCTCTGGCTGGCACCTGTTTCGGAGGAGGAAAAGGATTCTTTGAGAGGCTTTTAAGTTATTAAGTACAATACTAATCCAGAGCCCTATAAAATCAGCACTCTTCAGTATTTGCACGACCAGTCTCATGCTGACCCAGTGCTGAATGAATTGCAAGCATCTGTCAATTTCTGATGCTGATTAGATTAGACACTGCCCTCAGAACTGTCGGTATAGACAATCGCTTTCTCAGGGCTTTGTTCTGTGGTTTTATTCCATTTCATTATATTATTACTGATGTTTCTGTTTTCTCAGGGGCCACACCAATTTTATTCCTCTTGGTTTACTAGCATTTCTCAGTCATCTTTCTCTTGCAATCCCACAGCATAGCAAGATTACACAGCATGAGAACCGGTGGTGCAATTCCCGCCCCACTTTATTTCTCTCTCACACACACTTCCCACAAGATATATCTGCTCTTCTTGACAGTTATAGCTATAGCTCAAGGGAAGAAAAGACACTTTGAATAAAAATACCTATATATAGAGAAAGGCTTTGTCCTTGTGTCTCCAAGGTCTTATCTAGCTAGGATCCATGAAGAAGCATTCCACTGTATAAGAGAGGCTCTGGCTGCTGTTGGAAAGGGGCTGGATTAACCAGAGGTCTGGTCTTTGACTAGAGAGCACCCAACATACACCACTGCAAGGTTTTTTTGCTTTCTTTGCAATGGTTTGGTCAGAGATCCAAGAGCAAATGTAAAAAAGGCATACAGATTAAATCTACTTTAATATGACTATTAGTTGAGTTAGAAAAAGTACCCAAGAGAGGTATGTGGTTAAGAATGTGGAAGGTAAAATCTGGATGTAAAATTCCTTGGCTGAGTCAGTGTGGCACCAGCGTGATTCACCCTAAGACCCTTGCTCAGAAATTCACTGCTGGCACTTTTAGCCCCTTGTTTTGCTTGCTCTTAGCTTCTCTTAGACACCGTTATCCAGGCTTCCTCCTTTGGCGAGGTTACCAGCTCATACTTTGTCTCCATGACTTGTCCTTTCACTGGGTGGAGATGCAGTTTCCTTACCAGGACGCTCAGCAGAACTGTGGCCACCATATAGGCAAACCTGAGGGAAGAGGCAGGATAAAAGAATAAAAACCTTTCTGTGATGTAAATCTGCCACAGGCAACTGCCAGCTTGGACAGATTGTCTCAGCAGTAACAGGAAGAAGCTGAAAGCACCTTCTCTCCTGTCTGCCACTGAGACACACAAAGACCTCTTTCCCTATGCTCACCTCAACTCCGGGCACTCCTGGCTTCCTGAAAAACCCAACAAGGAGAGGTTTTTCATGGCTGATTCCTCGTTGAATCTCTCTGGGTCAAACCTTTGAACGACAAAATACACTGAGGCTTTCTGTGCAGGCACAGGGTCCTTTCCCTGGCCACACGTGCGCACACACACGAGCAAGAAACCGGCAATGAAATGCAGAATGTCACTATGCTCTCTCTAAATCATGCTGGGTAATTCCCCACAGATGTATGAATGCATCCTCTCCATCTATGTTCCCAGCTGGTCAGCTGTGTCCCAGCTTGGTCAAAATGCTGATTAACTGAGTTAGTGTGACACAGGGCTGGAACTAATATGCATTACTTCTCAGCAGTGGGTATTTAGCTTGAGTACACAGCTGAGCTGATGCTGCTACCTACCCTCTATTCCCCTCCAGGGCACACACAATCTGATTTGTCTCCCTCTCTCTCTCCCCCCATGTCCCTTCCTCTCTCACTTCCAAAAATACTTCCCTTTTCTCCTTGCCCCTCACCCTTCTCTTCAAGCAGCTGGTGTGTGTATATCTATGTATATGTGCTGGGGGAGGGAAGCTGGTGACTCATTCAAGTGAGAAAAGTGGTTTCCAGCATTAGGATGGTGGAGGCTGTGAGAAAACTATTATGCAGGGCTGGCATGAGTTAAAACAAGACTCCGATAATGAACTAACCACAGGAAGACCAATAAATTATCATTCAATTTAAAGATATATATAAAAACAAATAGGAAATTTGAGGGATGGAAGACAGTTCTCTTCCACTTTCCACTGAATATTTCTGCTTATACCTCAAGTCTTTGGCTCCCTGCCTAAACATCCAAGCTCTGCTTCTACCAAGGTGAAAAGGCATGTGGGTGCTGACCCTCAGTAAAAGCAGCATCAAACTTACATTCCCACTGAAGTAGCAAATTACAGATATCATAATAGGAAAGAAAACACAGCTGCCTAGCAAAAAAATAGAGACAGCAAACAGCCATGCACAGCGTTTTTGTACAGTAGGTAGGCAAAAGGATCACAGAGAGCTGATCGCCTATCTCCATCACAGAAATACATGTCTACCTCAGGCTAAACCCCAACCTCCTTCTCCTTGGAATAAACGCACTGGATTCATAGCAGTCTTTGCTGTCCCTCTCACGAGGCCTCAGCAAATCCCTCCTAAACACAGTGTGTCCTATCTTAGCGGGTAATCCCTGCCAAGATGCTCATAGATCAGTGCATCAATGCTGACCCTTTTGTAAGAGCTACACTTGCAGGACAGGACAAGCGCTGTTCTAAAGGCTCCATTCTTCCTCCTAAAGCTCAGCTGTCTGGTCTCTCTTTCTAGAATAACTGACCCACATTTTTTCGCAGCCTAAGTGAAGTAAGTCAGACAGACGTTAATATTTGCCACCTGGAGGCCACAGGAAGCTACAGCAATTTTTTTTCTTTACCCTCCAAAATACAGGCCTAGATCCAGTTTTGTTTTCACAGTAAGATAATGAGGTAGCATTTTCCTTCCCCCTAAAAAAACAGAACTTCAGACTGACATTTCCTCCCTTGCATCATTGTTTCATGATGACAAGCCGTGATTCCAAAGCCATTCAAATCATTGTTTCTCTCTTGCAGAAACCTTAAAGTAATTCACCAGCATTCGCTAGGGAAGCTCTGTGTGTGTGTGTGTGCATGCACGTGCACGCATGTGTGTCTGCATGCATGTGTGTGTGCAAAAAAAATTGTTACTAAACTCTAACACATACACACATGCAGACTAGAGCATGGGAGGATCATGACTTGAATTGCCCCAAATTCCCACCCACAGACAAACAAACCAAGACCTTCATAAATTGATTTTCTCACAGACCCCCTTTCATCTCCAAAATCTGCTTAAGGCAGGCCCTGCGGCCAAACAGGCTATGTTGTAAGATCTAAGGAATATTAATTTTAAAAAGGAAAGGAATTAGTGGCAATAAAAATCTTGATTCTACGTACTTGTATGGTGATGGCCACGATGAACTATCCTGCAGCATCACACCAAGAGCATAAAGTACAAGTGTCTGCAAAGAAAATTAGGAGATGTATGTCAGAGCAGAAAGAAATGCACAACTGAAAACATTTCTCGACAGCCCTGCTGGATGACAATTATTCTGTAAACTACTCGTATTTATTAGGTGGATTAAAAATCCAATATGCTGTATTCATCTACAGATTTCCATAATCCATGCCTAGATGTTAGGATTTTAACTTCTAAGGCCCATGCTGCAACTGTTGGTCGCTAGAGAGGGTCTGATCCCAATCCTCTGCTCTTGCTGGCATGTATGTATGCACTGCTTTATTCTCTGCAATGGAAGGCACTGCTCTGTGTGGGAAACACGGGGGATATGGTCAGGCCTGAAATCATGCTCTTTTATGCACAGCTGAGCCCATAAGTCCCTTCAAAAGATGATTCATCCCTGGTGGACCCAAAACCAGAAATGAATCTGCTCAGCAAGAGAACAAGAATTCCCAGAGCCTCTTCCGCAGAGGAACTGCAGGGCAAACGTTGAGCTAAACTGTACTTTCGGATGACAGAGCAGCTGCTCAGGTTCAACAGTGTCAGAAAAAATGGTCTTCCTGCCTCACCCCTCCGCGGGAAGAAGAGGAAACAGCAAATTCCCCTCCAGGAAAGGAGAGTGGCCTTGTGCTCCCAGTACTGCCCTACCTCTTTGGGGATAGTATGTTGGTCGACTCTGCCCTCCAGCTCCTGCAGCTGTGCAGCAACGGGAGTAAGCTTTGCTGTTCGCACCGTCTCACACAGCACTTGCCGACAGTATCTGCAACCAGTAAGACTTGGTTAGTTTAACCTTCCCAGAGAGAAGCTTGTCCACGTAGTTGTGGCAGCAAAGACAGCTGAGTCACCTGCTGCATTTAGGGTCACAGCTACAGATGCCCTGAAGAGAGCATATCTGGAGCCCTACAGCAGAGTCTCTCCATGCTGCAAGTCATCCTGTGGTTTGATCACTTCCAGAAAAAAGACGGGCCTTCTCCTAGCCTAGTATGGGCTCCAGCACATGAAGTCCCTGTTCCCACCACATGAGTTAATCTTCTTCTGGGGTCCCTTCCACAACACCCACCTGAGCTGCTCAATTTTCTCATGAGTAATTGGTCCCTTCCCTAGAACTTGGTCCATCTCCTTGTAGAGATTCTTCTGAACATCTTCTGAGGTTGTCAGGAAATAGACTGCCCAAGTACACACTGGGGAAGAAATCAAGACAATATTGGATCCAGATTTTTTTTTTTTTTTTAACAGACTGCTTTTAGTTTTCTTATTTCCTTTACTTGCAATATTACTTTTTGATGTATAGAAGGTTGACCTTGACCTCTGTTCACAGCAAGCTGTACTGACTCTTGTATCCAGTGGCAGGAGTAGAGGCTGAACTCATGTACAGCACGAGACCCTGCAAACTAAAATTCCCTTTCCAATGCCACAAGGAGCTTAGGGAGCTGTGCAGGAGACTTGAGCTGTTCAGCCTCACAGCTTTGGGGAAGGGATTACACAGCCCAGCAAACCTGGGGAACCAGGGTTATTAGACCAACCATGCAAATGAAAGGCTGGTTTGTCCAAAGCATCAGAAAATTCCCTTATTGAGGGGGCTTCCCCAGCACACCTCAGGTGAGTGCTCAACAGCCAATGTCTGGGGCTCCTGACAGGGAGTGATGAGAACAGTACAACTCTCTGCAGCAGGCTGGCCACCACTTGTCTCCCCTATATCTATTTTGTGAGGCACTCAAGAGATATCTTCAACAGCAGAGTGAGAAAGAAACCTTGCATAAGAAATAAGTGTGTAGGATGCAGTTTCCCTAAAGCTACAAGGGAATGTTTCTACCACTCCAAACAACCTATTCATGAGAACTATCTGGAATCCCTGAGCAGTAAAGCCCCTTAAAAAGAAGGTCTTCCTGGAGGAACAAGGAGAGGGTATTCTCTGGGGACAGTATTGTCACAGTTGCCAAATTTAATTTCCACATTCTTTAACACCCAGATGCATCTGGGAGGCTTTCTTTGGAGCTCCAGCCCCATTGGCTGAGATACGAGGCCTGATAATCTTCCTTCTATCATAAGAGATTTTACACATTTGTTTTGGGTTTTTTTTCCCCATAATCTTTACATAAATCCCAAAGTAGCTCCTTTGAAAGTCTTCCATACAGAGAACACACCTATCCTCCAGAAATCCAAAGCATCCAGTCAGATTCCAGCACTCTGCTCTAATTTCCTTCCCATGTGCCAGAACCTATTTTACAACATGATCCTTGTGGCTTACATCTTTTGGTACTTTTTCATCAAATTTAGCATCAGTTGGCTGGGGTTAGCGTGCAAGGAAAAAGCAATGGGAAGAAATTCTAAGGTTCACCAAAAGACTGGGAAGGTTGTCAAACACAGCATAGTTTAAACTCACTAGCTGTGAGGCTGTGTCGAGAGTCCGCTGTAAAATTAGCTTCCTCTACATACATCTGTAGCTCAGGAGAAACAGAATGATGAACATAATTTTTTTATTAGCCTAGAATAAGTCTCACGTCATCACACGCAGTTTTAGACAGCTGAGTGTAAGGATGGAAAGTTACCTACAATCTGTACTTACAGTTAGCAGTGATTATGCATCCTGCCAAGGAGAAAATCATTGTATCTTCCAGAATCTAGGAAATAAAATCTACTTCAGAGAATGAAGTTCATAAGACTGTAAAGATAAAAAAAGAAATGGCACATTCTCCATTCAAGTGCATGAAATCCCTTTAGTTCAGAGAGCAGGAAATACATCTAGAAGACACAGACTGAACTCTACAGAACTTCCACTGGAATGGCACATAAGTCATGCTTAATACTAACATACTTCTTTTATTAAAAATAAAAATAGCAACGAAGCAGTGGCAAGGAAAGCCACCAAAGCCTAATGCAATTAAACACTGTAGGAATGGAAAAAGAAAAAGAATAAGAAACCCTGCTTTAGTAAGGAATCTGAACATGCACAAACTTAAATTAATCAAAGACTACAGTGTAATGAGCTTGTAATAGCAAAAGTCCGTTACTGTGTAATGACATGACAGCTGCACAGACCTGCTGGTCACTCAGGCTCCCCTGCAGCAAGGTGTCTATAAAGACGTGCCTGTTGAATGATCTGCCTCGGCGCTCCTTTGTAACTTTCCTTAAGGTGGATTCCATCTCCATCAGAGCTTTGGAAGCAAAAAGAAATGTTTATTTTAAAACCTGATCATCCTGAGAGGCTGCAGAGAAGCAAATCCATCTCCCCAGGCAGATTTTCGGACCAGCTGTCCCTGCTGGGCTCAGTTAACGGAAGCAGGCTCTGTTACATAGTACTGTCAATTTGGAAGGTGGCATCTCCAATTTAGTTGAAAATGTGGGAACCAAACAAGACAGGTTGCCTATAAAAAGCCACCCTTACAGGTATAACCGAGAAATGTACTCTGTGAGCTGAGATCACGTAAGGGGAATAACAGTTAGTGTTGAACCATCAGAGAATGCGTTTAATCAGCCCCCATAAAAAACCAAACATTTGAGCCACATAACACTAGTTGCATGGCCTAACTCCTGGTGGCTGTTGTGGGAACTGGGGAAATTAGGGACCAAGATGCCATTGGCTGTCTGATTTAAATGATTAACTCAAGACTACCCAGGAAACATGGAGCAGAAGGCAGACCTGGAACTTGATTTACCGAGGCCCAACTCAGCCCCTTCGTCTTAGAACTACCCTTCTTCCCTCCTGTCCACATAGGAAGCCCAGCAACAGTTAAACACCAAGCCTCACTATCCAGACATAGAGTTTGTGAAATTATGTCCTAATGCATCATCCTACTACAACTCAGGAACAGTCCTGAACAAGAACCCATGGGAGAAGCCCATTTTAACTGGGCAGTAGTTCTCAGGTCCTGAAACCCAAAGAACAAGCAACATAAAGAAGGAAACACGGGGTTTGGAGGATTTTAAAGGAAATCCTTAGTTCTAGATACAAGCTACTTTTATTTAACATCTTATCAATCAATACTGAAAGGCTTTAACTATTAACAACAAAAAAGACAGGACAATCAAAAAATAAAATAACTTACTCTGAACCATATGAGAAATAAAAGGACTGCCAAAACAGACCTGAAAATCATGTTACCTTGTAATAGCACATCAGAGGCTATCACGTGGAAGGTATCCATCAAAGCAGCACCTCTGTACTTGTGTCTTCTAGCCTGACTGTCAGTGCATTAACCAAATGGTGCATCATAAGAAGGACCACACAGGCCAAACCAAGTGGCTCCATCTGTCTCCACCTAGCACAGTCTCCTGCCTCCAAGAAGAGGTCAAAAGTGGACACTAGGGAACAGAACAGGAAGGGAGCAAGCACAAGATACTTCCCAGGATCCTCTCTCAGAACTCCAGACTGGACAGACACTAGAACTAGACCTGGATCTAGAGTCCTAATCCTTCAAACTTCTTGCACAATGGCACACTTGTCACTCAACTCCAAAACAATGGTTTTATGCAAGAGTAAGGAGGACACACCTGGTAGCTTATGGCATGATGATCAACTCTGCAGAAAAGCCAAGATAACCGGGCAAATTAAGTGCTTCCATAGTCTAGCTAACTATAAGTATTAATCAGAGTGGGAGGAAGACTGTGATTTTGGGAAGAACCTACCATCTTCGTAGAGCTTCTTCCTAGTCAGGTTTTTGTCAAGGGACCCATCCAAAAAACCTTTCCCAATCTCCGCCCAGATCTGAAAGGACAGGGGGAAGAGCACCATCACTCACACAGGCTGAGACTGCTGGGACTCTTCTATTATTCCCTATTAAGGAAAATTAAAACACCAAATAAAATGAAGACTTGCTGTGAATATGGAACTGGTCTCCTTTTTGGAACACCATGTCCTATTCCAGATATTACATCTGTGATAGCTGAAATTGAATTGAAATGAAACAACTGTAATTACAACTGTAGGGGAAAAGACATGGGAATCTTGAACAGTAGATGGAACTGTTTCTTTCTCACCCTATGAACATCAGATCTAAAATCCCCAGATATGGACAAAGTTTGAGACCTCCTCAGATTTTCCTTTCCCCACATTGTCACAGCGCCTCCAGAAGATCTTTAAAAAGAAAAAGTTCCACTGGCATTCCCACTAGAGTTTAACTGACTTAGGTACCAAACACATCTCAACTGCCATTGGATCTGGGTTCCCAATCCCCACAGATCCTTTAGAAACACCTTAGACTAATGACAGCAGGATCAGCAGTAGGATCTTTCTGATAGTTTCAGCGTGGGACAATTGAGGCAGAGCCCTTAAGCTCTTTAGCTTAATGTTAGCTTAATGTTAAAGCCTCAGCAGTAGCTTGTACTCAACTGTACACAGACACAAGTTGTGTGGTTGGAGTGGAAAAATATAATAGGAGATTTCCTGGCTCTTCGTGACACTTACTGCATCATGGTGCCTGCGGAATCGGATAACTTCCCGGTCATCTTCAAAGCTGCTGCCCATAGCTGTCTGCGTGACAGACTTCATGGCAAAGCCCAGCATGTGCTGGCAGAGTGGCACATGTTGTGCCTCAGGGAGGGAGAGCCATTTGGCCAGCAACTCTTCTGACAGCTTGAGAGGGAAGGAACCATTAGTTGGCAGTAATATCAGCAGCCTATTTACCAAACATACCCTGGAGACATTCCCACCCAGTTCCTATGGCAGACCACACTCTCATGGCTATGGCATGAAGCTACAAACTTCCCAGGGTTTCCTTCCATTGTTAAATTAACAGTAACATTTTAGTCTCTGATCTTTTGCCTCTTCCCAAGGTTTTCCACCAACAAGGCAGCCTCTGTCACAAAAGAAACCTTAAAAGCATTAATACTAGTAGCTGGTATACTATAGGGAACTATACTGGGAATACTAGACTGGGAAAACAGATCATATTCTGGCTGCTAGACTGAGTCAACAGAACAGCTCCTCGCCTGTTTATGGTCCCAGTAGTTGGTTCCTTGCTCCTCCCTTCTGTCCTGGGAAATAAATTTAGAATCCAGATGCTCCAGTACCTTTAACTGCACCTGGTATCTTGGCATAGAAAGTTACCAAGCTCAGCCCTTCCCCCTAACCCACTGGAGCTAAGAGAAACCATACATTCACACCATGCTTAAATGGGCAGAGGCTGTTCACTGTCTCAGATGCTTATAGTTCCAGCGCTAATTTGAATGCAGCTCCTTTATTCTAGTAATCATCCTCACCAAATGTACCCCTGTGAGCCACACAGGGCTTCTCTGCAGTATAAAGTCAGCTACGTACCTTCTGGATGAGAGCAAGGTTACTTTGCAAGGACTTGGTCACACCATTTTCATACAGCTTTCTCCTTCTGTGGCTCTCTCCTGTATCCCCATTCAGGCTGGACTGGTACCTCAAGAGGGACTTTAGCATGGTCTCAAAGGGATCCACTGAAAGCAAATGAAGGAAACACCATTCAAAAGTCAGGCAGCCACACCACACAGGGATGATAAAAACAGCAATCTCTTTAATCGTGTGCTGCTGCTTCTAGGCAGTGAGCAAGGCATGGCTCCTTCCCCCAGGAACAGTCTTCTTTGGGGTATCAAGCTTCTCTTGCTCAGTTTGGGCTGGGACCTCGTAAAGTCTCTTCTCTGTAGCAGGGTACCATCCTGCGATCAGCTCCCCTGCAGAGGTTGCCTGCTGGCTCTGCCAAGTAGCTCTTTAGTAATAACACTTTGGAAGCTTGTTCCCAGCTTGCCAGATCCCATCTGGTTGTGCCATTGACTTGGTGACAACACTAAGATCCTTCCCCTTCTCCACCAGCCTGATCTGCAGCCCCCTTAGCACATTCCCTCTTGACACCTGGTGCGCCCTCCTGCCCTGACCATGGTCATGCACTCAAGACACAGCAGCTCATGAGAGACACTGCGCGCTCCTTACCTTGCTTCCCAGCCCTGGCAAACCTTATTTGACACCCTACTGCTCCTGGGTGATTTCTCTTCCATGCACCGAGTTCCCTGCTGATGAGCTCTTCCCAAACCAACGTCTACCCCTCTCAGTCAGGGATGCCTCCAGCAGAGAAGCTCTTACAGAAAACAGCACCCCACTAAGCTACAGAATAATTTCTACTTCTCATCGCCTTACTTTCCATCTTCCTTCAACACAGACACTTGCAACAGTGTACAAACTAGACAAAAACACATATCCTCCATCTTACATCTCTATGGCTCACTTCAGTTAGATTTTAAACTCTGAATTTCACCACCAGGGGCCTCAACTTAATAAATTTGCTAAAGTATATTAGATGCCAGTGCAAGACTGTGCAATAAAGCAGGGCATATGCTTTTCCCTTTCTGTAAACTTTTCTGTGGGTCTTGCAGAACTGGCAGAATCTGTAAAGAATTATTTGGAAGCAGCAAGCAGAAGGTTTTCAAAAGGGGTATTTTCACTGTTTATCATAGTGTGTTATTTGTCCCAGATGGGAGTGAAACCTCTGAGGCATCAGAAGACATCAAAGCTGGGCTAGACACATATGACCCTACCGACTGTGGATGAATCTAAGATTCCCAGCAGAGGTCAGGGCCTCATTATGCTACTGGACAAATATACAAGAGACAATTCCCACCTGCAAGGTACTAATGACACAAAAGCAGCTAACAAGGCCAGATGCATGAATATGGTAAACTTTCCTAAATGCTTTTCTCTCACTATATTTCCCTTCCAATGTTTTTAAGCTCGGCATCTCACCCTCCTTCCCACTTTGAATGACAAGGAGTATGTGCCTGTGTCTTTTGGTACAGCAGATGGTACCTGCAGCTCTCCACGTGGAGCAGGCTGTTATGTGACTCCAACCGCTGCTGCCAATTCCTCCTCCAAAGTGCTTTGCCATGGAGTGGCTGCTGCTATTCATGCCACGTTTCCCTGCTGACTGGCCCTGGCAGAGCTAGGCACAGTACTGGGGTAGCCAGAAAGACACATGGCTGGTGGTAAAGCCCACACAGCAAATCTGGCAAGCAGAGGCATTTGGAAAGGTCAGAGGATGCTTAGCACCATCATCCGCAGAAACTGCAAAGATCTCCTGGTGCATATGAAAGAAAACTCCTGGATCAGCCACAGGCTCCATTTTTTGATCCCCTGTCCCTAGTGCAGTCCTGGCACTGATACACTCACTGTTGTGAACTCAGGATTGCAGAGCCCAGGCTGCCCTTTGCTGATGGCTGGCCCTGCCTCGCCGTATTTGGGAAACGGTTATTTCTCCACAGCTATGGGAGGCGAGTGACTCCACAAGGCACAATCACCTCTTGGAGACACTGTCCTGCCAGGACTTCCATGGATTTCTTCCTTTGTCCTTGTCTTGAAAACATCTCTAGGGTTACATTTTCAGTCCTCTTAGTGAAGCATATCAAAATTTCAACTGTTCCTTCCACTTATAAGAAAATCTTCTTCCTCATTCCAAGAACCTCAGATTTCTGTCCTGGACACCACTGTAAGTAAACATGGAGAAAAGATCTACCTCTGGATAGTCGGGACAGTTGCCAAGTAGAACTGAACATCAGACATAGAAAGGACCTCTGAAGCTGCACAGTACAAATGCACACAGAACAGCAGTGAAGATGTCCTTCTGAAACAGGCCAGGACCCATAGCTCCATCTTGAGCATTCAATGTCCTTCAGGTTCACTGTCCCTAACCCAAAAGGTGGCATCAACTCATGGGAATTTTCCAAGTGGGTCTCTGAATCCACTGCTCCTGGCAATCCTGAACTAGTCCACCCTCTTCACATCCACACCCTTCGCAGGCCTGGACTGCCTCCCCAGAGCCTCTCACAGGAATCACCAGTATCAGTAGCAAAGTTTTACTTCCTTTGAATTCTCCTTGCAAATTAATCTCAACCAAGCTTTAAGAGGACATAAAAATGTACCAATTTCAAACACTGTTTAAGCATGAGGAAAAACAGTTGCCTGGCATTGGGAGCCTGTTAATAACTATGAATGCAATTAGTCCAACTTCAAGACTCCCGTGAGAGATGCACCTCTCTCTTTCTCTCTCCAAGAACCATACCTGTGACACACTCATGAGATGAGAGGAACCTTTCTATGGTACTTGGAGCCAAACCCTATACCTCAAACTTGGAAACCGACAAGCAGGTACCTATGAAGGGCAGCTCCAGCCTCAGGTACCCCAGCAAAATGAGGAGTCATCACATGGCAAGGGTTTTCAGGTGGGGCTGGAGTCAGGAGTTGGATATAACCCAGTCCACAGTGGGCTGTCTCCTGCCTCACAGCACTGTTTACACGGAAGAGATAAAGGCAAGGCCAGATGTCCAACAAAACTGCAAGCTGCCCAGAGCCAGCTGGTGGCTGAGAGCTACCACAACACCTATTGCCACTCACCAGGAAACGGTACCGGAACTGTTTTGCTGCAGCCACTCAGCTACTATGTGTTGTTTATACCCCAAAGCCCCAGCAAAAATAACCAGTGAGATTTCTCACTCTAATAAAATTGGACCACTTCTGACAAACATCAGTGCTAGAAGGAAAGCACTGATACAATGAACATCACTGCTTTTTCAGGTCTGAGTTCAGTACAGATCACAAGAACGCTCCTTAAGCCTGCTGCTGCTGCCTTTATACAGGGATTCCCCCATAGCTCTTCCTTCTGCTGGGCTGAACACTTTCCCTGGTTCCTCCTGCACAACAGGCTCCCCGCTCCAAGAGCACTGGCAGCTTTTCTTTGCGCTTGCTTTATTCAAAGTCATGCCTGAGTACACAGGTCATAGCCGTACACAGGATGCCAGATCTGGCTCACTTTAATCTTGTGCAATAGCCTAGATGCTTTCCTCTCCCTACAGAATGCATCCTCAATGCACCCTTTTCTTTTTTTTCCATGGCCACATCATCCTGCAGGCAATGAATACAGCCTGCTCCTGCTCCTCCCCTTCCTGTTTCTGCCACCTCGCCCTCAGGGGTTCCCATCTCCTTGCTCCAACACTCTGCTTCACTGTGCTGACAAGGGGTCCCAGCGTGATGCCATGAGGGCAGGCTGCTGACATATGTGGGCATATTTCACCTCCCCAACCCAGCATTTCTCCTTCCCTACACAATCCAGCCTCACTCCCTTTGTCACTTCTCATATTCCATTACCTCCAGCTTCAGTGATGACCCAAGCAGTGTCCAAGCAGATGCTGAACTGAAACCCTGACAGAAACACAGTTCTATCACTTTCTTTGTCTAGACCTGTAATTATCAAAGAAGTATGGTGTGCATTTCCTACTTATCCCCATGCTTAAAAAATATGTTTAGCCCTTGGCATAGAAGGACACCAGGCTAGTCTGTAACCACCTAGGTCACATTTCCTGTATTGAAGTCCACGCACAATATTTGTTTCTCTCCAGTATTTGGGTACTCCCAAATTCAATACATTTCTGAGAACTTGCCTGCTCAGGGTCCTGTTACCACTCCTCTGAGCTTTAAAGACAGCGACTGTCTGCTCAGTTTCCTACAAACACGCTTGAGTGCATTTGGATCTTTCAGGGTGGGTTCCCACCTTCTGGAGTGCCATTGCTGTCGACTTGCTGATCTTCGTTAACTCCCACTCCTTTCCCAGATCATCACCAAATTTGTTAAGTCTGTCATGCAACTGTAGAAGAAGCTTACCCATCATGACCCCAGCATAAAGTGATGCTGAGGCATCTGCCAGTGCCTAAAGACAGCCTACAGTATCAGGTCAGAGAAGTACAACCAGCACCTCATTCAACCTTTTAAGATAAAAACTGGAAAAACAAGAGGTTAAACCCAAATATCAACTGAGTTAACAGACTTAGAAAGCAAAACCTAAGAGACCTAAGAGTCTTACACCGTAAATTAAAATATCCTCCTAGGATTAAGAGGGTCAACTCAGCTACCAGCATCACTGACCACTTTCAAGTCTAGAAGATCACTAGAGGCTTTCAGCACAAAATTCTACATGCCAAAGAAAACAAAAGTTAGTAACTTATTTGAATAATACTTTAAAAACCTCCACACTAAACCACACATGGGAGCTATTACAAACTAGTACAGCTCTTTCCAGGCTTAATTTAGTGTATTTCCCTCCCTTAAATTGTATTTCAAGCTGCTTTTAAAATCAATGTGAAGTTGTTACAGGATCCTCACCTTGCTGTTTCAAATTACTAATAAGCACAATGCTTTCCATAAACACGTGCCTGTAGGGAGATGGTAAAAGACACAAGCACACTAATTTCTTGATGGTCACTGGACAGGAGCAACTCTTGGTCATTGATGTTCAAGTCCAATATGTAGGACAAAGGACATACCTGAACCACCGTGTCAGCTGCAGACTAAGTCTCATTTTTTTTCTACTTACAATGAAACCCCACTTTCTTTTGACACAGGATGCCCAACAAAGCCAAAAGGAATAAACGGACTCAAAGACAAAGCAAAGGACACTTACACAACCGGTTGGGGTTAACATGTTGTTTCAGGAGATCAATTGAGCCAAGGCTGACAACAAGACGCCTTCCAAACCAGAAAGAGACCAGTGGGCCATATTTCTCATGAAGATTCACCAGGAACTCATGCAGACTGCTGCTGGCAATGATATCTGGTAGGTTGCCGTCCCTGAGAAACACAATGAGGATACTTTCTCATGAACAGCATCCACTGGCAAGGCAGAACTTGATTGATGTGAAGATGGAAAGCACTTACTTTTCATCAGTTGGAGCCAGCCCAGGAATACCTGACGCTTGCCTAGATGCCTAGAGAGTAAAAGGAAATGCATCAAACTCCTTAAACCTAGATTTTCTACAATCCTCACAGCTTTCCAGCACAGAGAGATGGATTTTCCACATCAATACTGCTGTACAACTACTTACAAACATTAAACAAAAGCTAGATAAGCTGTATCTTTAGGCCCCAAACCCGCTAGGGCTTATGAAGCCAATCGACTGCGTGTGCCCAGGGGCCAAACCAGGGTGATTCACCGGGCCAGATGAAAGATCCCTGCACAGAGACCTACGGGGTGGGGTTTGCAGCACGGATCTTACACGCAGGGTTTGCCCAGGAGATGCGCACCCGCGGTGAGCTGGCAAAGCCTCCCTGAGGGGAGCTCCCCGGGGCAGGCCGAGACCGAGGTGTACCCACCCCCCCGGGCTCGGGAGGGGGCCACCACCTCCAGGGGCCGCCCCCCGCCCGCCAGGACCCCAACCCCGGGGACATCCACCCGGGACACCCCAGCAGGGGGACGTGGGAAGGGGCCGGGGTCGCCCGGGGCTCGGTGGCGGCTGGGCCCCGGGGCCGCCCGCTCCCTGCCCGCCTGCACCGGGGGCCGGGCCGTGAGCCCCCCCCTCTGCCCCGCCACCGGCGGCATTACCGGGTAGAGGTAGAGCACGGCGCCCACCAGGATGAGCAGGAAAGTAACGGCAAAGATGGCGAAGTCCAGCATGGCCGGGCCGGGGCGGCGGGAGCGGCGGCGGCAGCTGGGCCCCACCCCGCGGGCCGCCGGCGGGGCAGGAAGGGG
>NW_015090990.1:13212627-13254020 GCF_001431845.1 Calidris pugnax | reverse complement strand
CGTCCCCGGGCGCCGAGCGCCTCGGGCAGCCCTGGCCGGCGAGGCCGTCGCCCCGGCGGGCACCCCCCGTCCCCAGCCGCTGGTGTGGGCGGGCAGGGGGCGGCGGGGGCCTCCGGGCGGCGGCAGCTCTGCAGCGGGCCGGTGTGCGGGGCTCCGGGCAGGGCTAGCGCTGCGGAGAGGGGGGGCAAGAACCGGGGATGTGTTCGCTAACTTCTGCCTAGAAGGGGATGCTTTAGGGGCCTCCGGAAGAAATCTTGTTGGAAACGCGTCTATAACCGCTTCAGGGAGGAAGCTTTTTGCTCCTGAATACTAAGTGGCAACTTTTTATCCTCCTTAATCACAAGGGAGGACATTTCTTCATTTCTTCCCATACATCTTAAACCTCCGCTCGAGCCGTACAACTACTGGTGTTAAGACCACTCCTATGATGCGCCTCAACCAGCCAGGTTATTTCCATAATTAAAAGCGACAGAGCTTTGCTTCAAGCAAAGATCTTTCCAGAGCAGCCTACAGCAACACCTCCACCTAGCATTTATGACCCTTCAGGATAACTTTGGACCCGTTACTGGAGTAATAACCAGTACTCACTTCCCTGGGCAGCACATTTTGCTCCTTGTCTTGCAGAAAGATTACTGCTGTCAAATGTCCCTGTTCTTCCGGCTCTCCGGGCACTTCCTGCACTCAGTGAACTCCAGCAAGGCCAATCTGTCAAAGACAGACATTTTAACTATTAAAAAAAAACCCCAAACTCGGATCTGATGCTTGCACCAGTCATGCTAGACCAATGATGGCACATCCTATTCAAACTCACAGCCAGGCTGAAGTCAGACAGCATTTTCCTTCTTTTCTAGTTAGCCAGCAATGCTCAGCAGGGCTCTGTGCCTCAGCCTGCACCTGCTGAGTGAAACGCTCTGCTCTGAGACGCTGAGCATGTATATCTATAAAGCAAACATTTCCTTTGGTAACAGCTGGATGCAGAAGCCCTGCACTAATGTAGGACATATACTCTATTTTATATTATGTTGTGGAGTTCTCTGAAATTTCCCTGGCTGTCTGGTGAGATGTGTGGTTCAGGGTTGGGGGGAGGCAGAGAGGGATAGAACATGCTATGTTCTTCCACCAAACTGAAGTGGCAAAGGTAAATATGTTTTCATTTAAGGTTATGGGCTGGATAGCATTCATGAATCTTCTGATCCAGTGGAAGCTGTAAGGAAATCTGAAGCAATATTTATTGGTAAGTTTTACTTCACGCTCCTTGATAAGGGTTTATATAGGGCACTGGATTAGTTTTGCTTAGAGCTGCACTGTAGAGACAACAATGAAAAATTATTAGAAACTACAGAAAACAGTACTTTAATTGAGACCCTAAACTTAGTGGTGGGAAGTAGGAGAGATTTAGTAATGGAATTTCATCTCCAGTAAGTTTCAAATATAGCCCTAATACCATGCTCCTGAGTATTAGAACAGCATCTGCTGTCAAACAGCCAGTGTCAGTGTTACACAAGGGTCTTGGGGCATGAGCCTGTGGCCTGCCCAATAACTATTCTTCTAAAGCTTCTGTTTTTCTGCTGCTCAAAGCAAGGTACTACCCTGAGTAGGGCATAGAAATCATCAAGCCTGCCAAGTCTGTAAAAGCTTCAATTAAAACTGGTGGTGAAAGCATGTTAAATAAAACGGACTCTTCTTCTGCAGGAGGTGGGAACACATTCCGTCTCCTGAAAGCTCTGTACGACAACAGTCTGATACAGGAGATCAGGAAAAGAGTTCTTGAGGTAAAAACTACAGGACTCGGGTCAAGCCTGAATGGCAGGATAAGCTTTTGTTCATACAAATCCAAGTTGATTCTACATCTTTGTTTTTAATATACTTCAAATATTGAGCCATCTCATACAACCTGGTGAACTGAAATAAGGCTGTCGCTAGTCACTGAAGCCTGAAAAGACTAAGGTCAGCAATCTGACCTTAGGACAGTTTCCCAGATACAGGGCTGCAAGACGTTGGGATGAACAATGCTGCGTAGTACCTTAAAAGCAAGCCCCTCAACTTAAAATGCCAACGAAGAGCAGCATAGGATTTAATCTATATCCAGAAATCCTGTTTTTCAGCTTGAGATGTCCACTTTGTATCTTGTTAATAGACACAGATCTGTGCAAGTTGTAGGTTGTCTGCTAATAAGCCAACAATAGAGTTGGATCCATACATGTCCTGTTGACGTTGAAAATGGTGTAATTACCTTGGGTACTCCTTGACCTGGAATAGAGAGGTATGAGTGCCAGTGAGCCCTCCTGGTCAGCAGCCCTATTCTGGCTGGTGAATCTTGTAAGCACAGCAAAGATATGCTATCCATATTCAGATGGTCTGCTCTCTTCAGAAGCTAGTTAAAAGCTAGTTCAGATATTTCCTGCAACTGCAATGTAGAGACGTCGCTCTTCTCTTAATAGTGAAGTCAAATATATGCACCAACAACCTTACCAGTTTTCTCTCGTGATAGGGTCACAGAGTTGGGAGTACAGGGCATTCAACAGTTAGTTCTCTGACAACCATGACATATGCAAACTATTGCCCACCTCAAAACCTGAATTCTTGTTCTTCTTTTCACCTGTACAGTTAGCAGTGAGATGAGCTAGAAGGACCAAATCTGATCTGTTTGCTGAGTCTCTGAGATGGCTAGAAAATACTGTAAAATGCAATTCAT
Organism: Calidris pugnax; assembly: GCF_001431845.1. Classification (NCBI taxonomy): domain Eukaryota; kingdom Metazoa; phylum Chordata; class Aves; order Charadriiformes; family Scolopacidae; genus Calidris; species Calidris pugnax. Next base: position 13,251,325 of record NW_015090990.1, on the reverse strand, counting down.
TGTTGTGATACTGCATTCTAATCATTGCTTTTGTCTTTCAGGATGGGATTCCTTACATGGGATCCAGCGCAGGAACTAACGTTGCTACCATCAGCATCAATACTACCAATGACATGCCAATTGTCTATCCACCTTCCCTGCAGGCCCTAGGTTTAGTTCCTTTTAATATTAACCCCCACTACCTGGACCCAGATGCTAAAAGCACTCACATGGGTGTAAGTAAAGCATGCCAGAGCTCACACAGTAACCAGGATGCAGAGGTGTAACGATAGTGTGCATTTGCGAGGCCTTACAAAGTTATAGAATGTCTAACAGCAGCTCCTTAGAGCAGTTGGAAGTGCCAGTGAGGCACCAACACTTTACTCCCTCCTAAAGCTTTTATTTGAGTGGGAAGAGGAGTTGGCAACAGTATTACTGATGTGGAACAAAGTGTTTTTCACAAACAGAAGCTGTGCAGTGTCTGAAATACTGTTGCTTCATACCTGGCTTTGAACTGGGGGGAGGGGGAAGAGAGAGAAACTTGAAATGTTAAGATGCAACACACGATATTTCTGGAAAGGTCTGTCTTGGCTGCTGCTTGAGACCTGACTTAAACGTACAATAACAGGCTTAAATATCTAAAGGTCTAAAGGAAACATCAGAAGAGGGTGATCTTAAGATTGCATACAGACTTCTTGTGTAAGAAAATACCTAGGCACTAGGCTCCCTGCAGAGAGCACACCCTGTAATGCCCAGTACTGAGCAAGCACATGCACTAGTACAGCTAAAACACTTTAACTACCAAGCACAAAGACTGACAACTCCACTGTGTGGAGGAGCTGATTTTTGAATAACCTGTCAAGAGCTAATTCCTCAAGGGAAGAGTTTCTGTGGTGCATCTTTTAACAGATCAAAAACTTTCCTCTCTGTAATCAAAATTTCTTCATGGTTAGAGGAAATATTAAGAATTAGGAGACACCGAGGAGATGGAGGATCAGAGTGTGCTTCTAGAATTTAGATGAAGTTGTAGGAGCACATTTAATCAGCTTGTCACTAGATAAGCAGACAGTCTTTTCCCTATAAATAACTTTCGCTATTTCTCCAAGAGGAGGCTGAAAGCTCTGTGCTGTATCAAGTCCCTGCTGTGTTCCTGTGTTTCCTTACCAACAAGTCCTTCTGGTTTGATTTCTTTAACTACTGTTGCTCAGTTCAGCAGCAAACCCTCAGGAAACATGGCAGAGCTGTTCACAGATGGAAATTCTTCAGTGTAATGCTTACTTGAGGACAAGCAATTTAATCAGCGGAAATTTGGTTCACTATCCTCTTTCATGAAGGTGGCATCTCATGCATTTGCTTCCACCATCTTTCTCAGTCTCTTGTTCAGAGGGTAGGCACACAGAGACAGCGTTTAATTAAAAAAAAAAAAAAGCTGGATGAATTGAGTAGAAGTAAGTTTTAAGGCTTTTCAGGGCTGAGATCATGCAAGTTCTGTTTGATCAACCTACAGCAATTGCTGCTAGTGATGAACAGTAAAATAAGTGTCTGTTAAAGTCAATACTGCCACTTCCTTCAATACATTAGTCTAATGAAAACATTCTGTTTGAGGGGAAGTGTTTAATGTTATGAAATTGGTTGGTGTCATGCTCTTTGGATAGCTCCAAGTCCTACCTTACTGCCTGGGCAGCTAAATCTACACTTATCATTGCAGGAGACAAGAGAGGAAAGAATTCGTCAATATCATGAAGAACCAAACACGCCTCCAGTTCTGGTGAGTAGTAGTTCCCAGTCAGGAAGCTCACGGCTGTAGCATGGTGAATATTTTAAATGCATTCTCACTAGCTCTCAGTGTGGGCTCCCCTGCCTGACAAGCCTTACAGAACTGTGGCATGGAAGGCTAGGTAGATCCTTGCTAAGAGCTTCAACCTTGGATTTTGCACAGTTGCAGAAAATGGGTTAGAAAAAATTAAACGCATTCTGCCAATTGGATGCCTGGAGTCCTGTTGCCAAATGCTGTATTTTAGGCAGCTCTGATTTTTCCAGTCACTGGCCCCCAGTCATATTTTGTATGTTGGGGGGGTGTACACGCAGATGGTAAGATACCATCCCTTCATCTTTTTGCAGATATTCTTAACTTTACATTTTGTTTTAATAATTGTAGGTAGCTCATTCAGTATTATGTTGGCAATTACAGTATGTCTCTCAGGGGAAGTGGGACCTCTGCATTTCCCCTCCCTGTGCTTAAGCCCAGAGCATAAAGTTTGTGCTTTAACTCACCCAGCTGCCTGTTGCTTGGCCCAGCCTGGATCTAAGGACAGTGGTAGCAGAAGCAATCGTGAAAAAAACCCCACATTTTCCTTTTCTCCTTAATGGTTTCTCCTTCTTTAAAAGGGGGAGGGGGGAACCCAAACCCAAACAAACCAGCTTATAAAATAAGGTAACTCACCTAATTTTGTCTTGACATCTTTGCTAGAACTATGTGAGCAAGAAAGTCTTGTTTGTAATCACGGCGAGCTGCACTAAGACTGGCCTGCTGGTGACAAGCATTCTAGCCTTTCAAATAGCTTGAAAATGTTCAATGTTTCCACCTACATTAGGGCTTGCGGGAAGGTGCGATGCTGCTAGTGGAAGGAGACAAAGCCACCTTGCAAGGAGTGACAGGAGCACGTCTGTTTTTGAGGTAAATCCTTCATTTGAATGGATATTCTCCTTCAGACAGAAAGGAAGAGAGACTTCTATTAAACTCCTAGAACATGCTGCCTTGTCCCCCACGTCAGAACTCACTTAATCCCTTGCTTCCATTTCTCTTTGGGGAAAGCACGAGTCTTGCTTTACGCTCCCAAGGAGCAGGCAGTATGACAGCACTCTGAAGGATATCCAACTTACCCAGTAAGTGCTATGGTATTACATCCATTGATGCTTGTGTCTCTGAGCTATGGTTACCGTTCACAGAAGGAGCCCCAGTTGTCAGCTCTGTTATTGAAGGCCAGGGGAATGCCAGTTTGACCTTAATGTGTTGAACTCTAGAACAAGGAACTTATGAATTTAGTCATACAAACATTACTAAGAAATCTAACATGTAGATATAACTTACGTTATGTCTAATATGTCCCGTGATGCAGGCAAGGAAGGGAGTCAAAACTCTGCTTGTTATGAGTAAGGATGCCTTGTTGTATCCCTAGTAACAGATGGAAATGCAGTAGTCCTAGCTCCTGTTAAAGCTCACAGCACGGTTTGTCTTGTTTACAGGGGTAAGAAACCAACTGAACATGAGCCTGGAACAGATTTCAGTTTCCTCCTGATTGACAGTAATCTCCAGAACCTGTAGCCTTGCATACTCTGCAGCAAAAGTCGCTATACGGGAATACAACGAAGAGGAAGAAAAGAGGTGCTTCTAGTCCTGGGGAGAGTGGAGAACCTTAGCTTTATAAATAAAGACAAATATGCATTAGTGGACTCTTTTCCCCACCCTAATTCATCTCTCAAACCTCTCTCCTTCCCAGTAAAAAGGCAATTTTTATTGCAATACTTGAGTAATGATAGCTATTCTTAGTCTGAAAGGGTCTGTACGTTCATATATCCACTTTTGATTTCTTCTCCACCAAAAAAAGTTACTTTAACACAATTAAGACAGAACACTGGATCAGCTGTTCCTGCTGCCTAGCTTTACCTGTTAAATGAAAGAATTGTTCTTTTAATGTATTTCCACAGTATTAGTTTAATTTTTGCACATAATAATAAAGGGAGATTTAATGCATTCAGTTACTTTTATTTGCTTCAGACTCATGTTAAATATATACAATGCTAATTATGTACAAAAGTGTGCATGTTAAAAATTGTCAGGTTACAAACTTGCAAATCCTAGAAAAGTGCAAAATTTTAAAACATCTTCCACCATGCTGTACAGAAAAAAAATCCATCATTAGCCAATATACACACTCTTAAAACATACTGATCAAAACAAAATAAGACATACAGTATACTCTTAAAGCACCCAGAAGGGAAAAAGATATTGCACAGAAGACTGACAGCAAGTTCATTACAGTGCCTGAAGGCTCATTTTTGAAAGTAGGTATTTCCAACACTCCTCAGAACTAACATTTAGCTCTTTAAAAAGGCATTTTTTGGCATTTAAAAATCCATTTGTAATGACATAATTGCACAATCTGTAAGAATTATCAGAAGATATGATTAACTGTTGCTGTAAGGCCTTTGTTTCCACTCCCCCATTAGTGTTAGTAAAAATTCATCAAGCAAACTGAGTAGCATCACAGCTTCCACCAAAACACTGACCGAAGTCTTAAAAGCAGCATTTCTTATATTCTTCCATATCTTATATTACATTCTCCTGCATAGTGAAGGGTTGAATCAGAACACGTATTGCAATTTTTCCTTGAATTGTTTTTTCTCCTCATGGCTTTCTTTAAGCAACAGCCCACAGCTATGTATGACTAAATCAGTACTGTCAGGTGCAAGACTAAGTTTATTTTAAAAAGTTACTTGAAGGCAAAAAAATACAGCTCCCTCAAGAGGAAAATACTGTCTACATAGGAAGCTAAATAAACAAGTGGCCTCTAAATTCAGTTAGATCTATTATATATATGGCTGGATGTTTTATATTTCAATCTCAAAACCCCTTAGCAGCTTTAAACCATGATCTATACTGACAATCATCCTTCTGGGACAGAATACATATTATGAAATTGTTTCTGTGCAGAGTATAATCACAGACCTAAGCTCTGGAAATACTTGCCAAATTTCTCAAGTCCAGTAGACAAAAATAGAAAGAACACACAACTGCAGGTACTCTCTCCTGAAGAAAAGAAGTGAAACACCTATTTTATCTGGGCCATTTGGGTAAATGGTAACTGAAAGAAAGATGCACCAGTTTTGTTCCAGAGATGCACTGCAGTAAGGTGAATTAAAACTGAACACAGCATACCTTTGATTAAACACTACAAGCAATTCCTCGCATATGCAGTAAGATGAACAGCATTTGACTCAAACCGCAGAGCATGCTCTGCTGCCACTCAGAGGCATTTCTGCATTCAGGCATCAGATGATTCTAACAGTGAAGAAGAGGACAATAGTATTTTACCAACCTTTTTTTTTTTTTCTTTTTAAACTGCAGTAGCTTCTCAGAAAACCCTTGCTTCCTTTAAACGTATATACTGACAAGGGCAATTAGTAATAAGGAGAATTTGCTTGGGCTGGAAGGAAAGACATCTTCCAAACACTTCAGTTGAGCCTAACATTGGTATACAATAAACCCATGTGTGTATGACTGCACAAAACTACTACTCTCCTCAAAGGGAGACTACTGACAAGTGTTATGTTCACAGCTGAAACCGACATAGCTTTTAAAACAAAAAGCATGAAAAGCTCATTCTAGAAAGCGCATGCTTGAATTTCTACCCACTTAAATATAACCCTATGTAGTGCTTTCATCTAACAGAATTTATTGGATCAGCCTTAAGGTTCATGTTTGGATATGCATTTATATGTGCTTTTTTTCTTTCTTTAATTATTTGGAAAAAAAAAAATATCCACAGCACCTAGCCTCAGTATCTAACCTAGCCAGCAACATGCCTTTAAGGCTGGAAGACAGGAGTGCCTTCAGGTGACAATACAGAGCAAGTGTTTATGTAGACTCTCAGCGTAGGAGCCGAAGGAGGCTGACACATCCTCTACTCCCCTCCCTAGCTCTAAGGCTCCCTACCATACCATAATCTGCATAAAGATACACACTTTTCAACTAAGTATACATATAGAGTAAAAGCTTTGTGAAGCATTTGGTTGCTGTACATGTACGTTCTAATGATTTTGTAACTGAGACTGGGAAAGACTTGCAGAGGAAACAGGGAGGAGGGAGATGAGGTCTTGGGAAGTGAGGTATACAGCTCCCATGGACTAAGGCAAGAGGTAAAAGACCTACCTAATTATTGTGCATTACAAATAAAAATAAAATCATCATTCCTGCATCTTAAAGCAGACTGGTGCAGGACTGTTACCAGTCTCACACAGAATTTTTACAGTGCAGAAACTTAGTTCTTTGTACTTCATTTAAAGGATACACAAACATTACTTTAAAGAGGATCCTTAGAAAGCAATTGATCGGACTACTTAAAGCCTGCAAAGATTTTAATAAACCTGTTTCGTGATAATATTAATTATCTAAGATATATCAGGGGGGAAAGCTTGTTTATATCAATGTTGCAAATTAGCAAAACAATTGTGATGTGTGTGTGTGTATGTGTTACCACTTTTGGTTTCTTTGCTGTTTTGGTTTTTTTTTTTTTTTCTTTTTAAATCAAACAGGCTTCCTAAAACCGAATTTCCACAATGTATATTAACCATCAGGAGAAGTGCAGTTAGTTTAGGGTTGGGATTATTATATTGTGCTGATGTTGGTAAGGCACATAGATGATAGAAGATCTGGTTTCTAGATAGCCTGGGAGTATTAGATAACAATTATATTGATATAGAATGATTCACATAAGTCTGATGCTAATCAAACAGCAAACATTTCACTTTCTGAATGCTCGTATAGTACAAAACCTGCACAGACTAGATGAGATTCTTCACTATCGATAAATAGACAACTAAAATACTACCAAGAATTAAGTAAATTGATAAAGAGAATCTTAAATATTTTTCTTGAAATAAACAAGAGACGCCTTCTAAATATATCCTTTGGTATGCAAGTTCAAAACTATGCTAGGGAGAAGTTACTCAACACTGACAACTACTTGATCTCATTTATATACAGGTATGAAAAGAGAGTCAGTTTTCAGGTTTTTTTAGATACATATATACATACACTCCTATTTACTTACTCAGCTTCAAAGGTAAGCATATCTTAAACTTTGATAAATATCATTAGGATTATTCCAAAAATTAAATGTAAGAAAATACCAAACAAGAAGATCTTAAATGCAGTGTTATGAAACAACTGTCATTTTAAGACTTATTTTATTCTGAATTCCTAATCAGAATTCTCTGATCTCACAGCTTTACTTTTTACACTTAAGTAAATCTTACTTCAAAACCAAAGGAGAACCTTATTTCACCAATACTATGTGAAAAACAAAATGTCATCCTAAGCTTTATTGACTTGAGAAAATCAAAGAATTATGGAAGTCAATTCACTGATTCACAGTGCACTGCATAACAGACTGCAATTCAACCAACCTAAACAGCTGATGAGAAAAAAATATTTACTACTTTTAATAAGACTTACACAAGTAAGTTAAAACCAAAAGAAACAACGTACCAGCTAATGCTCACACCTACCACCTATATCTTTTTCATGAAACTGGTTTTAGACAAAGGTAAAGTGCAGACCTTCAAACCTACAGGGTTCTTTCCAGAGGGCCTCTGGCAAGAACACCAAGCGTGTGACAGTGTATACCTCCCATCCGCAAGGACCAAATCAAAAGGCAAAGGATGTCGCCATTTTGTGTAGAATATGTAGCCACTTAAAGCTCACCTGTTTCCCTCCTGCTGCTGCTTTGTGCAGAGCACAAACAAGCCTCAAGTTTTAGAGCCCAAGAACCATCCACATTTCAACCTGTCCTGGGTATTTGTGAAGATGGCCTAATGCTTGTGATGCACTGAAATGATGGTATTCAAATGTCAAAGCTCTGCATCATGAACACTTCCAATTATGCATTATGTTTTACTTGAACTGACACAGTGTATTCAGTATTCTTTAATACTAAACTGCTAAAAACAAATTCAACTGTTGTATAAACATACCTAACCCACAGCAGGATATTTTCAAAGCTTTATGCGAGCCCCTCTGTGCAAGTGACAAAAAGAACACTATGCTCTCACTAAACACTAAAAAAGACCTATATCCTCAATTTTTCCACTTGAATCTGCTTGCCCCATACATCACAATTTCCTGCCCTCTTCCCCTGCAAGTAAACACTTAACCTCATATACGCATTTAAACAGAACATATATGCATACTTATAAAACCCATCAACTCAATGCCCAAAATGAGGGTTAACTTCCCGTAACACAGCAAAATCTCATATTCTGAGCTGAAATTCTTCTGAACTACACTCAATAAAGCTCCCCTGAAATCCTTCATGAAATCATAATGGACAAACACACTTCACATTCTCATATACACACTTAATACTTCCAGAGTATCCTTCCTGGATTGCTAAGATTAAAACCAGTATTTTTCATTTCTCTATAGTTTATTTGAAAATATGGGATATGGTTTTTGGTTTTGTTTTGGTATTTTTTTGGTTGGGTTGTTTGGTTTTTTTGTTTGTTTTTGGTTTTTTTACATACATGGAGTCTGAAAAAAACCACACTGCTCTACTTTTGGAAATGCAATGCTCTCTTAGCAAATGACTGAAGGAGAAAAAAATATCTTATTTTCTCCTAAATTCTCATATGATCCAGTCTGTCACAGTGATTAATTAGAATATTGCAACTATGCATAGACCCACTTGTTCACTAGTCTGATTTATTATTTCATTTACAAAAATTAAGAAAAAGCAACACAACTTTCTTTACACAGCACACTGATTGGTCATTAAGAGCAATTTTTTTTTTTCCAGTAAAGAAATTGAGGGGGAGAAAACTGTTTTAATGAGACTAACAGAACTTTTAAAGATTACCCTTTTGCAGCATAAGGAGGTATCACTATTTCTACAAAGTTAATAAATATTGTGCTAAAAGTTAATGAAATGAGATTATACATTATGGAGTTCCTCAGGTAGTTCAACAACTCCCCAGCCACAGGGAATATCTGATAACATTTATAGGAGATACAACACACATTCATTTCCATAAATAAATAAAAATAACAAGAAAAGTGATGGTAAAGGGAAGAAAAGGGTAGCCAAAAGGGAACATATTAGCTAACAATCACTTATAGCTCTGCCTTGTATCTATACTCCCCTTGCCCCATGGTATTTTCTCCTTTAATAGACATACATACACATATATACATATATATACACAAACATACACACATATATACACATGCACACATACCTTCGCATGCCGATCCAAAAATTCTTATTTTTCCCTCAGCACCAGGCTTTTCCAACAGTATGGGGTTTATCACTTAAATCATTAACATTATAAAAATGTCACAACAACAGGAAAACACACAACCTTCTATAATTATCACCTATCACTAAACAAAAAAAAAAAAATCAGTAATGGCTTCTCCAAAATATAGTATACAATCCATAACTATTTTGTTGGATATAGCTGATATTTTCTTTTCCCAGGTATTAAACACATCTTGAAAATGGATACATTATCTGTTTCCCTGCTGTTTTTACAGAAGGAAAAAAACAATATGGCTAAATAACTGGTCTGGTGAACACCAAGCCAAGAAACAAACAGGTACTATTTAATTAAATTATGCTGCAATATTATTTAAATAATTTTTACAGTGGAAATTTATCTTTTGTTTGCAGGAGTTGCCTTACTAATGAAGTAGATTGATCTTTGACCAATATAGATACTGATTCTTCCTCCGTATTTCTTCAAGATATTAAATATATTATGGGATTTCCTGGTGTGTGTCTTACTTAACAATATAAATAATTTTCAGCAGCAAGTATTTCCTACCTCCTTCAGCTCCTTCACTTCCTTTGAAGTTACTCATATCTGTACTTTAAACAATTTTTGATAATCAAGTAGTGCAACACAGATGTTCCTTGCAGAACAGCCTAAAACTGGAACTACACAGAAGAAAATAGCAATAGCCATTTACAGGAACAAATTGCAATAAATTGTTCATTGGGTTAAAAACATATTGAAAAGGTCATAACTGTCAGCTACCTCAATTTTGAATCTGACCACTGTAACCACCAGAACTTTAATTTACTGCCAGGGGATTACAAAGCTGTCAAAGCAAAGCCAAATATCTTCTTTGTCATCAAGGAGCATCTGGCCCTATTCAGCTTTAAATCAAATGCTACTTATCTTAAATTCAATTAGCAAGCTTGGGTTTGGACGTTTTTTGTTTGGTTTGGTTTTTCTCTTTTCTTTTTCATCTGTAACACAGTTTTAGCAGCTATTTCAAGAGGCATTCTGTGACCAAGTCAACACAGTTAAGGAAAAATATGCAAGCAAGCCAACTTGCATGAGTACGTATGCTTATTACTGTACCTCTACCATAGGTTCATCTTCAACAGACTTAAGAATGAAGCCCCTGAAAGTTGAGATATACATTTAAAGTGACCAAAAGATTAAGCATGTTTCTGGAATCCATGAAAGAAGGTAGAAGCAGCAATCACTTGAAATCTTGAGTGTTATATTCAGTCTCTCCTGATGAAATCTGGCTGAGCCGTTTGCTTGATCCCCACAGCTTTCGGGAAAGCTGACCTGAGCGCATCTGTTTAAAAGTAATTCAGAGAAACAAAAGGAGGGGGAAGGGATAAGGTGGATAAATTAAAAAGGAATTCAGACACTGATTCTGGTGAAATGCAGACACTACAATGTACCGCATAAACAAAATTACACCAACAAAAATTATTTGAAAACAAACCAAAACTCACACTTAGGGATGATTCTTGGGACTGACAAAAAACAACAGACAAAACACTAACCACAGTCTTCTCTGATTTAAACAGTTAAGGGGATATTGCCAAGTAATGCGTACTTAATACTTAACCTACTTCAAATGGCTTAGAAACAGTGTTTAGATTGCTATTTTGATAGGAAGGAAAAAAAGAGGTGAATGTCAAGCAAAAATAAACCAAAGTAGTAGAAAGAACATTTTATTGTAGAGATTTCAAACAGAATTTGCTAGAAGTGAAAAGGAAAAGGTAATCAAAATGCAGGGCAGTGATGGCAGAATGAAGGAAAGAGAGAAAGGTTATCTCCTGGTGTCAAATTTATACACTCTTCCAAAGATCCTGGGTGAAGTGCTCAGAGTAAAATTTAAACAAGAAATAATTCATACTGTATATTTCATAAGTAAGGACAGATAACAAGCAACCAGAGGCCATATTAAATCCAGCCTCTGGTAGGTCTGCAATCTGAAAACAATTTGTGAGAAACTGTTTTAATTTACTCCTTAAGTACAAGGCTTATGATTAACCAATAGCGATCAGCCTGGCAGCTGATTAGTTTATGAAAAAGTTGAATAAACAAGATGCATGCCTTAACAGCACAAGTTTGAGAACAGTTCCCAGCAGTTAGTACTACAAATTAAGCATGCTTAAGAATGGTATCATTACAGCAGCAGTGTTCTAGAAAAGGCACAGTGCTGACAAGGATTAACACTAACAGGTGATAAGCCTCCAGACTTCTGCAATGTCCCAAACAACTAAGTAATTGTAAAAAATTTAAAAGCCATTTATTGTACTTCACTTCATATTGGATAGTGTCAATGCAGAAACACTAAAGGCCAAACTTAATACAAAGCAGCATTTGACTTTATGCACAATAAATACAGTTGCTCTCTCCCTTTACCCTAAGGATCAGTATCACCACTGAAAGCCAGAACTAAAACACTTGCCTTATGTATAAAGATAAAATTCTAGCAATTAATATATTCCTTCCAAACTACTAATAAATCAATCAACAAATACATACCCCACATACACGCACTTTCAAATATAATTATTGATGCCATTATAGAAAACTAGAAAATCTGGGACATAATGTTGTTCCTTATGTGTTTGTTTTGGTTTTTTTTCAAAAATATCTATTTACATGGATATTAAGCTTGCAGATCATCTGAACTATATATATAAAAACAAAAAATCCTGAAAAAAAAAGTCATTGGAAAGCCTCTATGTTCTTAAAAGGAATCCAGCCTTTGAAACAACACTTTCTGCATAGTTAGAAAAATAGATGTGATTAAGAACTGAAAAAAAGAAAACAAAAAGCCTTCAGTCTAATGAGATACATAAATTTCAGCCTACAAGAGATTTTTCAAGGAAATAGGAAACTTAGAATGACAGTGACTTTAAAACTGCTGTTACAAACATATGTTTAACCACATCATAAGCAGCTCTTTGTTAATTCTACAGTAAGGAAAAAACTGTTCAAATGGAAATCAGGGAAACCTCCCCTCCCCATCCATCCGCTGCAAGAAAAGTCAGACTACTGTTGTATGAAGCCTGTTTCAAATATTAAACTATGTATCTCCTAGGTAAAACATTTTAAAATACTGGCAAATAAAGTTGCTCTGTTTTCACAGTTAAAATATAAAATTAAATAAAGACACACTTTTCTGGCATGTACTAAAGGTCATGCAAAAGTGATAATCACATTTTCAAATAAATGCACAGCAGCACAAAGGAGATCAGGTTATAAAGAGAAGCTGGTTTAAGCTAACACAAGTACTTTGAAGTCATGACAAGAAGTACTTAAAGTAAAATCTATGTTTTGCACAGGAAAAATTGTGCATAGCTATTTGACAGATGGATGCTCTGTATTTGATATTGCATATGCAGTACCAACAAGTTTATATTCACCATATGGAGCACAGAGCATATTGGGAACCTACACAAATGATTCTTTGTGCATTGCAATTAAAGACTCTTAACATAAAGTAGGAATTTCCCCACCCCCCAGTGTCAGTCAATGCATATTAACAGACATCTGACAGAAACCATTAAAAAAATAAAAATCAAGAAAGTATCTTGCTTGCTTTTGTTTCCAATATTCTTCTGGAAAATTATTTCATCAAGAAGTGGCTGACAACACTAACATGTTCAGAAAAGGTTAGTTACTATGACTTTGCTTATTCAGATGTGAGTGATAAAGTCTGGAAGTTAGTCCAGCTGAGCTTCCCCATCTGCGATCCCTACATACCTTTGATTCTTAATGAGAAATTTCAGTAGAGCAGTCTCAAAAGTTATTTCTTTCCCACTGAAAACTGAAACTTGCTCTTTAATTTACCCTGCCATAGAGGAGACCTCTTGCTCAACTGGAAAGCAGAAATAAGTGAACTTCCCACTGTTCGGTAGAAAAAGTTCTTGATGGTGGGTTTTACCTCTGCTGGCTTGCCAACACCAACGATAATCAACTTGCCATCCTCCAAGCCAACAAGGATGTGGCTATACTCTTTGGTGACAGAAATGCAATGAATTGGCAGTCGCATGGCTAAGGGGGAGATGCTCAGACTCAGGCTGAAATGAACAAAACCAAATAGAGAAAGCACATCACGTATTTGTTTGCACATACTGCAAAGAATCACAGTGCAGTTGAAATTGCTGTCCCCAGGATGCTCTACAAAGCACAATTTCTTAAGGATCCAGTTTGCAGTTTTAACTATTGTAATCTCCTAAGGCATGATCTAATTGTACCCCAGAACAGAGCTCCAATAACAAGAAATGGCACATATGGGTAAGTCAGTAAATTAAGACATTTTCACTGAAGAACAGTAACATTAGTACCACAACTGCCTGAGTGACAAAGCTCACTGCCATTCTGAGGAGCAATGGTGTTCTACAGACCACAGCAGTAAGCGGAGTTTAAAACTTAGTGCAGAGCTACATGAGGGTTGATCCTGCAGTTGCTGAGCTCCCAGTGACTCAGATATGGGGACAATCACAGCTTGTAGATATCAGACACAGCTCTTCCTAAATCCTTTCTGTTCTAGGTGTATAATTGGGATAAATGCCTGGGCAGAAAAGGGTCTGGTACACCTCTCATCTTTCTTTTCTCCCTGTCTTAGTTCTCTCCAAAACAGTTTTTTCAGGAACACAGAAAAAAGTGCTACCACTACAGCACCAAGCAAAGCCCAGTTTACACAGCCTTTTCTCAATAAGCTGTTGTATTTGCATCTCAATAATAAATTCCTGATGGTGGTACATTACCTGTAGAGATCCCGTATGGAAAGAAATCCCTGTAAGCTGCCCATCACGATGTACTCGCCAGTCACACACATATCTGACACTTCCTCCTTCAGAGTCTCAGAACCCAGATATTTTCCATTGACAGAATAGAGATGTAACGCGTTCTTATCCTGAATAGATCAAAAATAAATCTGTCACAGAGGACTGACTGGATTAAGAGTGTACTATTTGTATGTTAAACCCACTAACAGGAGCTAACTTGGGCAGTAACTCACAGATAATACTGTTGACAACAGTTTCCTTGTTGAATGATACAAGACTACTGAGCCTATATGCAATGTGTATGTATAGCAGGTCCAGCATGGAAATTTCCAAAGTTATTCTTTGTTACCTCCTGATGTAACACAGTAACATCTTACCTATCCATCTAATCAATTCCAAATTTGCTGGAAACATCCATGGATTTAATGGACAGGTCCCTATTTTATAAGGATTTTTGTTAAGGAAGAAAGAAGAGAGCACTCGTCTTCAGCCCTCCTGCCACCCTCCCTCCTCCCACCCCAAATGGAAAAGCAGAAGGTAATAGGTGTATTTCCATAGTCTAGAAGTGTTTTCTGGACAAAGCTGTAATCTTGACAGATCTTCCAGCGTGACAATACCTTGGTCTCATCTCTCCCCACCTTCCCAATGCATCTAGCATGCCTACATCCAATAGATTTGTCTTCCAAGAAACTTCCCATGCTCATACAAATCATAACAGCTCTACCCTTACTAAAGCAACTACACAGCTACTCAACAGACAGAGTAAGCTGCTCTGTGAACCTTAGAGCTATCCCTCCGATCCAAAACTAAGAAACAACAGTGTAGTCACTGGGCACCTTGCACCAGAAGTTACTGTTCCCCTTATAAGTCTCTGTTTCCGTCCACAGTGGAACTTGTTTCCCCTAGTTTTCTATTTCAAAGCAGTTCTCCCAGGAAGATTCATTAGCACATGCTTGGGCATCTTCCTTGCAGGTGTTTGGAGATTTTCATTAAATTTGCAAAAGCACAGTATGTCTGGGATTTATCTTTTAATTAAATTTCACTCAAATTAGCTAGCAAAATAAAAAAATAACAAAACAGACACAGCATGCTCAAAAAGCCTCATTACTATAGAAAATAAGGATAAAGTTGGGTACAGTTATGATTAAAGTCTTCAGCAAAAGAAACAGAGGTATTCCATGAACTTATGTACCTTGAGAGTAGTCTTTCCTTCTATGCTGGTGTGGACAACTATATGGCCTTCCCAGGACACAGCCAGGTTGGGAACAGTCAGCAGGAGGGAACTCTCACAAGGTGGTCGCAAAGTCCTCACATACTGACCTTTCCGAATAGTGCGGACAATAACGGTCCCATCCTGCAGCGACCAAATGTAGGCAAGTTATTACTCAGCAGGTAAGTTACCACAACACACAGAAAAAGTATTTAAATACAGAGGGGAAATTTTGAAAGCACTAAAATCCTTAACTGGAGGTCAAGACTCCTGAGCATTAGGAACTCTACACAAAGCAGCCTTCCCCTCAAGGCCATATACTGTAGACCTATGAAAAAATAAATACAAACAGGGCAAGAGCTGAAGGACAGGCAGCAAATCAGCCACTTCATCGGCCACATTTATGAATACAGAGTCAGAGCTCAGAAGGCTGCCAGGTAGTACAGTAAGGTAGAACAGGAGTAAGCTGCACAGAACCCTCAAAGTTAAGGAAGCAGGGAAGAAACCATCACAGAATTGTTTCTGCAAGAAGCTTAAGATCTCCAAATAAGTCCACACACATTAAAGCTTATCTGTGCAAAATAATACAACAGGATAGCTGAGGCCTATGCTGTGCAGAGCAGCTTGAGACAGCCTGATTTAAGCAGGCAGCAAGGGAGATGGCACATATCTTCCTGATGCGCAAGGCTGAAGAAAAAAATTGTGAAATAGTCACTTCTTAAAAATTATTCTTAATCAATTTCAAACATGCTCTATGGTTTCTCTATGGAGAAGAGGCAAAGAAGGGAGAAGTATGAGGGTGCTTATGAGGGTGCTTACCCTGGATCCTGACACTGCCATATCCAGTTCAGTGCTGATGCCAACACTCGAAACTTCATCAGTATGCCCATAAAGGATCTGTAATGGCTTAGGTGCCAGGCCTACAGGCACTCCTCCCTGAGAGTAACAAAAAGTGCAATGACACATTCTCTTGCAGCTGAAGGACAAACAAAAAATAAATTTCTGGTATCTTCAGTGTCAGTTGTGTGAGATGTATATTTGACATAGGCCAAAACCAAAGGCATAACTCACCCATTCCAATTTCAATTTATTGCCTATTATGTCAGCAGCCCTATTTACTGAAATCACAAGAATGAATGAACATACAGTTACTACGCGGATGTGAAAGACAGAGTTACTTAGCCGACTTGTTTCTATCCCTTCAGATGCCCAGGTGTGCAAGAACTACAGTGAGCAGTCCTAACAGGAGTTGTTCACCCACCCATTCACCCACTTCTTCTTCATGTGTGTATCTGAGCTTGTTCAGTTCTTAAATTTTACCAGGGAACTAAGCACTGTCTTCTCAGCCCAGCTTAAAGAAATTGAAAGCTATTTTGCTTAGGTTACTTCCTTACTTTTCCCTAGAAAATGGAACAGAGTTGCTGTAATTTCTTCCTCAGTGAGCACTGGTAGTATGATATGCAAAGGAAATAATGCTCATTAAAAATATTCATTTTCCTATATGACTGCAGGGTGTCAAAATTATTTAGTACTTTTGTTCCAGTGAATGTGCTGTCAGCATATACAAACATATTCTGAAACCAGTTCTAAGGCAAGACCTGTTCTTAGAGGAGCTACAGTAAATAGTCCTGCAGAGGACTCTTTATTCTCATTTCTGTGATAGAAATTTGACTGCCAACCAAGCCCTGAAAGCCTGAAGCATGCAGGAATGCAGAACAAATGTCAAAATCCAGAGCTGGGAAAGGTGACAATGCGGACCAGACAAGTAGAACACTGACAATACGTAGTCCACCGCTGCCACTTTGTAAAGATCAAGATAAAATTATGACAAGAAGAATTTACAATACATACATCACTTATGTATCCATTAAATAAAAGAAACCCCTTAGAAATCTTAACAAAAAGCAATTCTAAATGAAGATAATCTGCACAGGATGACTTTACTCACACTGAAAAAATAAATAAGCTAAAAAATTTTCAACATTTATCCTCACTTGAGACAAAAAGATACTGTTGTGAGCACTAAGGTCTCACCTTTTTCACCACACACCATTGGTACAAAGTACTTCTTGGAAAAAATTATAAATACTCCCACCATAAAGACAGCTTCTACAAAAACACATGCAGTTTTGCACCACTGTACTAGTTTAACATGCTGACTTGAGTTCAATGATAAGAACAAGGTGACCTGACCAAATGCACTGTCCATAACACGACAGCTCCCCCCTGCAGTTAATCCTACTTGTGTATCTGTAACACCGCAATTAGAAATGAAGATTTAAAATATGTAACAATGGAAATGGCCCCACATTTTTAGTGCACACATGCATCACACAACCACTTTCATTCTGTGAGAGCACAAGGCCAATATAAAGAATTCCAGAATGCCAGCATAAATGCAGGTGACAGACCAGTGTTATCTTTGCTAACTCCTAGTGTAGTCATCATTACTTCCCACAGAGGAAATGCAATGTTTAAGCACAACTATTGGAGCAAACAGCAGCCTAGAAATGTAAATGTTCTTCTGACTAATTCTAGTAGTATTAAGTAGTGTCTCTCTTCCATTCTCCCCTCTGTACAATGGGAGATAATATTTGCCTACCCTGAAAACATCTATGAATTTTTTAGAAGTGCCTCTAAAATATTGTACTTTAGCTATATAGTAACTAATGTGTATAGCAAATATTTCAAACACAGAGGACAACAAAATTACTAAGCTAATCAATTTTAGCGGACTATATCTTCCCTGCAAATCTGAAAGGAAATCAATAAACCGTCACAGCAAAATGGAGAAGCACAAAATAGCATTCAGAAACTCCTTCTTAGAGTACACCTAAACAACCTACCTGTTGAACTATTTGCCATATCATACAGGTAGTATCTCTGGAGCCAGAAATTAAATGAATTCCACAGTAGTCTATTGCCAAGCAGGTCACAATATCTAGAGAAAGAAAAAAAACCACATAGATATTTGAGGCTAATTTCCCACAGAGTGACAATGTGCAAACAACACACCAACTATGTATCCTGATTTACAATCAACATGAAATGTTCCACTTTGATAAGTGGAACCCCATGGCAGTGGGTTGGAACTCAATGATCTTTAAGGTCCCTTCCAACTCTAACCATTCTATGATAAGGCCTGATGAGACTGTAATTAAACAATGAAGTCATTGTACTGCCAGGTGTACCCACCTGACTTAATTAGCTTCGCTACCTAAAGACAGCAGTCAAGCCTTATTTTGAAACTACACTAAACCATCACTATGATGACTAAAAATCAATGCTCAAGTATTTATGTATAAGCATGGTTGAAGTATTCTTCTGTTCTTAGGCTGTAATTCCTTTGCGCAGACCAGCACATCAGATACAAAGTGCACTGGCTATAATTCTTCCCCAAAAGACCAAATATCAAGGTACAATACATAAAGCCTTTCATTTCACAATATAAAGAGTTACTAACCCATGTGCCTGATGTGCTGTCCAATCAGCTTGCCTTTTGTAAGAGATGTCACTCTGATACTATTGTCCCAGTGACCTCCACTAAAGAGCAATTTTGCATCATGAGATACTGCAAACAACTTAGAGGTGATCTCCAGCCCCGGTGCAAAAGGACCACTCATGTTGCGTTGTGTTCTGTAAGCAAATGATGAGCAGTTAAAAGCAAATTTAGTTCAAATCAACGTACTTTGCACTTTCTATATTGTTAAAAATTAATAAGAAATTCCATCTATAGAAGAAAAGAGGCTCTATCTAAAAAAAGTGTAAGAAAGTATGAAGAACTGCCATCTCAGAGTCCAAGATAAGTTTTTCTAATTGGTAATTAGAAAAAAAAATAATAGAAGTAGCTCTAAGAATGAAGAACCTCAAAATGCCACTTACATAACTCCTTACTAAAACAGTATTACAGAGTAGAGGTTATATTAATGAACATCAGAAGATGCATTGAATGAAAACAGCACAATCCACTGACTGTTGAACAGTTACTGTTATTTTATTACTGTAGATGCAGTCATCTACGCCTCTCCTCATCATTTGCTTACTTGGGGTTTGTCACTGTGGTATCTCTGATGAATGTAAAATAGTTGGAGATATTTTTATCATAAGGTAGCCAACCATGAGTTCCAATAATGCAGTTCAGACTTGCTGTTACCTAAAAAATTTGATAGAAAAAAAATCGGTGAAACCCAGAGGCATATTTTCTGCTTGTCTTTGATAGTAATAGAGGTTGCATAAAGTCCAGTGTAGGGTTCTTGAGAATTTAGCACAAAGAAAAAAAGCGCACACACCCCTACCCTCAGAAATTAAGAAAAAAAAAAAAGAAAAAAAAAGGTCCAGCTCAGATGAGTTAATCCCCATCTAATACATATTACCGAGTTAGAATAGTATATATTCTAGATGGAGAGATAGAAAAATTGAATGGTGGGGGGAAACAAAGGAAAAAAAAAACCAAAACAAAACCAAAAAACCCCCAGCCAACCAACCCCTCTCAAACATTTCATTACAGTTCAGTCATTTAGTTTAAACTTCTTCTTATGTTCTTTAAACATAAGAAGAATCATAAGAGTGATTCCATAATTACATAAGTAATCATTAAGAGTTAACATATTAACACAGGAAGTTTAAAAAAAAATTGTATTACAGTTCTGTTGCTGAGAAAATAAAAAAGGAATCTAAATATTCAAGGTTATTTTCATCAGATCTTTAGAAAAAACACAATGAGAATTTTAGACATGTCCAAGTTCCAAATGACATATGCACATACCACATTAAGCCAGGACAATAAGTTTGACCTACAAAATAGGAATACTGGAAAAGAATATTCTTTCCTGCAAAACATAGGTATTATTTCACAAGGGCCAGTAAGCAGAGTATACATACAGATGTACACACATTATTTTATCAACTGGCCATCTGTTATAGTACCAGCACCTGTATTAGTCAGTGCAGAAGTTAATTTTAGGAACTGTGCAGGCCTTTGTAGTGTGTGTACACTACATATCCTACAGTTTACTATATGGGTTGGAAAGTAACGATAAATGGAACGATGCCATTAACTTAATCCTGTCATTTTAAAGCTGGGCTGCATTGCATTAGGAATTTGATTGCTACCATGGAAGTGGATCAACTGAGCAGCTTACAGTACACCTCACTACACCTTAGACTCATGTCTCATCAGCTCTTAAATGCCATTCAACAAATCAGCCTTGGCTTCTCTTCAGAAGACAAGTATTTAACTTGTAGCTGACATTCATTACAGGTTAAAGGAATACATTTGAAAAGGAACATTTAAGAAGTGTTTCTCTACAAGCTGTATGAAAAAAAATACTATTTGACTGTATGCAGTCTAAGAATAGTATTGACACATGCAACTCACCAAGATCTCTGGGCTTCCCTGAGAAATAAAGGAACGTGACTGATTCCTGGGGACGACAGCTTTGACGATGGGCACGCCATCGCTGATTCCCTAAAAGAAAGTACATGGGTCTGGTCTGAGTATATTCAAGAGCTAAAGCACAAATCCAGAACCTGTAAAGAGTAAGACCCAAAGCTTCTGGAATTAATGTCAGACCTGTACAGTACTCTAAGGCACTGACTGGTACAGACATATTCAGTTCATGCAGGTATGCTTTGTCAAAAACACCAGAAGTGAAACCCTGGCTCTGTCCTCAATCAGTGAGTTTAGCTACCAAGTTCAGTGAGTCCTCAGATACCACCAGTGATGTTCTTAGCTGTCTTGGTGTGGTGCCTAACTTAAAACTCAAATGAGGCCCACACAAGTGGCCAGCAGATAGAAATTTATGGGATTCAACCTCTATCAAGCTAACTAAAGAGACAGAGCTCATTCTATACACATTTCATTTAAAAATAGTTTCTTTAAATAGGAAACAAGTTTATTTTCATCTACATTGTGACCTTTTGTTTCAAGTACGTCAGAAGTTTCAAATTAGACTTTAAACATTAATTTCAAGTAACACATCTACCTCTATGAAGAATGACTTCAGTTCAGTGAGGTGCTGGAAGAGATTCAGAGTAGAGGTCTCACTTTTAGTTAGTCTTTGCACCACCTCTTCTGCTGACAGCCTTTGTGGATGGGGCTCCTAGAAGACAATATTTGAAGGAATATCAAATTAGACAAATTTATCATTTTTTTCAAGTCACATGAAATACTCAAAATCCTACTGGAAATCAATAGGAAAATTGACTCTTAACCACCTAAATTCCCTTGTATAAGTAAATTAATTTCTTTTGATCATGGCATGCTGAATTTTCATCAATGTGATCTTTACAAATGGTAATGTGGCAAAGACTTAACATTCCTAAAGTTACAAACTGTTGTCTTACAAACCATTATTTTTTCATTTTTTCACACGTCCTTTGTAACTCCGTTTGATTTAACCACAAAGGTCTGATTGAAAGGGAACAGTGTTACCTTTAACAGCTGGCAGGGAGTTTGCCCAAAATTGTTTATCATCCCTTCTAAAGCTTTCCTTTCCTTCTCATCTGTTAAAGCATCCAAATCCACAGCCCCTGGATCACAACCAGAACAATGAAAGGTAGAAATAAGGAAAAAGAACACAATCCAATCCATACTGGGAACCAATATGGTTAACAAATGTTGCAAAAAACCTTAAATTAATTGCAGCATTATCACCCTTTACCCCAGAAAAGCCTCCAAACAATGCCTCTTTTTAAAGTACGACCTGCAAATTCCACTCTGCATGTGGAATTTTACGTGTATCTGTAAACGCAAGAATTGCAGGCTTTTGTCTCACCAAGTCAATTTAGCATACTTCACGCATGGAGTAAGTTGCACACAAAAGCCACATGAAAGTCACCTTTGGAATTAAGAGCATTTGACTTCAGCACTTGCCTTGACTCCTAAACCACAAGAAACCTTTTCCCACAGATGCTTTCAAGCAAGCAAATGAGAAACTAACAACCCTCCCCAAGCACTTTTAGAAACAAAACATAAGGAACTGGAACAACCCCTCTTTAAAAAAGAAAAAAAACTTTATTAACATTTCAGGTTCACAACTTCTGATCAAAGCATCAAATGTTCTGGTTATTTGATAATAAATTACATGTTATGCTGTCATATTTCATCTATAATTCTGTTGCCTTAACACATGCTACTGATGGCATGCTCACAAATGAAGTGTTTTCTGTCTAATACTGAAAACCCAGAAGTCTGATGACAATGATAAGAGAGAATACTGCTTTGTACCTTCATAAGTACAATAATAGAACACATTGAGTGCCTCCACTGCAGCTGGTCCCCTCTGCTTGTAGCCAAAAATCAAATCTATCCATTCATGAAGATGAGCGGAAACATACTCAGATTCCTAGAAGGAAAAAATGCTTTTGTAAGAATAAGAAAAGTACTGCTCCCTTCTTAAAGTATTTACTATTTTCTGTAAAAGAGATTTAATTCCTAAACTAGGAGTATCCACAAACTAGGCATATACCAATGCATAGCTAGCACAGAAGCATAGGAGTATCCATTTGTGTTAAAGGCAGTGACTACCAGGTAAAGGGAAAATTAATACAGTGAAGCAGCACATCTAGACTAATGAAATGCAACTGTACAAGGGAAGGTAAGTTGCTAGTTCCTCAGTACCATACAGAATAACCTATAAAAAGCAAGGGCAGCCTTATCACCTAAACTCACCTAATTCTGCATTTTATCTCGTGGGGCAAACTCCCAAATGATCAGTATCTTGAGTCTATTTCCTTTCTTCGTTTGCACATTTTATCGACATGCACAATGCTTTTAATTAAAAGTTCTAATGGTACTTGTAATGTCCAATGCAACCACAACTCCAGTTTGAATGCAGTTCCAGTATTTTACACTAAAGCCACAGTGACATTGTGTAGGTGTACCTTCTTTATCATTACTTCACACAGATAAACATCATCTTACCAGAGCCTTCCTATGTTTATAAATGAAGTCTTCTGGGGAGTGAGCCCATTTGGGAAGAATAACATCATTTACCACTTCTTTGGATATTTGAAGCTGACCTAAGTTAAAACCTAGTGAATAATTTGGAGAATTTTAAGAGTTACTACAAAATATTTCCAATATCTTGATTTCTCAATAAAGATTAAAAAGTGTTCTTTTCTCAATGCAAGGAAGGATATTGGAAAATTCTTAATGAATATCTCCAATACCCCTACCACTAACATAGGAGGCTAAGTTGTGCTCTGAATGTATAAAATGTTAAATGATACATAATAATAACTGTCCAATTGTTTAAAGCTGAAGACCCAACTTAAAAAGCAGCATTAATCATTTACATACCTAGTTGTACACATATCTGCATTTGCTTTGTTTTACCAGGATTAAGAGCCCAAAATATTTCAATTAGGTTATTCATAAGAATGAAGTTATTTATAGGTTTACATGATTGTAGAATCAAGGCTTTCAACAACTCTTAAGTCCCACCAGCTTCCATTAGAAGAACTCTAGAAACTTAAATAACTTTTGAAAGTATATTTTTATAACTTAGAACTCTAGCAGATTGTAGCTAGCAGCGCAAACATACAAATCCTTTTTAAAATTGTCTAATAGGTAGAGAAATGGTTCCCTATGCAAAAAATGTGAACTAAAAAATGGCTGAAGTCTCATATCAGAATGCAGGATTCTGTCTTTTCATTCACCATTATATATGAGCGAAACAGCTTTTTGCTTTTTCCTTCTTCTGATGGGTAAGGAAACTTTACATGGCTTTAAAATCAGGTGGCTTAACAATAGTTTTCTATGCAAATATTCTGAGCAGTCAGTTTACCATTTTGATTCTCTAGAAACTCTGGGAAGTAGAAGAACTCTGGGATAAGTTCCTTGACATCATTGGGGTTGTCCATGAGTGCCTGCCAGGTAGCAGGAATAGAGTGGAACTGCCTGTCAGCACAGTCAAATCTGTGGGTCAGAAAACTCAGGTTAGATTTTGATCATTCCCTCAGTAAAAACATAAAGAAGAAAAATAAAGGTGTTGCTTATTTGCTCACAGCATACCTGCCGCTTTGAAGTTGGATATGAAGTGTTGTGAAAGGTTCTACTCGAATAAGATAATGCATGACACCAGCAGCATTTGAGTAATGTGTTCCATAGTGAAATTTGTCAATTATCCCGAGGGGATCCTCGAAATTCTCATATCTAAAAAATAAAATAAATAAATATTTACCAATACAACTGAGCACTACAGCTGATATATATGCGGATTATACTTATTGGAGGCAAGGATTCAAAGGAAACAATCACAGTAATCTATAAGAGAAAAATACATTGAGTTCTATTAAACAACGAGGGGTCCAATTCTGACTTAGAGAGTCCCTAAGCAAAAGACTACTGAAAAATAGACATGTATACCAGATGAAGCCTTTGCATACCTGCTCTTATACTCTTCCCTAGGCACCTCCCATTGGCTGTCAGAAACTGGATAATTGGCAAGACAGGCCTGATTTAGCATGATTTTATACAACAGACAAAATACCCCAATCATAAAATCATTCAGGTTGGAAAAGACCCTTGGGATCATCGAGTCCAACCATCAACCCTACTCTACAAAGTTCTCCCCTACACCATATCCCTCAACACCACATCTAAATGACTCTTAAACACGTCCAGGAATGGTGACTTAACCACCTCCCTGGGCAGCCTATTCCAGTGTCTGACCACTCTTTCTGTGAAAAATTGTTTCCTTATGTCCAGACTTGTGACAGTTTCCCTCAAGATTTAAAAAGATAAAAAAAAGAGGGTGTGTGTGACTGTGTCAGGTGTTGAGAAATATTAGTTGTTTAGCTTAAATAAGTAAGCTTTAACTAAAGTAAATTACTTAGGGTTATAATATGGTGTGCTTTAAGCTGTTTGCTTGACTTGGCTTCACAGGAGTAGCTACATTTGCTGAAGCCTTTAGGCCACAATAGAGTTAATTTCCTCAGTAACTTTCCTAGCAGCTGGCACTGCTGTGTTCCTAGTGCTGTGTTTAGTCTTTTAGTATAAGAAAAATGTTGATAACACACTGATGTTTTAGTAGTGTTTTCCTTCAGTCTGGGACTTTTCAGTCCCCTATGTTCTGCCAGCAAGTGCAGGTGCACAAGAAGCATAAACCAGAATATAAGGAGGCTACAACCATTAGCAGAGACTGCAAATCAACAAGATAAGAGCAGCTGAGGGCCTGCCTGTCTGGACACAGAAAAAGAGTTAGTTTTGGAAGACCCCAAGCCAAAAATCTCCATAGGACTGAAAGATGTGTGAACAGTGCATGAGGGACAGCTGTGTAGATCACAAGGGTACAAATGCTCAGGGACTTCTTTGTTCAAGGTCCCTCCCTTTTCAGAAAGCATAAACCAGAATATAAGGAGGCTACAACCATTAGCAGAGACTGCAAATCAACAAGATAAGAGCAGCTGAGGGCCTGCCTGTCTGGACACAGAAAAAGAGTTAGTTTTGGAAGACCCCAAGCCAAAAATCTCCATAGGACTGAAAGATGTGTGAACAGTGCATGAGGGACAGCTGTGTAGATCACAAGGGTACAAATGCTCAGGGACTTCTTTGTTCAAGGTCCCTCCCTTTTCAGAAGCACCCAGCCCAGGCTGACCTTGCTGCTGCATCTTCCAATTAAATTACTTATTTTTATAAAATCTGACTCCTGAGACCCTGCTGTGGGAAACCTATGGTTGAAGCTGAAGGAGGGAGCACACCGGAGAATGTGAGTGAGAAGTCAAAGGGCCACCCATCGGCCCACTGGAGTTGCTACTGTGGAGGGAACTCTGGTCTAAGCAGTTAAGAACTTGGGTGGTGCGTGTGCAACCCCTTGAATGGTGTGTGAATGCTCAGGCAGTGGCTTCTCCTTTAACACAGGATTCAGAACAGAGAGTCATTTAATAGCCATGCCCATTTCCTTTACTACTGGCAAACTCACTCTACATTACTAGACCACCATCTGGCTGATAAGTTTCCAGTGTCACAGGGCTAGTAAGACAGTTAAACATACTGCCAGAGAACTGATTTCATTATAGCCAGGGATGGAGCCTAATCATTCAAAGAAAATTCTCTATGTTCCAAGTTTTCAGAAGAAAGTGGGCTTCGGAAGAAGTCTGACAAGTGCAATCTGGTATGATAGCACACTCACCCCCTACACCAGCGAAAAAAGGATTGCTACACTTGTGTGTGTGTAAGTATTTGTCATTTCTACCTACAGAGGGGTTCCTGGAAGTCACTGAGCTATATTTTATTTCAAAGACAATGATCTATGCTCGAAAAAATGAGCAGGAAGCATAGATTTAGGATCAACGCTACCTCTCAGCACAGGCCACTCAACTCACTAGTATGATTTCACGTTCCTTATCTTGAAGCAGATATGGGACACTGTCTCTTCAGGCTGCTGGGCCATTAAATTGTTTCTACAGCCTTTCAGTTTTTCACCTCCTCATCCGAGAAACAATTGAAAATTTACAACCGTAAATTTTGTCGTTTCAGTGCCATATAAACTAACTAATCTGAATGCAGCAGAAATGACAAATCAACAAACTTTGCAGCTGCCTCTGTGATGTTATAGAACTAGCTTTTAAAAATTTTGTTGTCACCACTTTATTTTTAAAACGTGCCATTAGCCTGGAGGTTCAGAAAAGACAAAGAAATATAACTGACTGTTCAAATACATACTTTTCTTTCACAGCCTTAGCGTTCTTCTCATTTACTACCCCTATGGGTTTGGACAGATCTCTAAAGACTGCAGGATTATTCAGGTCCAGTTCTTCTGAAGTATAATCTCGTAAAATCCAGGGGAACTGCAAAAAAGAAAAAAAGTGTCATAGATCAAATTGAGACCAAAAATCCATCTTTCAAAATAGAAAAAAATACATCTCTTTGTCAAAAATTTTAAAATTAATTTAATTACCACAGGGTATTGAGCAAGATCATTGTAAGTTCGTCCTGCCATCGTGTTCAGCTGAATAAGGTAGTCAAAGTTGGATATTTCTCTATTAACCCATTTCTGAAGGACAAAAGAAGACACAATGGAAGTCATTGCAATAGTAAGTATCTTTGGTATAAACTACATGCCTTGCCAGTATTTATCTGCCAGAGGATAGCATTGGCACAAGACTAAGAGTGGTATTAAAGTCCAAATTTAATTCCTCCTAATAAAGCTTATTTTTCCTTTGATTCAGTAACTGTGCTACCTATATTTAATAGAAAACATGTCTCTGACTGATGCCAGTACTGTTTTAAATGCAAGGCAGCAGAAAACTAGCATCCTCAGAATAGAAAATGAGAAGAAAAACAGAAATCAAAGAAACAAAAAAGGCAGGTAAAAAGCTAATGAGAAAAAGGGGAACAGAACTTTGAAATCCATTACAGTCCTAAGATCAAAACTTATTTATAAATTGTTGTCCCATTGGTTAATGATACAGAAATTTGTGAACTACCATCGCCCTTGCACCTTTGCTCCGCTACTATAATTTAAACAAAAGAACAGACAGATGTGTTCAGAAGGGCTCAATATCTGTCTGTAGTGTGATAGAGACATTTAATTCCAGATGATATTTTCTCTACTTAAATATGCAACATTATATCTTTTATCATTAGGGAAACAAAGAAAAACCAAAGTATTTCCAATATTTTAAAAGTCATATGTAAAGCTTCCTCCCTCAGAGAGAACAGTAATTTTGGCATAAAGAGATGCAAGGTAAATATACATTCACTACAGTAAAAAAAATTATCCGAGTTTACAGTAATACAGACATTTTGACATTTTCCTTTTACACCAATATTACTAAATCCCTTAATACTGCATTTTCTGCTTAATCTTCATGTGGGTTTTGTTGAAAACTTCTTTTGTTGAAAAGGTAGCAGGGAATTTATTTGCATATGTAGTGAAAAAGGTTCTAAGATGTGCACTCAAGATCATGGACTAAAAACAGAAGCAAATCTGCTACATGTTTTCCATTCCTGTTGGAACACTTGTCATAAACACATCAACAGAGCCTGGCTCTATCCCTTTAGCTCACTAACCGTAAACACAAAACACAGCAATTCTAAAAATATGCATGTGAAAAAGTTCAGGGTCCAGATTGTGAGGGTACAGCAGTTGGCAGTTGCCATCTAAACACTGGGGGGAGGGAGTAAAATCAGCAGTCCAGGAGCTTCTAGGACTCCTTCAAGAAGCAGAGGAATGCTCTGGACCATTTATACTGAAGTCTCATACCTGCATCAAACCTGAAGCTTTAAAAAGTTCCTGGGGAGATCTGGTCCCAGAAATATTTGGAGAACGCAGTGACAATATTCGACTATAAACTTTGTTTCGTACCTGTTAGAAAATATCATTAATAAAAAAAAAATTATTCTGGAGACTGAAGCTGACACGTAAACAACTTCTCTGCTATTTAAAATGTGAAATAAATGGAACCCAGTTACATTTTTAAACATTTTTATCTCTTGCTACATAAAATATTTGCACATGGATGGATATGACATCCTTACAAGATATACAGACAACATGTTATAAAGTGATTTCTTGTGTGTGTGTAGATGTTACACAGAAAATCATTATTCCCACAGGTCTAGGAAATAACGATGTTCAAATAAAGTACACAAATGTTTCTGTGTACAAAACAGAACAACCCACAGCATTTTATAGGTGTGATTCATAAACTGACTAACTAGTATGTAATTCACCCCAAGTTCTGATATTTATATTTGTCCCACATAGAAAGGATCACTTACGTTATCCAGGGGGAAAAAAAGTTCACTAATCCTAAACCATAGAATATAGAATATTCATGATTTCCAATGTTGGGGTAAAATAGAAAGTCTCCTTTGCTTTGTAATTAATTTGCTGAGAATATTTTAAAAGATGTGTGGGCTTCAAGATATTTAGATTACTACTGATGTAATTTTTGTTGAATAATTGTTCTGTAACATAATAGAGACAGAGATGGAGACAGGAAAAAGAAGAACCTTATTTTATCCCTCTTTCCACAATTAATCAGTTTCTAGATGCCAGGTTGAGGTTCTCTCAGAATGCAGTCTAATTTCCCATAATCGCTATATGTAGCAAAGCTTTTGCTACTAGTGTTACAGTATTATGAAAGACACGAGGCTATAATTACACACAATCCATGAACTAAAATTGACACCTATGCTAATTGTACAAATCAAGGAAATTTGGGAAACCCATACCTCCTTATTGAAGTTGAGGAAGTAGTTGGTTTGATCTGTAAGGAAGATCTCCAAAGCTGACCTCCTCAGGTTGTACCGACGCAAATGTATCTCTCGAATTTGAGAAAGGTGCCATTTGAAATCAAAACCTACCCCTAGGAAGAGCACTTTGATTATTGATTTGGATATATCAAAAACTTTTCATAAAGACATAATGAAGTATGATTTCCAAACACCTCAGAGTCTCTCCTTGAAAAGGTAAATTTTATATGTGGCTTGACTAATCATTTTGCTAGGAAAATATTATTAACTTCAGCTATCGTTCACTGAAAGAAAGAGGCATCATGAAATATCTCATGGAGTGCAGAATTTGCTTTACTTTCTAACCAAAAACACATTATAAATGTATTTTCTTGACAAAAAAACATGAACAAACTCAAATAGAAGTTCTTATGTTTAGAATTCTCAAAAGGCCAACTTCTTGATATACTGGTTTTGAAAATCTTACCATTATTGGTCAAGCATTTCAATTCAGTGTTTTCATACTCAACTGTGTACATTCTATTAAAGTTCACTAAATTAACGTAGATTATTAAAGTTTACATACCAACACTTGTTAACCATTAGTTACTACTACATTTTATTCCATGTATGAGTGAAACATTATTTTTCAGGTGGAAAAGGAATGTGCCATTTAAACTGCGAATGAGAGGTAATGACTTTTTTCCCCCCAGTCAATGAAATAATTTTTTTAATAAGTTAATTTTTAAAGAAATACTAAGAACAGTCAATCAATTTAACAGCTCAGCAGGTACATACCCAGATTCTTGTTTCTGTAGGGATCAGCCAGCCATTGACTGCCAAGTCAACAAGTACAACTGTAAGTACAGATCTACAACTTGTCTCTTCACAATTAGTTTGGCGCTCATTCTCAAAAAAATCAAACTCAGCCTACTAAAAACAGAATGCTGAACTGTATTTAAGAGAAAGAGAGATTGATCATGCTCACCTTCCTCTTTTTCAATGCTACCGTCAAAGAAATAGATGTGCTGGGTAGTGATCTCCAGCCTGCCAGGTATCACATCAATTACTGTAATGAGTTCACAGTCTTCAGACAGTATTAGCTTTTCTTTCTGACTCTGCTCGTCCTTCTCATCCCTACAAAAATACCACTAAGTGTTACAGGATTGGATAGATTATACAGTTGTGTAGGTACTTCGTAAGAGTTCAGAAAATAATCAAATTTGAATGGCATTAAAAGTACAAAATAAATGATTATATGAGCTATTTCCATCAGCAGTCTTGGATGTTTCAGACTAGATGACCCAACATTATTTCACAGCACTGCTCTTCAGGCTTGATATTTCAGTCTCAGGTAAAATGGACTTGACCGCCCCTGAAGCGTGAAAACATAAGGCTGCATTTCGCCTTCTTATTTAATTGCTAGGTGCTTAAATTCGCTGGCCCAGAGCAGAGCTGAGTTCTGGTTCATGTGACTAAAGTTATCTTCAGGAGTAGCTGAAGTAATGGTTGCTCAGAAGTGTATAGATATGACACATGAAAAGCAAGCATTTAATAACCTTTAAGGTACAAGAAAATGAATTGATATCCCTCAAAGAAGTGTCACATCCCTACTGGAATTCAACAGCATCAACACACACAGATGCATGCACAATATCACATGTCAGGTTTCTGGAGTAAAGCATTTGCTATCTTCCCCTGCTGCCCCACCCATCCCTCCCTGATTTTTTTTAAAGGCACACAAGTGAAGGAAGCACAGCAGACCTCCTCTCTGGAATGCTCTTAAACACAGGGGACTCTCTAGCAGATTAATGCCAACCAAGCAAATACCCATGTTATGCAGCTGATGGCACAGGGGATAACCCTAGTGTCTACGGACAAGAGCCAGCCCAGGCTGGTCTATGCCCTTGCAGAGCCAACCTCCTCTTGAGAATTATAGCCAAAGTACATAGTAGAAAGCCTCAACAATTCTGTAACTTCCGCTCCAGACCAACTGCGAACAGCAAATCACTAACAGATCCTCACAAACATCTGCTCTGCCTTCTTCTCCTTGGGGCTCTTTGTCTCATTGTTGACACTGTCAAATCCAATAGCAGCTCTTCTCCTGTTCAAAACTACTACAAAGCCCTCAATTGGATCATTAAGGTCAGACAAAGAAAGAGGGAAGCTCTGTACGCTAATCAGCTCCAGAAGTTGTTTCTCACTCCTCATCCCTATCACAGAAACAGATTTCAACCATTCTGTTCTGCCATACTTACAAATTGGAACTGGCTGCTGTGTCATCTTCTGGTAGTTCGAGAACATCATCTTCCAAATCACTCACTTTCACCTGCTTCACCGCCTCCAGAAGCAGAGACTCACTAGAGGGCTGTGTCTGGTGCACACCTACCACAAATAGACATTTCAGCTCAGAATTCTTTTTGCAACAGCCTTTTAGAAAGCTAAACTTCTGAGTGTACCTTCTACAGCTGAATGTTGGTTTTAACTGAGTAAGAAGCAACAAGACTTCTTAAATACTTCCAGGGGCAAGCAGACACTAAAAATACTCCCTGAAGTACACTGAAATATATGTCAATATATAACAGTATTACAAGACATAAACACATTAGAATTCAGTTTAAAATTTTCCAATGTGGACATTTCCAATAAAATATTTTGCAGTGTTCTGCCAGGTTTCATTGCAATACACTGCATTTCTTTCTTGCTTACTTGAGTTTACAGAAGTTTTATTTTTTGTGGTTTGAGTCTTGATATCCAAAACACCTAACTTAAAAAACACCACTACATCAGCTGTTCAGCACACTTCTAAAACATAGAACATATCTACACATTTTAATCATAAACTCGAAAAGGTTTTAAACAAATACTGCTTACTCTGATCTTGTTGTTTCCTTCTCTTGAAAAAATAATCTTATGCAAGAAATCTACATGACTGCTTATTTTAAAACAAAGGAGTTGGGGTTTTTTTGTCAACAAAAACACACATTTCAATGAAGAAGGGGAAATTAATTCTATTCAGTAGAAAGATGCTGTTTCAGGTCAAAGCACTACTCTTATGTTACACATTTTACTATAAATAAAATTAAAAAAAATAAAAATCACGATTTAAGTATTTACCATACACAGATTCTTAAATACAAAAAGTAAAGTATGTATCTCTCTTCACTAAAGATTGAAGAATCCGAAGTGAAACAGCAAATATGATACAACTTTACCTAAATTATCTCTCAGGTCACTAGCATCCTGATGAGAGTTGAAGTTGTAATTCTGCACTAGTTTTAGTCTCATACGGGAAAAATTTTCCACATTTGAAAGTTTCCAGTGAACAAGATGCTGTTTCCTAGGAAAACAAGAATATTCATAAAAACAGTTAAAAGAAGGTAAAGACCTATATGAATCAACTGATTACAAAAGAGTACATATTTAGAAAAACAGTGGTCATCCACTTGCATACAGTAAAACATAAAAGCAACAAACTGCATTTTAATTTTCTATTTCATACTGCAGCTGTGATCATCCTAAAGCAATCTGTAGACAGTATTTATTTTCTATTGAAATATACCAAATTCTTTACACTTTCAGTTAATGACATTTAAAAGACTAAAGAAAAAAATATCTTTATCCTGAAATTCCCCAAAAGCTAAGACAGGCACACTGTATTCTTTTAAACTGAAATTAGTTTCATGCATAAAACTTCAAAGTCTTTATTAATAAAGTCTACTCTCTCTTTTCCAAAAGAGCCACCGATTCGTAGGATCTCAAAAAGTTTCTGCAATCTCTTCATTGATAACTGATTTTTATTTGTCACTTGGCAAGAAAATCTAGCATCCAAGTAACCAGCTCAGCATTACATTTCAAACTTTGCATTTCGACAATTAAGTGCAGACAACATTATAACAGACGAATTCAATACTAACTTCACATCTCAAGAACAGGTCATCTACTAACGTAGGTCAGGGTCAATGCGACTAGGTTCTAACCATGTGAAACAGTAAGTTAGTCATGCAAGCAAACTCCTTTTAAGCATCATAGACGGTTTGATTTAAGAACTTCACTTACATTTCAGACCAAGGACCACGTTCAGAGAGCAAGTAAAGCTGGGCTGCTCTCCACTGCCTCACAGTCGCTGTGTGTTGACTATTAAGTTGCTTTAGCATACTGTTGTACCGCAGATTTTCCTGTCGAGCCTTTCTGCTGAATGGTTCCACAAAATGCTCCTAAAAGACCATTAAAAATAAATCTAGCACTGAAATAACTCTGATCTTTAAAAACACAGTTTCGTGGCTTGCAACAATTTTAATAAATTAAGAAAGAACAACAAAGTTTAGTAGTAAAAATTTATTAAAATTTAAGGTAATGCTCATAACAGAAAGTTTAAAAGCTTAGTATTGGAAGAAATGGCACCAAATTTTGACTTAAAGACACGAAGAAAGCGTTATCAAAGCTGAATCCATATGAAAGCAATTCTTGATCATCATCAAGGCAGTCAGTATTAGAACCCTGATTATAATACCTATATTTTTTCTTCAAATTCTGGTGTTTTATAATAAGACTTATTATATTCTTCCTTTAGCTTCCTGAATAAAAAGGACTTACTAAAAGTATCCTTATTAAGAAGACTAAGAGAAAACAAGAGAAATCTAACTTAGCTATGCTTAAACTGAGTCTGGATCTTATATGGAAAGGTCAGTTCAGAAACAATTTTTCCATACATTAAACAGGAACTGTTCACTGTTTTAAATATTTTCATTTAAAATGTTTCATTTACTTCACTATTGAAGTAGGGTTAAAAAAAAAAACAAACAAAAAACCCACACTGACTCATCTCATAATGAAGAAGTTTTAATAACTCAAAACAGAGTAAAAGAAGATGCAGCTCACAGCTGAGCAAAAATCTAGGTTGCTGCACTATGGGAAAGGCCTGCTGTCCTGAAATAACTGCTTACAGGCAAGACTCTTAAATAGAAAGAAGAGAATTAAAAAGCATATCCTACAAGTGTATATAGTCACATTGACCTAAAACAATCAACCTGCCTGTAATCACTTGAATCGGATCATCCGAGAATTCAGTTTCTCCATCTTTTAGAATGCAACTCCTCAGACAGTTCTTTTAAGAGCAACTTACACTCACTCAAAACCTTACCTGAAATTTAAGCTTGCTTTCTCCTCTCTCCCGGTCTCGCTTGTGCATGTTCACCATAAATGCTTCATAACAATCTTTCCAATAAAGTGCCATCTGCTCTTGATCCTGTCTGAATGAATTCTCTTCATACTGTTTCATATTTGGAATAATCTGGTTCCACCAAAAACAAAACAAAAAGCACAACATGATTTCTGAATGAGTTCCTATACTTTCATGGCTAAACAGAGGTGGAAAATGATACAAAAAGAGTCTGCTACTTACATATTTGTCAATATAAACTTGCCACTCATCAGAGCTGCAGTATTCTTGAAAATCCTCAAAGAAAGAAGGGCTGCCATTGGTAGGAGGTAATGAAGGGAGATGCAGGTTCATGAAGAGAAGTTCATAAATCTTGGATACCAACGTCCGAACAAGGGGAATCAAAAATGAGTAAGTTTCTGTCTTCTCTTCAATTGATCTACTCAAGATGCTTTCCAGCTTTCCCAAGAGGTAGCATGCTTCAGGTTGGCTCTCAATTATTTTGGTCTGAAGGAGGGTGTTTAGTTTGGCTGCTGCCATAGCACAGACCTACACAGACAAAAAACAAAAAAATGAATGCGGTCCACAAAATAATGATTTCAAGCACCCATCTTTTTAGCCCAGGAGTATGTACATATTCTGACTGCACCCCAGGCAGCCTTAAGGCACACATGCATCTAATATGGGCACTGATCACTTCTTCATCCTGTGATAACCAAACCTGAGTCAGCTGCAACCCCGAAGTCACACAGCTGCATTAAGACAATGACATACCTAAACTAAGAATCCTGGCTTTACTGAAGGGCTCATATTCCAGGCACAGCTCTGCTAACTTTATTTCAAATGTTGATTTGGCAGAAAAGTCCAGGTTCACGTGCACTTAATGTATGCAAACCTGAAACCGCGAATAAATGTATTTTATGGTAAAAACAAGAAGTCATGATCAGAGTCACTATCTTACTGCCACTACTGCCTACACAGTCCCATCTTCAAACAGCTTGCCCTCTACCTCTCTCTCACGCTCAGGAGGTGCACACTTGACAGGACTGTAGAGTAAATTTGCAAATGGTAAGAAAGAATAAAACATCTTCCCAACAGAAGGATGAAGGACTGCCATCAGCCTGCTCACCAGTATGAGCAGCTCCCACATACACCACAACAGTTACATCAAACATGCACTTAAAATACAGTACCCCTTGCAGGAATTTGCAACAAACCTGTAAATTATCTTGTGCAATGAATCCAAGGAGCAACTGGACTTGCACCTGTGAAAGCCTGATTGCTTCTAGGCCAGCAGAGTACCAGACTGACAGGCTGTCCATGAGAGTCACTAGTTCTTCCAAGAGCTATTGTAAAAACAGAAGACTTGCATCAAATAAAATTAACAACACCTACTCCAGCTGGAGACACAACAATTTCAAAGTGCTGAAGAAGAGGCCATGTTCACATTTCTAACTTACCCAAACCCAGAAAATTATCCCAGAACATAGTAATTTGAAACAATTCCTAGCTACAAAAACCTATCTAGCCAGTAGGTTAACTCAAGTATCTCCCCTGAATAAAGCCCAAACCAGCATATAGTATATATGCTTATGCTTTTTCCCAAAATTTAACTCAAGTAAATGCCATTTCCTTAGAAAAGATAGAGACTCCATAAGCATGATTACTATGATTGAAAAGACACTATTATTAATAGCGCAGATACCATACCAACTTGCATTTTCTGGGTTCAGTATATATAGGGCTTTTGCTTTGTATTTCAAGTTAGAGTGCAAGGTAATATAATTTACCAGCAATAGCAATATGCACAGTGCCCTGAGAAGGAAAACAAGACTTCTTTCATGAATATCTGATTTAGTGAAATGCTTGAAGCTTCATAACAACTATTAATGTCTTTTAAAAAATAAAAACATAATTAGGAGGCACTCCTTTCTGACAGTATTTCAATACCAGAAGTGATACAAACCTTGTGAAAGGTAGGTATTTGCAAGGCAAATGGCACATTTCACTATCCACACATATTTGCTTAAAACATTGATACGTTCCCTAATAAACTGCTCTAACATAAAATCCTTCTTTTGTTAAGTCCTATGTTTACATTAATGTTTCTGTACCTAACTGAAAGCTATCCTGCTGGTGCTTTAAATTCTCCTCAGGCACGGAGGAAGACAACTTATGGAAGGACTGTTATTTTCAATTCAGAGTTGGCAATAAAGCACAACTCTCATTTGCCCCAAAGTTCAGATCTCATTTCTAACTAGATTTCATAAAAGCTAGATCACAACAGAAGGCAAAGCTTTTACCAAGAGGTGACTTTTTTTTTAAAGCAATTAAAAGCTCTAAGATTAAGTTATGTTTACTTATAAACAGGCATTTTGGAGAACAACTTAGGAATTACTCTGTGTTGACAACTCTTAACTCTTTTAAAAAAAATTAGCCTTAAAAAGCCTGATTTTTTAAGGATTTATCATGATATAATGATGGTTTCCATGGAATATCTATTCTCTTTAGCCTTGAAAACATGGAAAAGCAACGACAACTCAGTGAAGAAAGCAAGACCACTGCCAGAAGTTACATAAATGCTGAGGCAAATTATGGGTGTCTACAACATATACATCAAAAAGCCAGGAGAAACAGCCAGATGACAGAAAGCTTCTTTACACTACTACTTACTGTATTTGTTAGTCATTTCTTCCTCAGACTTCATGTTTCTGACTCTGGCATATAAAATCGAGCTATTTGCACATGTATGTACAAATTTGTGTTGAAACTCCAATACAGGTCAAAGCCCAGAAGTGACATTTCTCAGCTTGCAACTGACAGCAGAATTTTGATCTTTTATTCAAGACACACACACAGACTCGTACATGTGATAAACAGTGGAAAATCTGTTCAGGCTACAACTGACATTGTTTTATTAGCTCCTACATTTTTAAAATATTTCTCCAGTCTTAAAGACCTGTATTTTCAACAAGTACCACTTACAGGCCTATTTATTTTGCAAAATTAACTATATTCCCTTTAGTAAGTATACACACTTGTTTAGTCATTAAAGAGCAAATCTAATCCAACCCATTATGAACCCTTACTCTGTAATATCTATAGTTTAAAAACACGTGCCTAGAGGGGATGACAGTATCCAAGATGACAACTTTTTCATTTCAGCCTATATACAGTACGTCTATTATGCAGCTACTGTACCTTTTCAGTCCATAAATTTGAATTAACTAGTCCTTCTGCCTGCAGGAAATCTTGTACAATCAGCAAGAGCTTGAAGGCATTTTCAGCATGTGTAGGGAGAGCTTTTGAATCTCTGTTATCAGTGACTGACCATTCCAACATCTTCTCCAGCAAGCTGCACGGAAAACAAAATCCCAAATTAATTATTCCATGTTCTAAGTGTAAGTGGCTTTAAAAAAATCCAATTAAGTATTTAATTGAATCGCTTAGTCTGCAGTGACATAACTGCTGTCTTCTCAATAAGCCAATGAGGTAAAAGAGATTTTGAGAAGCTCTTGAAACTAGTGATACAGTTTCAAGACATTATGGCCCATAACACTACTAAATAGGTAGTGGAATACACTTCTGGCAGTATGTTAAGACAGAGCAAAGAAAAGTACATGTTTTTGGGAACATCCACTCTTTCCCAGCTTCACTAATGCCCCTTAGTTTTTCTGTTTTTTCTCAAAAGGGATGAAAGAACCCATCCTTGAACTGTACACTCACTTGAGTTTTATTTCATCAGAAGGTCGCAGCAACTCATTAGATACCCCCAGTTTGGTCAGTGCAGAAAACACCTGTCCTCTCTCAATCCAAGCAGCATCATCAGATTTTTCAATGCCTTTCCACATTATACACAATAGAATGTCTGTAAGTAACTGTATGAGTTCATTATCACCCCCCTACAAAAGAAGAGAAATATTTACAGCCCTCCTAGTCTAGAAAACCTTCAAAACATTTCTCATTCATCACAGTCCTTATGCTCGCACATTTCAGCATTTTTGAAAACTCTGCAGTCTAAAGTTCAATGGCTAAATACATGAAAATGCAAATACAAGAGACTGACTTGCTTGTGTGTTGTAATAAATACTGACTTGACTTCTACATCACTATTTCAACCTGCTTTTTAGCTACTTTTGATTTTTTGCCAGCAAGTCTGCTCCATGCCTGCTCTGGAAGATAAAGAATGTTGAAATACATAAGGGATGGGGAGAGGGGGGCAGTTTGTAGTTTTTGCTTTGTTTCTTTGGATTTGGGTTTTTTTAACACCAAGCTATTCCAACTAAAAAACCGAAAAAGACGACACATTACAAAAAGTACCCCCCCCCCCA
>NW_015090990.1:13193542-13212364 GCF_001431845.1 Calidris pugnax | reverse complement strand
CCCCCCCCCCCCCCCGCCAAAGAAAGTTGTATTGTTTGTCTTCCAGTTGGAAGATGGGAGGCAAAAAATCCCACCAGTAATAATCCATCAAGGAAATTATCAAAAAATTAAAGAGGAATTGCAGACATTAGTAGAAATTAACCACATAGGAAGTGAATTACTTACTCCTTGGCTTTCAAATAAAGAAAGATCAGCGGTGAAGCCCACATCACTTATAGCACCCAGCTCTTTGTCAGGCTGCCCAGAGAATGGTTTTGTGTTCTCTATAGGTGATGGTGTGCTGGGTTGGCTATCTGTCATCTGATTCGCAATGTCACCCAACTCATACGAGTCAACGCTGGACAGATCTAAACTCAAATGTGAAGGATTGCTGTGCCACAATTCTTCTCGGTCCTCCGACCTAAAAGACATCTCTGCTGTGGATGCATCTTCCAGTGGCATAACAGAGAAATGAGCAGGGACATCAAGGGATTTGTTGTCTTCTAAACTCCACTGATCAAACAGACCATTAACAGATGCAAAGTTGACAGTTTTGTCTCCTTCTGTCTTATCAGGTTGATGTTTGTGAAGCTCTTCAGCAGGAGGCTTTTTTTCCTCTTCCCTTGAGGAATCAGCCCTGTTCTCTCTAAAGCTGATCCGGACCTCTGAGTTTTCTTTCAGGAATAGTCTAATTAAAGTGTCCTGCCAGCCCAGCTGCTGAGAAATCTGTTGTGCTGCATCCAATTGGGAATGCAAAAGGTGCAAAACCTAAGAATAGGAGAAGCTTGTAACTGCATTTATTCTAGCTTTTCAATTAGGCATTTTAGATCTTACAACTTTTTTGTGTTCTTTTTTTTAAACCTTGTAAATGAGTCACAATCAATTAAGAATAAGCAAACAACCACAAAATCATTTTTCTCATTAGAAATACATCTTTGAGAAAAAAAGAAGAAAAAAGAAAAAATTCCCAGGAGTAGGAGAGAAAAGAAGCTATCAAAGCATATCAACAAGTTCTCAAATTTCAGCCACTCTTCTGCAAGAATTCCTGCAAAAGCCAGTTATCACAACAAAAAATCCTATTCACCAACTAGTCTACAAAAAAGAAAATCTAAACCAGAAAACATGCATGATTAGGAAGTATTAAATAGATAAAATTAAGAAAACTGCAGTATTCATAGCTTACTGATAGTAGATATTATCGTTTCACTTTCTTCACTTTGAGAAACCTTAATAGACAATATAATGCCTCACATCTACATTCAATAGTGCTAATTCCAGTGACATAAGCCAGAGAGCTCAGTCTTGGAAAAAGTCACTGCTTCTTCCCTATTTCTTCCCTGCAGCCACAACCAGTCTTTTGAAGCATAAGATGTTCTATCAAAATAACATACGAAGAATACAAGCAAAACTTTGATTATGGTCTTAGGCATGCTTTGAGAAAACTCATTAATTCAAGGAGTTTACTATCTCTAACCTGTAGAAAATACAAGCTATTTGAGAATCATGATAGAGGCTTTGCTTTTTGTTTTGGTTTTTAGAAGGACTTGAATACACAAAATTCAACATTAAGTGACAGATGAGCTTCATTTATAATATAAATCATGGCTAAAGGAAGCAGTTGCAACAAATGCCACCACTGTCTCTCAAATAAATAATAAAGATATCACACCGTACAGCTTATGGGCTTAAAGGACAGTATCCCAGTTTTAAAGATGACAACTAACCTTTCTACAGATAACTACTCTCATGTTTATATCCGATCTATGAGCCAGATGCACTACAGCTATGAGATCTTTATAGTTCACAGCAGGATCTGTAGGGGAGAAAGAAAAAAACAACGCAAATGATATCACACAAGAGAATGTAACAGCTAAATATTAAAAATTGCCCTGGAGGTCACCTCTACATCCAGGGGTAGTAAAGGGAATAAATTTCAGGGAACTAAGAAAACATTAATGTTAGCTGAGACCAATGGGAACTTCAAACAGAATAGCTCTGAAAGGTAACTGCTCTGATTTTCCTGAATGAAAAAACAATTGTTTGCCTCAGCAGCAGGAGTTTACTAATGGTAGAGACAGCACTTGTCAATTACCTGCATACAGA
This sequence comes from Calidris pugnax, assembly GCF_001431845.1. Taxonomy (NCBI): domain Eukaryota; kingdom Metazoa; phylum Chordata; class Aves; order Charadriiformes; family Scolopacidae; genus Calidris; species Calidris pugnax. The sequence continues at coordinate 13,210,282 of NW_015090990.1, read as the reverse complement.
ACTTGGTTAAGCAGGTTCTTAATGAGAGAAACCGTAACTGATGATTCATTCAGAAGTAGTCCCAATCCAGAGTATCCCACTTCTCTGAGTCTCATACGGTGCTTACTACGTTCGTAAACTTTAGTACATTTCAGCATCTCTTCCACAATCTGCAAGAAGTAGTACATACAAATGCAAAATAAACACAAGGGAGCATCCAGGCCTGTTAAACTTAATTGCGTATGAAATAACATGCTGGTCCAGAGCTTACAAAGTAAACTTTAAAACCAAACTTAACCAACATAGACTTTTTTTTTTAATATCCCAATACTTCAAGAGAACACTAATTCCATTTTGACTACTGCAGTAAACAATAACATCTAACTAATGTAACACAAAAGAGAAGAAATAAAACTAAAATAATTAATATATTTGCAATTGCATATACTTCTGCAGTAAACCCACTGAAAAATACAAATTCATGTTCAATTGATTAATTAAGAACATATAATTCAATTTGTTACCTTGAACACAAGCTCTCTAAGCCTGTCAGAGTATCTTTGCTGTAGTAACAGAGCGTAAAGAATATCAGCATTCCCTGGCTCAAAAAGCAGTAAGAAAAGCTGGTCTGGAGTTGGGCTGGCATGAAGTAGGCTGAAGAGAACATCCAGAATTCCGCAGAGCTACAAAATTAAGACAACTAAATTAATCCACAGTTCATTCAGACTTCATAATCTGTTTGGGGAAAATTCTCTTGGCTTTTAAATTTTACCCTTTGCTTGTCAAGAAGTGGACATTTTGTCTGCTCAATATTACTACATTTAAAATTAGATATATATTTTTTACATTTTTTTCTATGTATAGAACACCTTATCAAACTGTAATTAGAGCTACAAAGCAAGTTCAAGTTCTTTTGATGTCTACTAAATACAAACTACATCATTACAATTTCTGATCAGTTGAAGTCCAATTAATTTGGTTTTGAAAAATAAGAGAACTTTTCTAATGGCAGTATTATATACCATGTGTTTTCTGCCCTCTTTAGGAGAAAAGAAAAACACCACAGCAAAAATATGGTGACCTTCAGAGCACTGTCATGTTTCCAGTGTGCTTCTACAATTTGTCTCAGCTACATCTAAACAGAACCACGCATCAGATAACACTTTGCTTGTAGTCTTTTTCTTTTTTGTTCCCCTCTCTTTCAAGCACACAAGATTTCTAAACACCAAGAAGCAAAACCAAAGCATGTACAGTTCAAACTATTAATTTATGCCATATTGGATACCTGCTCCTCTTCACTGGTGGCAGCTATGTATCCGACAATGCTCTGTATTTCTTCATGTGTTCCACCTTTGCTCAGGAAATATTTGATCAGTCCATACAGGGATGTCCGTATTGTTCTCAGGTCATCAGGAGCCAAGTCACTGTCTTTACAGCCACTCCTATACACCAACAGACAAAAAGCAACCTACAGAAGTTCTTCATGACTCATTAATAGGAATTTGATTGTGCTGGTTTTGTAATTTTCTATCTACCCAGGTATCATGGCACAGGCTAACAAGTTTTACTGAAGGCAGCTGAACAGTAATAAGCAATAGTAGATCAGACGTACCAAGTCTATAAAAGCCCTGAAACGTAGACTTGTATCAATCTGGATACAGGTCAGGATTTCAGGTTTCCCCCCTCCCACCCTCTACAGGAAAAAGCAAAGTCTCTAGTCAGTCTTCCTCAATGACATAATTATATTCATAAGCAGATATAAATCATCAAGACTGAAAGCTAAAATTTTAAATTCTGAAGTCCTACTTCAAATTCTACAAGGATATAAAAGAAAAAAATCGTTTAAAATGCTAAACACCCTCTCTTTTCATAATGGTAATGATCTATAACTTAATTTGCATTGTTGATATGTCCTTCAATTTTGTAATTTTAATGACTTTTCCAGGCATTTCTAGTATCATTGACATAAATCTCATAAAATCCTATCATAAAAATCAAAGTCAAGGAGAAGTAGCAAGTCAAATTAAAAAAATTAAGCCAATTTAAAAAATGAAATCAACCACCAAAAGCCAACCTGCAGTTTTAATTATTAATTTTCTCACTCAGATGATGTGGAAAAAGAACCCCAAAGAACTACATACAATAATAAGGAGAAAAGAGAAGAGGTAAAATTCATACCCATAATAAATCCTCAGTGTGTCTAGAAGAAACTGCACACCATATTTCTTTCTGAAGAGTCTTCTGCTGTCTTTGATAATTGTAGAAAGATATTGTATATGCCCTACAATATAAAGTTTCCTATTAGAACCTAGATAAAGATTTATGTGAAGTGCTGTGTCTTTGCACAGTTGCCCAAATCCAAGATCTCACCAATTCTGAAGGGGAAGTCCCCACTGTTCCAGATACTGAAGTCAAAAAGTAAGTGTTGATACATCTGTTGCAAAAGCTGCATGTTCTTCTCCACTGAGACTTGTTCTATCAACAACTGTACAGCCATCAGTACATTCACATCCATTAAGTTGCTTGGCACCTTTCAACATAAAAACAGGTGTTAGCACTCAAAATATTGACTATCCTAACAAACTTCATTTTTTAAAAATCAAATTTAAAATTCTTTTATTCTAGAGCAATATCCACTTCCATTAAAGGACACAAGAAACACAAAACCAGTCTAGTTTGAAGAAATCATACAACACATTATCTGTAGCAAAAAAACACAGAACATGAAATAAAACACTGTGTTTCACATTATAGATCAAGACCAACTCCTCACACCTTTTTGTTTTCAGAAACATGAGAAAGAAAAGCACGTACTAAGAAAAACTTTGAAGACACTCGCGGCCCAGGAAACTAAGAATGTTTCAAAGTAATCAGGACTTCATCCATAACATTCATTACAAATGGATGTTTCTTGAATTTGCTCACCTTCTGTAACAAGGCTCCTAGGGTGGCAACTCCATGGGAGTGAATGAGATTTTCTTGATTGACATGGTGTCTCTGAATAAAGTGTTTTATCATCAAGATGAAAGTTGCAACTATGTTCTTCTCCAGGCGAGCTTCTGCAAAACAGAACAACAGTAGCAAAAGCCTCATGGTTTATTGTTGGACCACTGCATAAAAGTAGGGGGGAAGAAGTAAAAATAAAGTGTTCATATTCCTCACTATTTCCTGAGCTTCTCAGCTCCTTTTCTGTTTGTTCCCTAGCTGTAGGCTGCCTTTAGAATTTTCCAATGCAGAGTCACAGGCATTCCATAACTCTCCAGAACAAATTGACCCCAACGCTGACTTCAGTTGCTTCATCCATCTGGCTGTAAGTTACAAATTTCTCTTTCACTTAATCTTTTACGTGTTCTGCAATTATTCTCCCTCTATAGTTGCAAATTGAGACTTTCTAGTCATGATATGCAAAAAATTAAGAGACAGAGAGAAAAAGACTTATTTTTTCACTTCACCATTTCGTATTTGAAACAAAAAAAATGCTGTTTTCCCTTTCAAGTTCTCATTTCCCAGTGGTTTCTGTTAAGATCAAAGTTCATTCTCAATATTAGCAGTTTTGAAAAATCTATTCTTAAAGCTTTCTTTCAATTTATTTTTATTTTTTATTTATTTTAATTCTAAAATCTGTGTGTGGAAGGGGAAGGAGTCTGAACATTTTCCTAAGAAAATAAAGGTTTGGCTAAAGGCTAAACGGTGCTGTTCTGATGCTGCAAAGTCTTCACGTGGCTGGCTGATCCAGCACTGAAGTTGTAAGAAAGCTCCTCCTACTGATATTAATTGGCTTTGCATCAAACATAATTTCTCAAAATAATCAGAAAAATAATATTTTGGAACAGAAATTAAAAAACTGCATACCTTTACACTAACATAATAGTAAATCATGAGAAGAAAAATAATGGTATTAAATATATCTATATATGAAATATGTTAATAAGTTAATGTTACATAGTGCTGAACTCCTGGTATTCAGTATTCACATCAGATATCTAGGGACAGAAGGAGCCTTTCAGCTTTCCATACATACTCTGAAAAAGCCAGCACACAATAAAGTGGCTTTCAGCCATTCAGAGGAAAACTTTTAAAATCAAGCTTAAAAATTATTTCAGCTCAGCTGTACTTCCCTACCTGACGCCTTTGTGGATGACAATACCACCCAGTCTTCCTCTACGGGAGTAACTAGTTCTGGAGGTAGAGTTTCCCCTTCAGACTTTTCAGGCATCTGTCCACCAAGAAAACTGATCTGCTCCAGCAATGGGAAGAGCACATTTACTCCGCCAATACAGTTGATCATATCCTAAATCAAGAGAAAATGAGGAAAAATATCATCATGAATAAAACCCTTTAGACTACGTAACAGAACCTTACCTACTCACAAATTTATCAGAATGTTTCATGTGCCAGTTTGAAACTAGTTTAAGCACTTCGTTTAATAACAGAGCTGCCCAAGTTTTAGGCACTGCAGTTACACACATATGCCTGTCTGCTCATGTTTTGAAAGTGCATTTTTATATTTCCTTCCTCTCCCCCCAACATAAACATGGGAAACTGAAGGATATAAAATTTAGAAAGAATCTTCTGTTAAACATATTTGAAAATCAGGAGAATTTTTCTATTTTTATTTCGTTTTCTTTTCCAACTATTTGATGGTCGGACTTGATGATCTCAAAGGTCTCTTCCAATCCAGATGATTCTATGATTGATTCTGATTTTTATGTTACTTGCAGCAAGCAGTAAGAAAAGATTATACACATTTGTGCTTTAATCACAGTCCTGCAAGATTTAAACTTCAGGACATTAAAAAAAAATAAATTTTTTTAAAGGCAACTTTACACTTGCCTCATTTCTAAGTCTCTTTTTAAAATTCAAGTCTCCTAAGCCCCCATTTTTCCCCTCTCCTTACAAGCAGGGATAGTATGAGATTTCAAACTGCTTCTGGTGCTAAGATGTAACAGATTAAATTCACAAGATTTCTAGAAGTGATTGACAATGCTTAGAAAATCAGGGTTTCGGCAAGTGAGCCAGAGACACCTACTCAACGGCCCAGACTAGTCCAATGAAAACTATAGCGTAGTAAAATTTTAACAGCCAAAAAAACCCAGGATCCTGTAATCTATTAATGTGGGCTATCACTCTCTCTTCCCAGTCAGAAGAAAGGGAAGAAGTGGAGAAAACAATCCTTTTCTTCTCCATTGTTTTCTACTTTTTCAATTGTTACCCCGCCCTATGTATCTTTACAATGCCCCCTCTCTAACCCACCTGACTCATTAAGGTGAATTTAACAAAATTTTTTCCACACTCCAGTCCTCCTCAAGAGGGTGCTAAACCCCATTATATTTGTTAACGAATTATTCTCCTAAAACTTGTACTCACAATATGGTTTCCCATAAAGCTAGAGATACAAACACTCTTCACCCACCCCTTTTTCCACTACTGGAGGAAAAGAACAAATTGCAGTATTTTCGAACTATGCATATCATAGCAAAATTAACTAGCAAGAATCTGAATTTTCTTAACATTAAACTCCACAAGTCAACATATGCACAGTGTAGCTCCAACAATATTTCCTTATTTGCTAATTACTGTTCTTAAAAAAAAAAAAGCACTTCATATTTATCCATTCATACATTTTTCCTCAAGACAAAAAAGATGTGGTATTCTGCTGACAAGTTTTCTACACTCTGACGTGGTATTGCAGTTTTTTCTGAAAGCTAAGAGACCTTAATCAAAGATTCTGCCTATAAACTAGAACTGGATGTATTCTATCTAAACTTAAAAGAAATAAATCCTTATTCATGTCACTGTTTCTGGATGAAACTCTGACCCTGCAAATAAAGTTATTTCCTCATGTACAGAGCTAAGCCCGACTTTGATTTTTGGCATTAATGTGTGTTAATCAGGGAACAAATAAGCAGGCAGGTACACAAAGTTATTTATTAAGCTGGTGTGCATTTATTAATAACAAAGTTATTTATTAAGCTGGTGTGCATTTTATGGTTTTCTGTTCCTCTCTGTGAACTAGCATGTAGAAGACCATTTGCTACTTTACGTGAAGACATCTAATGGACAGGTAACTTGCCTAAATGGTATCCTGTTTGTGGAGCAACAAGAAAGACTAAACCAGTAATACTAAATCTCGTTAGCAGTGCTGAGTTGACAAAATGATGAGTTTTAATTTTACAGCATAAAGTCAGATCTGACCTGTCAGTGGCATGAGACCAAGAAATTAATTGATTAACCAGACATAAAAACTGTATGTGTTGGATAAGGAAACAAAAATCAAATTATAGGACAGTTTTGCTATAATATAATGTTCGAGCAGGAGACTATAAACAGGTTTAGAGAGAAAATGTTACATTTTAAGCTCCAATACTAATATAGCAGTAGTGCTGTGACTACAACCGCTAGCAAAAATTGAACAAAGATGATCTGCGTAGCCTGTAACCATTAGATATCCCAATGTATCCAACAATAAGGAAAAAATATTGCACAATTAGTGGATAGCAGAGACAGGATAAGGTATAACACGTTAGTGAATATTTTGTTTTTCTCTGAAGTGAGACTTTTGGATTGTGAAATCATCTAGTCCTACCAAACCCAAACCAAAAGTAAGATAACTAGATTAACTTATTTCTTAAAAAACCTCACTAGATTCTTGTAATATTTTAACTCCATACCTTGTTTTCTTCTGGGTTAGTCTGCAATTCGATAATTTTTTTTATATGACTAACACAGCAAACGTCACCAGCATTAACCCTACTAATCTTAATACAATTCAGAGTTTAAGACTGCAAGAAAACAATGACAGAATCTCCTAGAGATGATAAAATGCTTTCAAAACACAACATGCATTGAACAGATTATGAAGAGTAGTCCACTACCACAAAATATCTTCCTGCATAACCTATGAGCAGTAGCCCTTTTAAATTCTCAATTAATGTAATGTAATACTACTCCAGCGACAGCATTCACCCATTAATTTTCATTACAAAACCATGCTGTATTTGCTAAATGTCATTTGCATTATGATAATAACTTCCAGCATTCCAAAAGTTAGGTGACTGTATACAACTATTGTCATATTTACATCAGGCTCTGCTTCTTCAGTATGCATTTACCTTGATGTCCCAGTTCACTACTTTGTTTCCAGTTAGCCTTCCATGTAAAAGGTTTGTAGACAGGTCAAGACAAATTGGGTTTCTGCAGGCCTGTTAAACAAATGAAGAGGCCACAACATCACTTAGGAAACAAGTTACAGATCCTTGAACACATAAGATTTCTGAATGATGATATGTTGATATATTTCAGGAAGTTAGAGCCATTGTGTTGATATGAAAGTATTTAAACAATTTGGAACCCCTGGAGCATCATACATATTATCTGAGATTTAACATTCACAACTGTACAGGATAATTGTGTCCTTTTGCTAAACAAGAACAAAATCTACAATCTCTGCACAAGACTACAGCTTAAGAAAGCTCTCACTGCTCTTTAGCTTCTCATAATAACCAAGGTGGCATGCTCACCTGTTCCACAAAACAGGAATAGCAAATAAAAAGAAAAAGCATCTAGTACATATTCTGAAATTACTGCCCAGTATTAAAACAATGAGAAATTATATATTATTTCATACCTTTGGTGTATAATGAAGCAGCACCTTACTGGGGAGATCTGCTACTTCGGCCTCTTGAGACTTCCACGGAGTTAAACAGTTTGGACCTGTTAGAGAAGAAATGTATTATTTATACATAAAATTATATATTTATAACATAAATATTTAAAAGTCCACTAGACATTGATGTTGACTTGAATAAATTTTGTAATTCTGTACTTTATTGCAACAACAAATAGGACACTGAACAACACCCATTTGAGATACGCTTTGAAGTAATCTTTATGACCTAAACCATTCATTCCATAAGGTCTCCTTAAAAAGAAATACGTTCTTGATAAAAAGCTAAAATATACTAAGACTGTGGTTTTTTTATACATTCAAAGAGCTCTAAGTTATTTGTAAAGACAGAAACATCTCTCATACTTGTCACCAATCTCTCTGTCATTAAGCCCAAATGTCCAGAAAATGAGTAATCGTCAAGATATTTTTGTTTAGTAATACAAAATATTTTCTTTAAATGATAGAAGGGTTTTTATGCTAATCTCTAACAATCTCAAGTCATTATGGAACTTAACACCTTGAACTGTAAGACATAGCTTTTCAAAAAGCCCCCTTAATTATTGAGTCTCCTGGAAAAATCCTCATGTAAAAATCTCCTTTAAGTGGCCTATCAAAATAAGGGCAATACTTTAAAGAGTCTCAGCTGTAAACTCACATGTAAGCAAACAGTAGCAAAAATTAAGAACTTACAAGTGAAAATACTACCTAACATTTTGATTTTGGCAGGTCTGTGTATATGATAAATAGATGAGCTTATGCAAACATAACACTTTAAATAAAACTTCATAAAATACTTATAATTCTATTTTCAGCTTATTTGTTATAATGCTCTCTCTCTCTCAGGTTAGCTCTGCTATTCTTCTGGATTGTAACTTCTTCATTATGTGTCTGTGTAGAAGAGCGCCAGTAAAATCACCACTTACCTGCTAAATATAATGCTTTCACCTGAGGAGGTTGCAGTGCTTCATGAAAGATGATAACTGATCCAAGTTGGCCCTCTAAAGATGTTGGACATCCCCATTCACTGTCCTGAGTCCCTGCTGAGATCATCTTGGTGATGAGCTCTGGTTTTCCAAGCATCCCACCCCAGCTTCCTGTAGACAGAATGCCCCCAAGTGACGTCCGATGGGGCATAATAGGGGAAGAAAAAGGTGGATCTGGTATCTGAGATGGAGGAGGAGTTGTTGTTCTTTGACCAGCTGAACCAATGCAGCAAGAAGTGAAAGACTGAAGAGTCACACATGGAAGAAAGAAAACAAAACACACTGTAAATCTATCCTCCTATTTTCACAGTTTACAAAGTAAATATTAATATCTCTGGCAAACTCGAACTAAATAAATTAAACCAGGAGCAACAAGTTCTGCCATGCCCTGGAAAAGAAGCAATCCAGCACAGTAAGCCAAAAAAAGAGCATACACTTTCCACAACAACAGAGTGTTGCTTCTTCAATTAAGAGCAATTTGGTCACCTGAACTGTTGTATGACCTCTGGCAGAAACCCTTCTCTTCTGGATTATATTCCAAAATACTAGCTCAACATACCTGATACTGTACATTCCTTGTATCAGTTATTTCACTTAAATATATGCTCTCACAGGAAGCTTACCTGCCCTACTTTTAGCTACCTTGATGTTTGTAGTGCTTATTCTACAGATGGGTCAAAATCCAGAGTTTTCTATCACAATGGAAATTACACTTACTCTAAGTTTTTAAGTGTTACACTGATTTTACTATGACTGTGTCCAATTTACGTATTTGCTTAACATATTTAACAAATATCAAATTAGGACTTACAAAAGAGGGAAGAATGTTCAGTGTTGTGGCCCAGTTTATAATGCAATTGCTTCACAAAAAGAATGGGCAATGTTTACAAAGAAAACTAAACATGACATATGATAGCTACTGTGGGGTTTTTTTTAGGCTAAATATGTACACATTTGAAATGGTTAGATTACCTGCATGTAAAGTGCTTATTCAGCTAACAAAGCAGATACAAGACTAGCATATTAAGGGAACATACAGAAAATACAAGTAAAAAAAGTTACTGCTGATAACAACAGGGAATATTCCTCTGAGTCCTGTCACACCAATCCTACCGGCAGAGGTGTGATTTACTATGATTTACTCAAATTGTGTCAGTATACTCAGGTAATTACCTTGGGGAAAACCTCACAATGTAATTAAGGTTAGGGGTTTTTTGTTTTGTTTTGTTTTTAAACTGAGGTGACTAAACAAGCATTAATTAATGGTTAGCTATACTCCAAACTGATACTCTGGACACTGCCCAAAGTTGAACAGGAGCCTACGAGCAATAGGCTAAGCTATCTGAAACTCCTACACAATTTCCAAATGAAAAAAAGCCAACTATGTTCTCATTGTTCCATAAGAGCTCATCAGGACAGGGGTTATGACTCAGAAGATGAACTTACTTCATTCATGGCAGGGAATCGAAGTGGGGCAGAGACCTTCTGCTGTCCATTGACGTAGATGTACACAAGGCTCTGACCAAAGGGCCTCTTTCCAGGCATGTGAACAATAGTTATGTTGTGCTGGTTAAGCAATATAAAATAATTAAGTCATTATTAAAAAGCAGTTAAATAAGTGTATGGAAATACTTCATTTCTATTAATCTGGTGAGTAAACCACTTAAGAAAATAAAGCCAAAACATCACCAAGAAGATAAGACCAACTATCAGCTGCTTCCATTTTAAAGTAGTTTACATGTAAACAGGTTTTTTAAGAGGAGAGATATGGTTATTTTTTGATAATGCACATCAATCCTTAAGTATGGGAATAGAAAAAAGCAAGGCAGAAACACTAGCACATTTTAGTCCTTCACATAGCACCACAGCCACCTATGCTTGTTATAATTCAATATAAAAAAATCTGAATGTTAAAAAAAATTTCTAAGCACAATGCTGTAACCAGACTGTCAATAACAAATGTCTAACAACATAGGCATAATTTTGCTCAGTCAACCACTAATCTACATGGAAGATTGCTTGCATTATTTGAGATTAGACCTGTTCTTACATGATGAATTATTTAAATATGATAAAATAGACCATTTGTAATGGTGCAAATGTAATTTGCAACCAAAAAAGTGAACTTTAACTTCTGAGCTAACATTATTATCCTAAACAAAGTGTTTTTCAGTATCAAATCTTACCCAGAGAGAGTCAAAAAAGCAATGGTCAGGCAGCATCACTGTTGCATATTCCCTCTTTGTGCAAACTGCAACCACCAATACCCCAGAGCATGTAATAAATGCTTCAAACCCCATACCACTTCCTGTAAAAAAGCTACAGAAAAAGACAACAAAACACACAATCAAGGACTTACTTAAATCAGAACTCACCTAACAGTACATTCACTAAGGAGAGAACCAACTTAAGTCACTGGTCCAATATTTACTATTTGACTGGCTGTTACACTTGTTTCAAAAAAAAAAACAAAACCAAAGATGACAAAATCCCTCAAGAAAAGGACTCCAAGGCAGAGGACACACAGGCCAAAGTGATCCGCAAAGCTCTCAAAGCAGCTTGTAGGCACCCCTATTTCACATGAAAACACAGCCTTGGTCACAACAAGTAATGCTTCAGTTTGACCCACACAGATTAAGCTGGTTCTGTTGCAAAGCCCTGTCTGCTGCAGTCTCTGGAACCTACAATATTGTAATAAAGAAGAGACTGGCCTGCAACCTGTGCTGTTTTCTATCAATTAAATTGTGTCTGGCAGCTCCTGGTAAAGCTGCCAATATTGAGAAACCTTTCATTTTTTAAGCACATGAAAACAAAAAATTTTATATAAGTTGCAAACTGCTATCAAAACCTGCTATATACCCTTAGGCACCATTATTCCAAGTGAATACATTAAGTCCTGTACTATCAAATATCTGCATGTATCAATATAAAACACAAATACGCACACAGAGAGCATGAATATTATAGACAACCTCAATAGATAAGCTGTCCTACCATTAAACACTGGAAAACGTAGCAGCTAGATCAGTTTTTAATTATTTTAGTTCAGTTGTGTGTTTAACATTTCAAGGTCAAACTGAATTTTAAACATTTCCTCTTTTTTGTATTAATCTCAATAGACTACTGGTTTAGCTTTCCAAAACTAGAATAATGTCTTCAGAATTGTACATAAAATGATAGAAAACCAGTTGGTTATCAGTACAATAGCATCACATTGACATTTCAGCCTTTTTTTTTTTTGGAATTGCAGCTTTTTTACTTTGTGATGCAATTCCAGCCCAGTTTCCTACAACTCTAGTCTACTTAAGATCCTTAGTGGGACACGTTGATGAACTCAGGAAAGTGTCGCAGCAGTTAATTGGGGCTGTGCTATACAAATACACAGGGCAGCCACAGAAATCCACACCTGCCACCACAGTTATTAATCAAAAGAAGTAACACTCCAAGGCACAGGGATTTGGAAAACACTAATTCTGTTACAACTAAAATTGCTTTCTTCAAAATTTTCCCTGAAACTGCAGTGCAGTAAAACGGACTGAAGGGAGCATGAGATTCTTCAACTTTTATTTCCTCATTCTGTTCGCTGCTGAATGCTAGCACCCAGAAAATTAAATTACACCGAGAACCATCCACGTCAACGTCTACTATTTAAGCAAATGAAGCTGTACTTTTCAGCACACTCTCATATAGGAAACAGATTTCATTACCTTTACAGGAAACAGTGGGAAGGCTGTTCAGTTTTGGGGTAACATTTGGGGTTTTTTCTGCCTTTTTGGGGGGTTGTTGTTTGGTTTGTTTGTTTAAGCTATGAGCCTTAACACCATTTGGAGTTACAGATATTGAAACTATAGACAAGAAAGCATCATAACCGAGAAACTACATGCTTCTTTCTGTAAAACAGCCTGGCTTAGGTGACAGATAAAACTGCTCCCTTTCACAAATTAAATATATATTGCATTCTATGAAGATGAGCAGAAGTACCACATGTCATAGGGTGCCATATGCCACACGGAACAGCTGACCGACATTTGTGCTGCTTGAAGTAGTTATAGTGACTGTACCTATAGAGTTGCTTCCTCTTGCCACTTTTGCTAGTCGTGCTAGGGTCCACCCGGTCCTGGTCAAGGCAGAGCCAAGCGTTGAAAGAAAATGCAGAACCTGGCCACTTATGAATGGATGGAACAGCAATTCCGGCCATGCTGTGGTACAAGTTGAAATACTGCAAGGCACTATCCATGCCCTGCTTCCGGGCCATGGCTAGAATGGCTCGCATCACTGGAACAACATAGGGGTGAGCTCGTCTCGGTTCCTCGGTCCTCAGGAGACGTATTAGTTGAAGCAGCTCTTCTGAGCCCATTGACTGGCTCCCCAAAGAGCCCAGAATGGCAATCAGGTTCTCTGCACAAGTACAATGGAGCGCGGAGTGGGAGTTTAGTGTCTTAATGATACGGATGACCATGTTCGCATTGACACACGTGGCACGACTCTGTCTGTTAATACAGCAGATTCGCCTCAACCAATTTGAGATGAAAATCTGCAGGTCATGTGATTCTAGTTCTGGAAGCCACTGGATAAGCAGCAATAAGGGCTGGACATTACTAATGCCTAGTATTCCAACAGCCATGTGGTCACCTTCAACAGCCTGAAAAACAGCAGAGAACTCAGACATGAAATACAATAAAATAGGGCTGGAAGTACTGTTGAAAAGATATAAGCATTTTAGCATTCAAAGCAAGCACATCTCACCATATTCATGAGTTCTTCCAGCAATTCACGTGAGGGCTGACCCAGCGATTTTAGTACCTCATATATGTGTGCATAACCAATCCTCTCCTTGAAGACCTCCTGAGGATAAAAATCCCAGTCTCACTAACAAATAAAATGGACAAAAATTGCTCGTCTACTGCAGCAGGTTCTAATTTAACACAGTATTAGACACAAAATAATTAGAATGCAGGAATAATGTTCTACAGGCTAGAAATCTCTTTTTGATAATATGTCTGTTGTGCTATCTCCAGCACATTGCAGATGAGAAGGATCTCACTGCAGCACGCAGATGAACAAATAAAAGATTGGTTATATGTTAATAATTAACTGTAGAAGAATATAATTGCTTTGATATAATAAGAGTGATAATTCCATCACAAAATACAAATAGCTTATTTTTTTAATGTAAAATACAGCATAAAATTAAGTGATAACACTGAGAACTACGAGCATTCAGATATTAATTTCTGAGTGAAAGATTTTCCTAGACCAGCCTGATTAAAAATTACCCATCCTAAACTCTTAAAAAATTATAAAAGTGTTTCAAGGAAGTTTTTCTGAAAACCAATTGATTTTGCATGAATTAAAAAAAACCAAAACAGTAAAATCCAAACTGTAGCATCCTTTTATGGTTTAGTTAGTAAACAGCCAAGACATATGGATTGGATACTCTTCTGACAGCTGTATTCTGCACTGAAATTATTTTTTTTTATAAAACTATCACCAGAAGGGAAATGATTGGTTAAGTAAATATGGAAAGAAAAAATACATCTGTTGCAATGGAAGTACTATTGAAAACTTTACTGACCCTTTGTGAATCACAGCCAGTCCCCATCTCCAACACACAACTCCTCCCAGGCTTTCCAGAGACAGTGGAGAAATAAGCCTCTGAGTAATGCTCTGGAAGAGCACAACTGACCCTGCCATTCCTCACTCAGACTGTACTGCCAGTAGCAACCAAATTAGATAACTCCCACTCTTCCTTTAGCCTCCACTGTACAGCCACATCCCTTTCCCTATGCCACGAGTAGGGAATCATTCATCCATGGGGTGAATCTAACAAACTCTGCAATCTAAGAATAAATACACTATTTTTCTGTGGGCACAGATTCCAGTCAGATTCACAAACTAACAACTACCCATCCATTTATCAAACCACAAAAATAACTACAAAGGAAGGGCAGGAGAATGGCAAGAACACCATTTGGACCACAATACCGTCCTGGGTTACTTTAAAGCCATGATAAAACTACAACACAAACTCCTACCTGAAAATTCCTGCAAATACCCTTTAATTCTACGTCACATATTCAAATGACAAGTAACGATGTACTTCCTTTACAAAGGTTCCAACTGCTGTTAACACTCTGATCTTCTGGTTGTGATAGAAAGATGGCTCAGTGTCCAGCCATTAGGCACATATAAATGGGTAAGGGATGCTAATCAAGTATTCCTATCTGGCAGGAATGCGAGACCACGAATCTGTTCATCTTCATCAGCAAGATTCATTGAGATATTGTGATAAAAACACTAACTGAAAACAAGATCAAAACACCTACTGCGAACAGACCTCTGTATATATGTTACCTTAGCAGCTGGAGACTTGTGCATTACTGCTGTGAGGGCTTGAATGGTTGATACCGCCAAGCAGTCCAGGTGTCCCTGAAACACCTGAAAGTGGTAGGTACAGAAGTTATATGCAAATGTGCAAAGACAGTTCAGCTCCAAAATCTATACTGTGCCTCCTGCCAGGAGGGAAACCAAGAGTTTAATAACATGCTTCAAAAATCATCTCCCCACCAGTCAAGATTTTGTAATCCCACGACCTACAAGGAATCACGTAACAGTAGACAACTAGCCACATACTTCAAGAGGAGAGAAGCATTCACAACACACATTGCACTTCAAATATTCTGAGGGGCAAACAGGTTTTCCTCATGCGGCTAATGGACAACCTCAAGAGGGAGGGAGGAAAACAAATTAGAAAACTTCTTGCAGTATGTGTGTGTGTGCTGCTGGACAGTCAGGCACCTGCACTTCATACAAAGTGGTTTCTTTTCCATCCAAGTCCCTACACACCAATGCAACACACACACACGAACTGTGAGAGAGAAGTCACACAAGCACAGTAAAGTGGCTGCCTCACACATAGCCTCATTGCA
Organism: Calidris pugnax; assembly: GCF_001431845.1. NCBI lineage: Eukaryota > Metazoa > Chordata > Aves > Charadriiformes > Scolopacidae > Calidris > Calidris pugnax. The sequence goes on along the minus strand of NW_015090990.1, from coordinate 13,194,722 downwards.
TTGATCAACATATCTTTTTCCAATTTAAGTCATCTTTTGAGTTTTTATTCCTGTAATTCTTGTTTATATTGATATTTCCATGGTGGGTTTAAGGACAAAAACTTTAGGACGCTACCTCACATCCATCAGTAAACCTAATTAGCAAAACTGTGCAAACAAACATACTCTGTTTCATCATCTCTGAAATATTATATGCATATCAGACATATTTTGAAAATGAAATGTCAAGAATCAGAAGACGGTGTTAGATGCGAAGAAACATTTACATGTGGTTAGAGCGTTGCACTGAGTTTCTAAAAAAGCCAAAACTATTAGTTAGATCACAATTTGTAGGTTACCGTACCTTGTATTTAGCATTTCTTTACATTTTTCATCAGAACAGATCATTCTACTATAAAATTAATACAATGACAATTTGCATTTGAAACTTTCCACAATGTTCTGGGAAAAATTAAAGCAACAGGCTATTCCTACCTCCCTGATTCAGCCTGTCCATTGTTTTGTGACATCTGTTCTTTATGACAAGCAAAGAATCAGGACATCAAATACAACCATTGAGATTCACAAACAAGGCCCCAGAATCCAAAACACCACAGTGCTGAGACAAAGAAGCAAAAAAGAGGAAAGGGAAGAAAAAAAAAATCACCACCAGATTGATAGAATTTATTTGGATTCCATTCGTGTACTTCACCTTTTCCTTAAAAGAAACATAACTGAGGCTCAATCTATTGTAAATATCTGCAATTTGAAGCAGACTAGTAAAACCGAGGTTGAATTGAATCTGTTATTCAGAAAAATTATTTTCCAGAGACAGGAAATACTGATGTGTGCAGCAACACAAGTTCATCTTACTGCAGAAGCCTTAACATGGATGGTTAAGGTGAAGCACAGGAATCAATTTTCCTGTGATTGTGTCTTGACTTCAACTGAAGCAAAATACAGGTTAGGTAGGTACCTGGTCCTCATTCATTTCTGTCAGTAATTTGTTGGCAAGGTCTTTCTCACTCTTGTCTGCCACTTTATTGTTAGCATTTAAAAACAGCTGTTAGAAACAGAGACAAGAATAATGGAAATAATTGCATTAAACAGTTACCTGCAGCCAATCGTTTGGAGGCTGCCTTGGATTGGTATTTCACATACAAAAAAAAAAAAAAAAAAAAAAAAAAAAAAAAAAAAAAAA
>NW_015090990.1:13007751-13193390 GCF_001431845.1 Calidris pugnax | reverse complement strand
GGGTTTAATATTTTTCCTAGAACTTTTTTTTTTTTTTTTTTTTTTTTTTTTTTTTTTTTTTTTTTTTTTTTCAAAAAAAAAAAAAAAAAAAAAAAAAAAGAAAAAAAAAGAAAAAAGATGTTCTCACACTGGTGAGACACAAATCCTTCATTAATAGTCTTCTGTTAGTTCTTACAATACCAAAGATTACATTGTGGTTTTGCTAAATAGTAATTGCTTTTTCCCCCTCCAGAATTAAATGAAAATATGTAATCACTGAGACAAACACATCTATCTGGAATTTATACCTGTCACTGGCTTAGCAACCCTGATTTCATTTACAATATGTAACATGACAGGAGGCTCTCAAAAATTTACTTGTAAGAAATGAAGACAACAGTGGGGCATTAGCAAAGAAATGGATACAGATGTTTCACCTTTTTCCACTTCTGTTTCAACCTAGGTGAAAACTGAAGATACCTAGACAGAATATTTTGATCTTCAAACAGCAACAGCAGCAGATTTTCTAGGGCACATTGTCTCTAGGACAGGAAGAAGTGTACTTTGACTTACATAGGTGTGAAAGCACATAGTTAGAAACACAAGAAAGGTACATCATGGTCAGGAGCACTTAACACTGAAGAATACCTATAATATATCTCAGAGGGTTATAACATTAACAAGTGGAAAAAAGAATACTAAACAGAAGCAAATGCAGACACGCAAAAAAAACCCCACCAAGTTTTTCATATGAGTTACTTCAATTCTGGTAACACACGTAAAACTGAAAAATAGATTTTTATTACAATGCCTGTATGATTTAAAAGCTGGTTAGAAAAAAAAATATTTTTTTTTTAACCAAGCATACTGCTAGGGGTTATTGTGCTTTGCTCAAAGTCTGTCTTCTTGGAGAGTTTAATAGATGAGAAAAGATTCAGTACCGACAAAGCTTGTTAAATGACTCTCAGTACAGAATAATCACCCTCCTGATACCTCTAAAGTAGGGTCCCTCTTTGGATGTCACAGGCAAAAAGCAACATTCAGATCATCAAAACTTAACTGAGCAGTCTTGAAAAGCTTTTGTGCAGATCTCTAACCCTAGAGCACAGTTAAGGGAAGAGAGATTGCCCATAAGCCTTAAAACCAGCAAATACGAAAAAAAAAAAATTAAATTTTAGAAGACTGTTGAAATGCAAATGACTAGGAAGTATGACCAGAAGTATGGCCTTGAATATCCAAAATTCTTTGGAATATCTATAGCAAAAATAGTGGTATGGATTTTATTTACCCCTCCTCCCATGGAAATTTCTTGCATTTCAAATTTGCTGAATAGACAATAGTTTCCTGAGTTTCAGATACGTGTATGGACTCTCCAGCTATCTGCAGAGCTGCCAAACATGCTTTACACAGCTTTCTGGTGAGCCCAGTAGCAAAATATTTGTAGGTAAAGAAAAGAAGATCTAGAAATAGGGTCTGCACTTCCAGCTACTAAGGCAAAATCCTAATTCCACAGCTAAATTAATCTTTGCTATTTGGCTTTGAAAAAGAATGAGATACAGTATAGTGGAAAATACAAGTATGCAACACCTTCCCAGCCTCCATCCTCTCCCCAGTTCTCATTCTTGGGATTATTTTGACTATGAAATGTTAAAAAACAAACAACCACCATGTAGCAAACTGGCAGGACTGATATCTAGTCAATCACAGTAGTGTGTGAGACTGTATCACAGGAAAAAAACCTCAAACAAACATATCTTACGACATATGTACAGGCAGAATAAAAATAAAAGGAGCAAGCTGCAAAAATAGAGTAGCTGTTCCTGCTTTCTTAAATTCCACCACTTGTTTGTATGAGAGCAGGAACATAACTAGAGTCTGCATGAACAGGTAAACATCACACTGTTAGATGATTTAAGACAAAACTAAAAAAGACATTTCTTATACCGTACAAGGTCAGTACAAAAATAGGCATGGATTCCCAAACAGAGGAGGAGAATGGAAAGGTCAAACAATGTATTTTCAGGAGATAAAAAGCTACAAACACTATTCAAAACACTTGCCAGCTGGCATTCTGCCACTGATTATAACTAGTTAAGACATAATCCAAACACATTTATTCTTAATATATCACTTCACTGAAATATGTTGTAATCCAAAATCTAAATGGATTTGAATCAAATTGCATACTGTAGCTAGCATTAAATTATCTAGCGTCAGAAAAGCTCAAAATAGCTATGCCACCAACATATCACAAAAAGAGAAGTAAAATATTCCACAGAGTTAGATCATACCTATGTTCTTTTGCACAGGGAAAAATGAAATCTACAAAGCAATCAGAGGAAGACACTAGCTTGCAAATTGTGACCATCAGGGACTGAGATGAAAACACATCTATGTAAACACTAAATCCTATGTAGAAGAACAATCGAATAACATTTGTAACAGCTTGAGCTCATGCTTTATGTCAGCTACACAAGACTCAAATGTTTTGAAACACAAAGGCACACCAGCAAGGCTTTTTATAAAATGGAAAAATATGCCTCTGAAATTAGAATTCAGACCTCCATCTGGCAGCAGTTCTAAGTGACTTCCTAGTAATCCAGTGACAGCAAATTAAAAACCAAACCAAAACTAAACTAAAAAAGCAGGAGGGGAATATAATTGGTTACAGTAACAACCTTAACAGATTTTAGAGACTGAGCAGGGTCTGAAAAGGTATTTTGCTCAAGACTCAAAATAAGCATTCACTGCTTTAACCATAAGACAGACAAGAAACACCTCTACTTCATTAGAAACAAAAATATTTTAGAGTAACTTGGATCTTTCAGATCTTTCATGGCATTAGTGGCTCTAACTGATCCAAAGCTTTATTTCCAGTATGTAGACACTATAAAATTGCATCTAATTCAGAAGGAAGATAATTAATACACATACAATATTACAAGACAGGTTGTTAAAAAAATGCTGATAAGCAAAAATTTACCTTGCAGTTCTGCAACAGTCGAATGAGATGCTCAAAGCAGTTACTGTTAAGGAAAATTGCCTGCAGAACAGGCCTATCTGCGCAGTCTAACATGGCTGTGATGGTATCTATAAAATTAAAACAGAATTGGCATCAAACACAAAACACTTCCCAAATCTCAAAAGCATTTTTTCTGCATATTACATAATAAACATGGGGGGAGAATTATACAACAAACTATGAGTTCTTTGATCAAGAATGACGTGCATTTAAAGCAGAGAGCACCAGGCCTAAAGCTAAACATTGTGATGCTGTAAAAATCATCATGTAACCTCCTATAGCCAGAGAAAAACTCAGCTACCAAGTATCTTTGATTGCTTTGGGGCTCTGTCTCAAGTAATTGCCATTTTTGAGTACATAAGCAACATGTCTTTTATTTAAAGCACACAAACATCTGCTTCCTCATTATGCAATTACTGTGCATTCTAAAGCAGCCTTATACTGTAAGCATTTTTCATTGCCTCACTACTATTCCCCAGTTTTCTTGGAAGTTTAGGGAAAAAAATACCTTTATTTGTATTTCCCATTCCAAACATCAAAGTAGAAAAACCTCCAAATCCTGAATTCTTATCTAATGAGTTACACCCAACTGTTTCAGACTATCAGCTTTGGTCAATGTTTACAATAATGCCTTTTGAAAAGTGAACTATTGTAAAACAGCCACCACATTGGTATTTTATTAAAGACCCATCTTATTCTGTAATTATTAAGTTGCTGATAAGCGCCAGCTGTTGCCTAACAAAAGTTTTTTGCTTTTTTTAATGGAGACTGGTAGTCCACGAACCTTGACACTGACTAAATGGTGTAGTGAATGATTAAACAAGAACACATCAAAGTAACGTCAATGAAGAAATGTTTGAGATTTTTCAATTGCTTAGCCAAGTGAACATTTTTTGGTAGAACATTAAGTTATATTACTATCATGGTTCAACCATGACTTGCTTTGGAGTTATTATCAAGAGATATTTAAAGGAACGGCACAGTAGGGTACTCACTCAGCATTTGGATCTGTAGTGCTATGAACCTGCTCTCCCACTGCCTGCATCGCCTTGGATTAGGTAAAGCTGAATGGTCGGAATTAAGTAACTTGAAATAGTTCTCCAATATTGTACTTGTCTCCACTTGCCGCTGGTCAGAACTGCTGGTTAGAAGGATATGGACAACTTCTGTCAGGCACTTCAGGGTCAGCTCTGCCTTCCTGCTCACTTCCTCAGGGTTCCTGTCATCCCAGTTGTCACAGTCTGCTAAAACACGCATCAAGACTTCCATGGTGGCAGGAGATACTGCTTGAAGAGCATTCCTCTGAAACCCATGGGGGAAGAAGTGATTAAGGAAAAAATAACGATAAATAAATAAATAAAGTTAAACCTGTTCAAACCAGCAGTTTGAGTTACCTGAATCATGCAACATGCATTATTATGTCTGTTAATGCCACATTAAATAAATATGAAATATTCTACTCGGATTATATTGATGGCTACAAATAAAATGTATCCCATCTTGTTCAATTAACTAGGCTTTCTTCTTCAAAGAGAACGCTTATAGGGAAAAGGAAAAATAATGTAAATGCATGTTATAAAATTCTTATAGGGTAGCCTTGATAAACTACTAATTCTAGGTAAACCTTCACTTGAATTTTCATTTTAGATCATGAGATTCATAATACTTTAAAATTTTTTATAAGAACATAATAATTAGCAAAAGTTTGTCTTGGCCCTGAGTACATTTCCCTCACCTCTCCCTGGGGGTCTGGCAGCATATGCTCAGGGCCACTTTAAATTTGTGCAGGAGCCCAGACTCCTAGAAGTCTTTGAGAAGCCTTGTCAAGGACTCCATGCCTTGTCTAGGGAACCTTTTACCTGCCTGAGCTACACTGCAGCCATGCCCATGCCTAGCCATGTCTTGAACCTAAACCAACAGACCTGACGGCCCGGCTCCATCTTACACTTGCCTCATCAATACGGATGGGCCTGGCAACTACTGGACTCTCAACTGACTGACGCTAGTTACCATCACCAGACCAAATCCCCACCCCGATGTGCTGACCAGACTTCCTGGCTTGATCTCAGGCTTCATCATTACAGATTTGTCTAGTGATCTGGGCTGGGTGATCCTGGTTACTACCACAAGATCTGCTCTGATCACCTTGTTCAGGTATATTAAGACTGCACCTTTTGCCAGTCAGGTCAACTGGCTCTATCCGCCTGGTCATTATGCTCAGTCTCAGCTTGCCTTCCCTGGTGGAGCAGTGTCTGGCTTTGCTGCCCCCTGACAACATTTAAAATGCTCTCTCTTCTGGATCATCAGAAATAACATTTGCTTGTGACCAGATTAAGTAGGACGTTATAGAAGTCAGTCAAGAGAGTGTGTGCTGGCTTTGTGAATGATGAACATCCTCTTTTCTTCACATTCTTTCAAACATTTTTAGCAGCTTCCAAGCTATAAAGACCCTGTGCCTCAGTGAAAAAGCTTATTCCAACACTGGAAAGTAAGCTAGATAAATGTCATGTGTTGATACAAAACTTACATCCTTGCAGGTGGAGACGTCTAATCTAGTTACCCACAGTTTTTCTTTATGATATGAAAATATTACATTCATATGAATGTGTAGTTGTTATACCCAGCAAATTTCTACTCTTAATTGAAAGTAGGACCTAGCTTTTAGCATTTAGATACTATTGAACAGAATGACCCCAAACTTCATAAGACAAGCAAACGATTCATAGTCAATATTAAATTCTTCTCATTTATGTGTTATAGGGTATTTATAAGCCTTAAACAATGACCAGGCCTTTGGAGACTTCAGCAGCTGAAAGGAGTTTAGAACATCCTTACCTGACCACCAGCCACAATAGCTCCAAAGAGATGTAGCAGGCAACATTTTAGACTCTCCTTGAGATGTTCACTTTCTTGAAAGCATTCTGATTGGAGTAAACACAAAGAAGGATTCCTTACTTTGGTCATATAAATTATACAAAGTTTTTCCTCTCAAAAAAACCTACAACAAACGAAATAATGAAAAAAGCTCTTCTCCCTGTCATCACACAAATCTAAAAAAAAAAATTCAACTATATAATCTCCACTTGCTTTTACAAAAATCAGACACAAACACATCAATTCCAACATTATCAAAGTAACATGACAAGACCACGTTTATCAGGAATTCACAGAGCCAGACCTTCAGCTCAAATAAAACTCTTCATGCAGGCTGACAGAACCATAGACATACAACAACTGTTGACTTGATCAATAACGTAAAATGGGCCCATTTTATCCACTCTAATGAGAAACAGAAGGACATGCTAACATGCAAGCAGTTAGCAAACATGACAAAGGTTAGAGAAATTTTGGCACAGTAAGTTTAATGTCACATGCAGCGCAGGAAGCTCAGAAAAACACACACTGAGCTTGCTCCCTTTAATCCAAGCTTCCCAGGGAAGCCTGTGCAGGTCTGTAACCCTTCTAGCAGTAGTCTCTTTAAAGACAATTATCCTGCATCTCTTCTCAAGCCATATCTGATATAAATTAGTTATAAACAGCCTCAGGAACTCTTCTTAGCAAAAGATATAACCTGGATATTGTTGCTATAGCAATAACACTAGACTCAAAGTAGCTGTAACAAACTACAAAGGATTATTTGGAATTAACCATCGTAAAACTACCAATTAATTTATGAGATAGAACTGATAATGACTTGGGTTTGTAAAAACTGAGATTTTAAATAAACAATAGAAATTGAAAATGCAAAAATTTTATATTAATTAAAATAATAATATAACCTTTAAGACCAATTACTGGCAAGTAAGATTTCTGACTATATACTGAATGTATAAGCCTTTTTAAAAAGAAAATTGCACACATTTTTTAAATCTGGTCTTCAAAGGAAACAAGGCTTAGATGATCACACTGTTAGTCTGATAGTCTTACCACTCCCTTGATGTTAGCCTCTGAATCTTTTGCAGAACCTCAAACAAATTCAAAAGAGCAATACCCTAGCAGACTGGATAAATCATTATGATGGGTACACCAAAAAAAAAGCCTCAAATTAGTGCTGCCATGGCAGAATACCTAAAGCAATTTCTGTTCTGTCTTTCTTCCCAGTTGGCCAACCAGCGGACAAGTATCTGCCAAGTATTAGTACACTTGTAGCTCAGTCACAGTATATAATATTTAAGGGATTTAGGAGGAACCAGAGTGCAATGCACTGAATGGGGAGGAGAGAACATGCAGATGCCATTCCTCAGTAGCAGCCTCTAGAGTGGGTTCACAGTGCTCTGGCACAAATATAATGTCATTTTACTGGCATCAGCTCTTTGATCTTTTGGCAACTAGTCTATTTTACATACATAGAGAAGACATCTCAAGGAACAGGAGGACTATGTGACTCAAACCTAGACAAAGCAAATTCATAAATGCTACCACCCTGGGAACATAATCTTCCTTTTTTTTTTTTTATTTTCAATTAAAGCTGAATTAACAGACAGATGCAGAAAAGGAAGATTTCACTCATATCCCCACCCCTATTCCTGCTGCTTCAATTCTGTTGGCACCAGCACTTTGGTGTGCCAAACTGGCAGACTGGCTGGTCATCCCTCCTTCCCAAGATTTAAGTACAGGACTCAGCCAAAGAAGTCCTCCTTTTCTACACAGATTACAGCCAATCTGTAATGGCAAGAACACATGAATTTCTAAGTAGCCATCATGATATTTAATGACTTAACCAGACACAAAACGGTGCAGTTTCCCAAACTGCAGTCCAAGAAGCATTTTCTAGTTGGATGGCATAGAGTTTCCTTCTTTCTAGCTGTTAAATCATATTGAGACAAAAGCACATGAACACTTCCCTAAGATTATTTTTCCATGTGAGTTATCATTACAGTTGCTACAGAGACCTCAGTGCAATCACTATATGTACCCTAATAAACGGGAAAGCTGGCAATTCAGAGAACCAACCCTATGAAACCACATTAGGCACTGAAATAAAGTCTAACAAAACTGCGGCTTTCAATGACGAGTAAGAATCGCAAGATAGTGACACTCAGAGCGAAAAACAAGCAAACAAAGCAACCTGCTTCATTCAGTCTCAGAAAGCAAGTAAGCTTTTACATTTATTGGACATTCTTAAGGGAAAGGAACTGACAATCACTACATTCAGTCCTCCAAAAATGACAATTTTTAAACATTCCACAACAATACTTACGGTAAAAGAAAGGGACAAACTCAACAGTGAGGGAAGCTGGTTTGTACTTCTGTCTGCTCTTTTCAACTGTACTAACGAAACGTCTGCAATTACATTTAAAAAGATACACAAAAAAATATGATACCTTTGTTATGACTTATTACTTTATGACTTCATAGTAGAAAATAGTGCCAAAAATCAGGATTCATCTTTTGCGTACAGTATTAAAAATGTAGTAAAGTAGTATTTCATCCTGAAAAAATGAATCACAGCTCATCTTGTATTTACTGTTCTGCTCCTAGAAATACTTTAACTTTTTACAATACAGTTTAGTTTGGGGATAGAAAAAAAAAAAAAAAAAAAAAAAGAAATCCCTCAGGATCACTTTTCCTTCGCTGTATTTTTAGATGTTAATATGTACGGTAGAGGGCTGCCTCTGCTACGATACCACACAAGATGTTTCAAAGTTTGGATATGGCACTCTGTTAAGGCACCTTCAAGTAATGGTCATTGGGGAAAAAAAAAAAAAAAAAAAAAAAAAAAAGATCAGCAATCTGTTCTTAGTCCTTGCTTACTGTAACTAAGCCACCAGCTAGACTGCCAGTTATAGCAGATAAAGTGACCAGCAGTTTCAAAGAACAAGGCCTGAGCCTAGAATGACAGAAGTCAAGCATCTTGGAAAGCCCATTTCCTGGCTATTTACACTCTCTACCTTTCAAAAAGCCCTCAGCTTTCCACTAAATGGAACATGATATATTAGTAGTCTGACAACTTCGGTGGCAATGAAGTTCAGTTTCAAGCACACCTGCTTCTTGATACTAATTTTGGTAGAAAAACTATTTATTAATGCTAATCTAAAGAGTGTATATTCAGGGGAAAAAAAAAAAGACCTCAAACACAGTATCAAGTGCTTAAGGCTATCAATTCTAACAGTTGTAAAAGGCAACAGCAGAAGAATATAGATGCAACTACTTTTTATTTTAGTTTGACATCAGGCAGCAGTAGTTCTGTCAGAAAACTTATATATTGTTTATCTAAAGTTATCATAAACCACAGTATTTATAATTCTGTCCTAGATCCACACATACCCTGCAATTCGCTGCCTCCAGTTTCGATATGGATCGTAGAGACTTTCACAAAAAGCCAATGCATGTCTTACAAATTCTTCTATGGGGGTCTGATCTGCCACTTCTTTTTCTTTTGTTTTGCTTTTTAACTGAGGAAAAAAAGAAAGCTGCGGTCAGAAGATTTCTAGAAGTTGAAAATGAATCTTGATCTCCTCCAGAACAGTTCTGAGCCCACAGACTGGTCCCCACACAACATTATTATGAAAAAGCAGATCACATAAGCAGGAGCAGGAAGTAACAGGTGGAAAAAATAACAGATGAAAATTGTTAACCACATACCTGTTGAATGTATAACGTAGTCATGGTGATAACATGGTTAATGTATGAACACATCCCAATCTCCTCCACATTAGCCAAATTTCTATGAAAACAACATAGAAACCACAGAAATGTACACAGTGTACCATTTGAGGCTAGTTCAAACAATGTTTGTTTTAGCATTCTGTCTATAACCATACAAAAGTATATCAGCATTTCAAAAATACTCTCCAAAAGACTGCATGTACTCAAATGTTTATTTCTGTCACAGTAACAGAGCTCATAAGTTTTCATCTAACAGGAAGGAGAAGAAAGGCCTGAGTCACTATGCTGCAGGCCAATTCTATCCGGAATTTGGGGTTTCAGAGGTTAAGCAGATTCCCAGGACACTCTAAATAGAAAGATCAGAAATGGCATCTGATAACAATGACAGTAACTTCAACTTCTCCCATGTTACTAGCACATACACTTTCTAAAACTTCAGCAAATATACTACCTAGAAGCATTTGTTCACCTTAAATTCTCCCAAGGAAAAGAAACAAAAATATTTTAGAACATAAACAGATCAACAGCAACAAAGAAATAGTGTGCATATGTTATTCCTCATGACTTTGAGGACAAGTCACAAAGATCAGATATCAAAGTGATGACGTAAGGAGAACTTTTCAGCAGTTAAATAAGACTGACAACAATTTGTAATTCAGAAACATATTACCACTGTCTACTCAGCTTCTACTTAATATTTCATATATGTATATTTAATATTACTTAAACACTGCCTACAGCCCTTTGCATTTTTTCAGAAGTAAGGAAAGCCACAGGACTCAAATAAAGCTGCTTCAAACACTCCTTAGAAAAGGAGACTCCCTATTATATTTTATCCCCCTCCTCTCACAATCCAGTTTACAACAGAAGATTGAAGAAATGGTGAAGAATAGATCCCTAAAACCAGTTTATTCACCTACTTCAGAAGAATTACAAAATAAGGCATAAGTTTCAGAAGGAAGCCAGTTATATTAATAGTGTAATAAGTCAGTTTCCTAAGCTGTTTATGGAATTATAAGCATGTTAAGAATGCAAAACAGTTCTTCCTGTACAATTCTCTTGAGTTACTTCATACCCAACACTTGGTAAAGCGTCTTTTCTTGTGAAAGTATTTAATCTACCAGGTACACCATATATTGAATTCCTATAGATATATCCTATGTGATTACAAGGTTTTAGTGTCTAATCTACTTCTATTCCATTTCTTGTGTCAAACATTATTGCTAAAATGACTGCATTGCTCCTTTCTCACTCTTTTATTCCCTCTTCCTTTATTTTGAATATTGTGAGAAATGGCATTTCTCTGTTCCTGCTGTAAAGTGTCATATCATACTGTGTCATTAGCATCTATATTTAAAGGCTGCATCAAGTTGTCTTAAACAAAACAATAGCCTCGCTGAGGTAACGATCAGAACAAATACCTGCAAAGAATGATAAAAAATTTCACAAGTAGAAGTGACAGAGCCTGCTGCTGTTCTTCTAGTCCATCTGACATTTTCTGGACACACTGTAGGAGCTGAAGTCTAAGGACCTGAAGAATGTTATCAGGAAGCAGTGATATTCCTGGAGGAACGTCATCCACCCTAAAGAGAAAAACCACACAAAAAATTGTTAATCACACAAATGACGTTACTAATCAATTTCAACTTGGTCATGTAGTGTTCCAATAAATCTTTATAAGGTTACTGAACAAACGCTTTCTAACAAACCACAGAGAAACGACTCAGCAATGTGCCCTTGTGGCCAAGGCAGCCAACGGTCTCCTGGGGTACATTAAAAAGAGTGTGGCCAGCAGGTCAAGGGAGGGCATCTACTCCCCTCTACTCTGCCCTGGTGAGGCTGCATCTGGAGTACTGTGTGCAGTTCTGGGCTCCCCAGTTCAAGAAGGACAGGGAACTACTGGAAAGAGTCCAGTGAAGGGCTACAAAGATGATTAAGGGAATGGAGCATCGCTCTTATGCGGCTGACAGACCTGGGTCTGTTTAGCCTGGAGAAGACTGAGAGGGGATCTTATAAATGCTTATAAATATCTAAAGGGCGGTGTCAGGAGGATGGGGCCAGGCTCTTTTCAGTGGTGCCCCTGGCGACAGGACAAGGGGCAATGGGCACAAACTGGAACACAGGAAATTCTGTCCGAACATGAGGAAAAAATTCTTTACTTTGAGGGTGCCAGAGCACTGGAACAGTGAGGTTGTGGAGTCTCCTTCTCTGGACATATTCAAAACCCACCTGGATGTGTTCCTGTCCAACTGCTCTGGGTGAACCTGTTTTGTGTTGGTATTAAAAATAACAACTCTACCAAGGCCAGTCACGGCCCTAAAGAATGTTAGGTACTCTTACCTATTGTTTTTGCTAAACTGAAACATTTTTAGAAATACACCAGTGAGAATCAAAAGAAGAAAAGAAAAAAGAACCCCCAAATAAAACCAGTAGCTAAGCCAATGCTCCAGAAATAGCCATACAGAAACCCATCTCAGCAATACTATAGAAATATATAGATGTGTTAGTACAGTCTCTGGGATGAAGACTCTTTATCCACTGTTGCACACACTTAAAGAGTTTGCTTTTGGCATCATATGTTTACTCTGACACATTTTCTATGAACCCTACACAGGAAAAGGAAGATACAAGGAAGAGCGTTATACCTTACAAAAGCATTCGACATGGCCAAAGCTGGGGGAAAAAAAAAAGTATCACACCAAACAAAATATTCAACGAGCTCAAAAACTCACTAATAGGACACTAGCTTACGTATATCTGTGTAAGAATAAGCAGAAAAAAAAAGTGGAGAAATGCAATGACTGACACTAAACACTGCAATACTGATTATTTGAGGGAATTGGGGAATAATGCATTGTTTAACTTGTGAAGTTGAAAAGGAAGCCTATATAGAAGGGAAAAACCAAGGCCCAATTTAGTAAAACAACCAGATAGGTCTGACAGCAAGCTCCCATGTCCTAGAAAACAAGTGTTATCTGTACATATAGAGTGGACCAAATCATGTTCATTCCCTTGCCTCTTCCAAGTTTCACAATTTGCTTCTCAGATCCTGGGATTCAGAATCTCAAGGGATTCAATAAGTTTTAACAAATTTTATAGGACTTAGGCTCTACACTGATAGAGACACTAACCGCAAAATGAGAGCAACTGCTTTTTTCCAATACAATGGCCAAGAAAGAAATTTCAAATTTCTGTGACAGCAGCTTCACCCCTCAAGATGCCAGCAGCTCTATATCCTCTAGGACTATAAGCATGGCTCCTCATAATCTGTTATTTCACCACCTCTGTATTGGGAAGACCATAATTTTTGACAGCTGAAATCATACATCCAGAAGTAATTTCCCTAAAATGGCCAAGTTTTTTTCAGTAAGATCATAAAATGCTTTACAAGAGAGCAAACAGCATACCCTTCATGCCTCACATCCCAAAGAATGTTTTCTCTGCAGTAGCTGCCTGTCTGTGCTATTGCACAGCCCATGAGAATTTACTGCCTTACACGAGACTGGCACAAGAAAAACTTACCAGGATTACTCTAAACTGAATATACTACACAGTACACAAATAAATATTTATAAGTAATCAAACTCCTTTTCACCCCAGAGCAAATTACTACCATATCACCACAAAAATCTAAAAGTTAAATTTGTGGGCATGTAGTATGATTTTATTCTGCAAGACTAGCTGTGTGAACTAAGTATTCCAAAAGGAAAAAAAAAATAATCTCAAAAATCATAACTTAACTGATGGTCTTATTTGTCTGCTGGTACCCTAACTCAAAAATATGAGAAAGATCTTGACGTACTTGGCTTCTTTTTATTTATAATTTCTTTGCATTACATTAGCATGGTTATGCAGCAATATAAACTGCCATCTCAGGTGTCTGAAAGGAAGCTAAATTAGTCTCTAAGTTGTATTCACCTACTACAGCACAAACTTACACACTGGGACTTTCAGCCTCCCCTCTGCCACTTTTGTTCCAAAGTGGTGTAAAAAACAGGCTTTCCTTTTCAACAACCCTGAATCATGTAATCAGCATTCCTATCACGATTCCTGCATAATTTTTATGTGGATTTAAAGTCAGTAAGTTAACAAAGTACAGTTTCTATGGTACTTTGCATGAGGCTCCCTTAAGCTCCTTTGCTCAAGATCATGCAAACCAAAAGCAGGAAAAGAGCACGACACCACTCTGGAGGCCTTTGTTGCTTCTGAAAGTATTAAACCAAAAGACGACAACTCTTCTCCAATGAGGGGGAAAAAAGCCTCCCACCAGCTGGTATAGGTTTTATCCTTTTCATGGTAAATACATAGGAGATGAATACTTTTTTTTTTTTTTTTAGGAAAAGAACAGATAGTTACACTAATCTTTTGTGCTCAATGCTCAAAGCTGTCAGCATAGCTATTTTCACCTTTTCAGTAAAATCACCTCACCTTTTCAGTAAAATCATTGAAAACACTATCAATGAACTATTTCACTTAAAAATACAGGGTAGATGCACAAAGATGGAGGTAGAACTGAAGCTGTATAAGCCTATAAGCTGCATAATTCTATAAGCTCTACTTAGAAAGTCAAATCATACCACTGGATATGCTCATCCTCTATATTTACAGATTTCTTAATTCTGCATTATGTAGCATCTCTCAGATTTCCAAAGCAGATTTCAGGAAATTATATATTTTAATTTATAGAAGAAATATTCTTATCAGTTAGCTCAGCAAATTACAGTGCCAATTAAGAGTCCTTCTTTCAGAAAAAAAAAACCACCCACTAACAGTTTCATTTAATTTCTTAAATGGTGTTTCTTGGATGCTAAAAAAAACACGTTTTACATTGACACACAACTTCATGCCTGTCTATGAAAAGGACACTTTTGTCCAGCAATCTGTGCAAGCTTTCTTCTCCCTACACAGTTTCTCATTATTTCCTGGCATTTGCCCTTTGGTAAACAATGGCTTACAGGCACATAGCTGTAAAGCATACCAAGATTCATATAAAAGGGAAAAAAAAAAAAGTGTTAGTCTACTCAGTTTCTCTTTTTAGTTGGCATCACATATTATTTCCAAGACCAAAAGACAGAAATAGTTATTTAATAAGCAACTCGGTAAAAAAGGTTGAGTCCACAGGGTCCTATGGCCCCAAGAGAAGAGTCACTGGAAATCAGCATTTTGCGGTTCCACACTGACCTACTTGTTCTTTTTCCAGACTCAGTAGTATCACTTCCACAATGTAAATGCCTCCAATATAAATTGACAAACCCCAGAAAGATACCAGTTTTCACATTATATGATTATCTCACAAATGCAAATAAGGGCAGAAACTGCAATTCTTTGTTAATTCTAATGTCTGCTCTGAAACAGTGCAATTTTTAATCCAGCCATTAAAGCACAGGAATGATCTGCCTCATCCCTACGTTGTTTTGATACATTTTCTCTACATCTGTTACACAAATGAGTCTAAATCCACATGGGCCTATTCTTCCAGACTAAATCACTAATCCTGTCGTTAACCTCAGAAAAATACACTATTTTTATGCTCACAAAACCATCATTAAGCACAATGAAGACACTGCTATTGTTCTGCACAACTAAGCTTCATGCTTGGTTTTATCTTTATGTTGCTGTGAAAAAAAACCCACCACAAACCCCAAAACTCACAAACACACACAAACTGAAAACACTTAAAAAACCCAAAGTACCAAGCTACTCTTTTCTTCCACTGTTCAGATTTCAATATTAAATGGTATAACCTGTGCCAAAGGATAAAACTTTTTTCCTTAACTAAACACAGTAAGATGCATTTTTGACACTGCAAAGAAAACAGATCTTCTGAAAGAGCACAGAATTAATTTGAAGGTCTTGCTTATTGGTAATTACACTATGCATTTTGCATTTATATAGGCATTATGAGGAAAATTTTAATACAAAGAGCCAAGAAGACCAGATTTTATCCACCGAGATCCAGTTGCAGCATTCTTCATTTCCTTATAACAGTAGAAGCTATCACTTGCACTTCAAACAGGATCTGATCCAAAGCCCATTAAAGAATTTCCATTGATTTCAACAGGGCTTGGACTGCAGCCATCATGCACGGAGAGCCATTCGTTGCTCTCAAACACCAGTAGTGGTATCAGGTATAATACTGACACCAGTTCTCATGATTTCTGAATCCTGTAAAGTTTGTTTTTCTTTTAAAACCTTTAGTTGATGCAAGCATCTCAAAAGCAAGAGAAAACACACAGTGCCTAAATTTCTATTCCTCATTTGCAAAGTTAGTCTTGAAAACATGATCATATGCATTTAATGAATACTTACTCAAAAAATGTACAGTATATAATGATTATATTTCTATGAGCAAGAATGAGTCAATACTCATGCCATCTCCTGATATAATGCAAATACCTAGTTTCATCATTCCCAACCCAAATGGACCTTCGAAAGAATGGGAGTTCCACTTAACAACTAAAAATCTTTCTTTTGTTTAAAGACAGTATTGTCACTGAACAAGACTGGGCTCTCAGCCAGGTCCATTTCAGATATCAAACAAAGATCTGTAATTCTACATACCTAGTTGGCAGCTTCTCAAAGTCCACATCCAGAAACTGTTCATAGCTAGAAACAAAACTGTCCAACCAGAGCTTCAGGTAATCTGGATCTTTCTGTAAAGAAAAGGAGAGGAGAACATTAGGCAATATTGCACTCAAGGTCAACAACTTTGCAGTACTAACTTGAATGGAAAACTTTCTTTAATGCACTACAACTGAAAGGAGGGAATACACAGATTTTTAGAAGTTAAAAAAAAAAAAGTGTGTCCTTTTAAATTCTCAGCCATGTTGTGCTGATGTGAAATTCTTGCTCTATTCATTAGTTTGTGTGTTTCCATTTCCCGGTACCAATGCCAAGTAAAGCATTTTAGCTTCTCCCCTCACCAACAATCTTCACTTACTCTCCAGAGAAATACATACCAGCTTTTCAAAATCACTAATACATTCTAGTCTTGATAGCACAGACATTAGTAAATAACACTCTTTATGGCTTACAAAATTAAATCAGAACTCCAACACCAAACCTAATCGCAAAATAATTTGCTTTTTACTTCATTCATTGATCAATATGGCAGCAAGCAGCAGATTAGAGCCAGATGAAGTGTTCAAGAGACAATGCAGAGCCTGTGATTTGTATACTAGATATCTATAAAATAGATAGAAATCTAAATTTAGGCTAAATAGTTTTTCTTAGTAGAGCACACAGACTTTGTTCAGGACCAGCAGTTCTTCAGGGCTGGGTAATGTGCCAGCAGGGAGGACAGATACTAGAACCTGTAGGATTGCCAAACAGACAAAACCTGCGAAAGCAACAGGTAAATTGTATGCCAGAAGCATTTGGCTAATTAGATTCGGGTAATTTAGGACCAAGATAACACTTTATATTCTTCTAGCTTCTACTAATCTATCTGATGTAATAACAAGACTTCTCTTATGCCACATTGTTATAATGTTATCACGTTCAGGGTCGTACCCAGGCAAACCCAAGAAAGTCAGAAAAGTCATCTCTGAGTTTGGTAGTCCTAAACCTGAAATCATGTCCAAAACCAGCTGCATTTGTAATTTACCCCAGACCATTATGAGAAAAGTACCACAAAATATTCTAACACAGACGAAATTCAAGGGACATTAAGAATATGCTGAAGCAGCCACCTTGCAATATAAACTTGCATAGCAAAATGCCTGCCCCTGGGGAGCTGGGGAAAGATGATAAGGTGCCTTCAACCTTCTTTCTTCTAGTTTTTTTCTTTTTTCCCCTCTTCTTTTCTCATTCTTACAGAAAATTCCACTCTATCCACTTTGCATCTGGATTACTACAGTGTGGGAGTACCACACCTGAAATTATCAAGGAAAACAATTTTAGTGAAAGCACTGTAAAACCTCAGCTTCACTGCAGTATATTAGACTACTGTCTTCTGATTGAAGATGAAATGTCATTATCAATGCAACCTAAGAAGCCTGAGGCAGCGGTTGCCACCATTTTAATGTCTAATGAAACTGAACAATCTCTAACACATTCTTCTGTCACTCTCGCTGTTCCGCATCTGAAAGCTCAAAGCAAGTGGCTTACAGATGGGGGAAAGGAGGATATTTTCATGTGATGTTTATCTAGAAAACAGATAAGAATTTAAATGTAGGCTTCCTACTTGTTTTTAGTAGAGCAGACAGCCTCTGTTCGTGACCAACAGTTCCTCAGGGCTAGGTACTGTGCCAACAGGGAGGACAGATACTATACCATAAACCAGCACAGGAAAATTATGTCAAAATATGACATTTGAGACAGTCTCACTTTAAAAGTCAAGCTGCTTAATTTTCAAAAGCAAGCTGTCAGACCATAGATAACATGTTCCTCCACAAGGACTGTACAGTCATGTCCATTAATACACACGCATGCAGTTTCACATTCTGTTATAAATAGTTTTCAAAATGACTTCAAAATATTTGCCTAAAGTATTATAGATTTTAAATTATTTCTAGATCTACTCCAAAATTTATAAAATTTAGCAAAAGTTTTAAACTTTTTTGTTCATACTTCTCTTTTCCCTTTTCTGTATCTCCTCCCTTTTGCTTGTTGCCTTTATATTACCATAGATGTTCCAAATAACCGGTTATTTCCCTGCTGTGTGAAAATCTGGGAATAACTAACACACACAGTATTCCGGGGCAATGTCAATGTAAAAGAAAGAGTTACCAAGAAAGACTGATACAAAGAATCCTGTCAGTGCAAAATAGGTACCTACAAAAGAGCCTCCCAAGTGGAAAAAAAACAAAACAAAACAAAACAAAAAACCCAAACAAAATACAAATGGAAATCCAGAATCTGAAGTGCTGTAAAACTCTTCTCAGAGCATTTTCCACAGCAAGTACAGGAGTTATAAAGCATAGAAATCCCATTCTTGTTCTAGACTTTAGCCATGCCCATACCCCTGAAGACCCCTCTGACTCAAGCAAGAAGTATCAGAAACACCCAGATACAATTTACTTCACTATCACTGTTAATTATATATGAAATGCATTCAGATACTGTGACAACAGGTGCCAAATAAAACCTCCAGCTAGCTATGTATCTTGGCTGATTATTTGCTTCCATTGCCTTTACTGCATTTTCTTGTTCATTTTTCCTTATTTTCCCTTCTTCTACTTCGTTCCTAATCTCTCCCTCCTTCAAAACCTTTCTTCTCCTCATCTCTACTTTTATTCCCCTTTCAATGGTTGTCTTTTTGAAGTCATCACTCCTTTTTTCTGTTAAAAATTTGTCAAAAAAATATGTAAGTGTAATGTACTGTTGTCCTCATGTTTAATGTGCATCAAAACTACCAAATGGTTATCTTAAACACACGCCCATTAAGTGTCCTCAAGATGAAATTGCAATGTACCAAATGAAAAAAACCATTGAGATAAAGAATAAATTCAAGATTTCCAATCTACTGGTTTAAGCTACAGAGGTGTATATATTATTTGAAGCAGGTGAGTACAGAATACACATTTCTCAGGTTCAGAAATCAAAAACCTTGAAAAACAAACCAAAAGATGGGCAAGGAGTAAGACTTGCTATTATCCTAAAAGAATGACCTAGAAGCAGCAGAAAATGCTGTTTTCAGACATTACAGCTTTTAAAAAATGTCTGCCTATTTAAAGCCTTAACTTTCTTGTAATTCACAGAAGTTATATTAGCCACATGCACGCTACTTCACAAGATCGTAAAGATGAGGAAAACCAGGATACAATTTTAGCAATTACAATATAGCTCAGGCTATAGAGGACAAAGCAATAGCATCCATGGCAAAGCAACCAACGTAAAGTTTGCCCCGTGCATGTGTCCATGCCTCTAATGATAATGGCATGCATGTGCAAAAACTGAACCTACTTGACTTTTTTCCCTGTTGAACGAACTGCTTTGTTTTTTCTTGGCATAAGCGACTTCTCCTTGAAATATAACATCAATTACTAAATTGATTCTATTTGTATTCTAAAATTAAAATAGTTTGTTGACACAGCTGAGGCTCATCGCTAGTTGTTGACAGCAAACTTTCATAAGAAAACTCAGTTTTTCTTGGTTACGTACCATGAAGGAAGCCGTGCAAATAACGTCATTATCTGACTTTACTAATTAATTAAAATTGCTTTAACAAAAGGTTACGGATGAGAGAAGCATAAGGGGAGGATAAAAGACAAAATTAGATTAAATGTCTGTTTGCTCCTTTTTAATGATATAGCCTAAATCAGCTACAAGCTTAAGATTAAATTAAGCCTCCTTATTCTTAAAGAGTACCAGTAAGAGAGAACTGGCAGTAAGAGAGGATGTTGGCAGACAAAATATGCAGGAAAAGGCAATTATGTAGATGACAAGACTAGGCCACGGATGTTATAAAATGCCAAAAGTTTTTGCTTACCTGTAATGCACATATAGCTCGATTCTCATTGCCACAAACTCCTCCCAATTCTGGTAGAAACCAAGAACTGCACTGGAGTTTGATCATTACCTACAGCACACCCTAAGCCAACTCTCTTCTACCTCAACTCCCTGCCAGCCAATTAATTATATATTATTCTGAGTTATTAAATTAATCAGCTTTGATATCAAAATACCAGGTAACACTACTGGTATGTGCCAGTAGAAAATAGCTTACACAACAGCTGACTCATTCTGGGTCAAATTTAGAGTTCCATCCAAGGAACAGCACTAATTCAACACCATGCAGGAATATAAAAATATTTTTTAAAAAATCATCAAGGCAAAAAAGTAAACAAGATCACTTAGCAACTGAATCTACATAAGAAACACTAAGAAACAAATCTCCATTATAAACCACCTAATAGAAGTATGCTGCCTTCCCAGAAATGAACAAAAATGAAGACTTATGAACAAGGAGTACGTCATTCCAGGAAAAAGTGAACCACGATTTAACAAGTTTTGCTACAAATTAAGACATATAAGTTATGTCAACGATGTTAGAAACAGAAGTTAAAAGCAGCTTTCAAACTTTGCTGCTAATAAAGAAAAAGAAAAACCTGGTCCTGATTCAATCAGTACAGACCCCATGCTCCAGTCATCCACTGAAAGCTGCAAGAAATGGAAATTTTACTGAAGCAGTTTTAAGAAAGGCAAATGTTACACATGGCAAAGTACACAAAAATGGCCATTCCTAAAGCACAGCTAAATATGTACCTTTCTGAAGACAAGCCTACATGTTTAAAATGTGTGTTACATTTTCCCAAGCCAGCAGTGTGATGGATATCAGCTATGTACCATGTACACTGTAATTAGTCTACCCAGCATCTTCTCCACCTTGAACTGAACTTTTTTTTGAGGTCAGCTACTGCCATTTAATCTGAAGTTTAAATTCAATATATTCTAGAATTTATTTCTGTTGAGTTCTCCTCCCACCCACCTTTTCAACTATTCTCTATTTTCTCATGACAGAAGTGGTAAAACACATTAACAGTGGAATGCAAATTGACCTAATTTTAACATAAACACATTTGTGTCACGGAATCATGGAATCACGGAATTGTCAGAGTTGGAAGGGACCTCTAGAGATCACCTGGTCCAACTCCCCTGCCAAAGCAGGGTTGCCCAGAGCACATCACTCAGGACTGCATCCAGGCGGTTCTTGAAGATCTCCACAGAAGGGGACTCCACGACCTCCCTGGGCAGCCTGTTCCAGGGCTCTGTCACCCTCACCGTAAAGTTTTTTCTCATATTTGAATGGAACTTTCTGTGTTCCAGCTTGAGCCCGTTGCCCCTTGTCCTATCAGCCTGTCCTTCAAGGCCAGTTCAACTTTCCAAGCCAGTACATGTTGCAACCTGACAAATATCTGTGTTACCGCGTGGCAGAAGATTGCATCCCATGGGTATGGCAAGACTTCAGATCTGCGTTGCTACTGAGAGCAACAAATCACTGAACTGCAGCCCTGGCTCCAACTGATTCACTATAAATTGTTGGCTACTCCATTGTATCTGCAGTCTGCCCAGGGAAGCCGTGTACCTTAGCCAGACCATAATAAAGCATCTTAAATACTCAGAAGCCTTATTACTAGTAAAAGCAGCAAAACCTGTGGAATATATTCTCTTATTCCCCACTTTCATAATTACCCTTTTGTTGTCTTTCTGCAGACAGGTAGCTGGAGGCTCTATGTCAGACAACAGCTCCAAATTGTTTCCCGTGGTGCTGGTTGAAGATGCACCATCCTTTCAAAGCAGAGCTGACAAAGCAACGTATGTTTTGATAATGCACCACAAGGACAAACTGTCATAAACCAATTTTAGATTGGTATCCTTTCCCAGCTCCACCACCCACACCCTGCAGACATGACCTTTGAGATCTGCAAGAAATGCAGAAGGAAATTTTTGATTTGTACAACAGTAATAGTAGAAAGAAGCTGTAAGGGATAATAAAACACCTTTCACTAGTTACAACTTTCCAATTACTAGAAGATAAGAAACTGTTGATTTTAGAAACCTTGCTGCATTTTGTCACAAGTATTTATTTACCTGAAACTTGCCTAGCTTTCATACAAGACAAATTTCTGTAACTAATCTGAATAATAATTTGTATATAAAAACTGCATGCCTTAAAACTTCTGGAAGATAATTTCTTCAATGCTTAAAACTCCCAGAAGCTAAAATCCAACTTAAGTTAGCCATTTATCTTCACAGTGATAAACTGAAACAACCAGAGTTTTAACAAGGGGCTATCTTAAGGGTGCTGTTGTAAGAATATGTGTGAATCTGAAGGGGAAAAAAAAAAAAAAAAGTAAGTCTTTTACTTGATCATTATGAAGTAAGCCACAAATCTGCTGAGCCTAAGCTTAGGCTTCTGAGGTCAACTTATTGTTACGCAGGCGCATGAAACTGCTATAGCAACAGTCATTCACCTGCACTAATGCAAAAAGAAGTATTTTAAACCTATTAAATCCAACGTAGCTCAGAGCACCTGAAAGCAAAAAGACTTCCTTGTTCCTTCTCTTCTTTAAATACGTCAAAATACAGAAAGAAAAAACATGCAAAACAACACACCACCCGTTAGACCTCCATTTTCATAAAATCCTCTCAGCACAGTAATAGCTGTCATAGCTCTTTACACTTTAAAAAGAAAGACAACCAGGCCTGAGCAGTATAATTTTTCTAACAGGCATCTAAAAACAACCCAACCAAAATATCCCCCCAAAACCAAAGAACCACGCCTCACCAAAAAAACACAAAACATCCAGAAGAGGTGGGTTTACCAACACAGTTAGTATAATGTTAGGGAAAAAAAAGTGCTAAATAAAACCAGTCTGCTGGTCTACAGCACACATAGCAATACTGTGGCTAAACACTGCCAAACAATTAGCAAGCTTCTCATGAAGTCTAACATTTTCACGGTTGCAATCTATACATGAAAACTCTAGCAGGGCCACCCTTAGATTTGGCACAACTGGGAAACAAGCTCCCAATGCTAACACCAACTTCAGCATTTAACAACACTGAAACAAAGCCAACAGCAGAGAGGAGGACTAGTGTAATGCCCTTCTGACAGATAGGACATTTCCTATGGCAATGAAGTGAAAAGAAATTATAATCAAAATCTGTCCTAAATTGGGACAGGCTCTTGTTTTTGATATACTAAATTCTCTAGAAATTACAACAGATTTCTCTACTCTTTATGAAGAATGATTAAATGAATGACAGAAGTATTCTAATCCAGCCATGTTCTCCAGTGACTAGCTTCCCTACTCAAGAAGGTCAACAAGAAACAGAATTTTTTGCACCAGTAATAACATTTTAAAAATTCACACAAGCCAGGCATTAGTGAACTCTCACAGCTTACTCCAAGTTAAATGAAAACATTTTACACAAAACTAGCCCTGAAGTCCTCCCACTGAAAGTCTTTAGACCCACAGCTGTGGAACACAGGCACATTTACCCAAGGTTTCAAATCAACACTATTTATATAGTTATACATGTGTTGCTTTTAGATTTAACAGTAACTTCCATTTCTACTATGCCTTCAAGCAGACCCATCCAGAAGGGCAAAGCTCAGTACAATTTGTATAGCTCCGTTCAGGAAGTATTAGTTGCTAAAAACAAAAGCTGGATCCACCCCAGGCTATTTGCAGTGTCGCATTCCATGCTCTAAAGGCAAAAATTCCCTGCAGGGCAGTTCAGAGTCCGACTGTCAGACAAGCCTGACTTGTCTGACAAGACAGTTGTTTGAAGTCGTTAAATTTAACATGCAGCCATAAAATAGGCGGCCTGGCCTGACTACTGTGTGCAGCAGTCAGTCAACCTTCAAAGTAGATTTCAGCTTAAAAGGACTACCATAAAATCTCACTGGCACTTGTATTATGGTAACTAATCCCCCATCCCCAAGCATTATATTTAAAATAAAAACAATCCTTTGGTGTTCAGGCTGCATTAGACCTACAAAGAGTAACGTCAGGGAATTAAACATGGAATACTGCCTTTAGATCACTGGTGAGTTTAATAGTCTTAAAACTAATTGAAGTAGTCTGCATAATGCAGAATTGTAGAACATTTCTCAACACTGTTTGAAATAAGCTATTCATTGGGGGATTAGAAGGTTTGCTTTAAGGGAGTTTTTTCCTCTACATATTTTCAGCGTGATATCTCCCAGCAGCCTTTATTCTAAAATATGCCAAAATGCTTATGCTTTTTGTAAACTCTTCAAATGTGTAAAATGCCAAAATGAAATCTGAAAAACTCTGTTACAGCAGCAACACTACAGTTAGAATTAATAAAAGATGTCATGATAAACCATTCTAAACTGGGTAAATTGCCTTGATAAATTAAATCAATCAATTATAATTATCAAGGTAATCCCCTTTGGATACAATTTTTCATTTTAATCACAACACTAGTTTTTGTGAATCAGCTGCTGACCCAAAAGCAGAAAGGCACCTGGAGAGTAATTATAAACCTCCTTTTTCAAAATTCACTCAAGCATTCTGTTGCATTTCTGGAATGAAAAGAAAAAGGTGGAATATTTGGTTTATAAAATGGGATAGAATGATAGAAACGTGTTTCATATTTCAACAGAATGACATGAAACATGTTTCATGATAGAAACAACTATTTTGGGACAAGTTAAAACTTCCATTTGACACAGAGTTATACCAAAATATACCTATAGCCACCAATAAAATTTAGCTCACAGACATCTCAAGTCAAAATTAATAAATTTCTTCTATTTTCAAAACAAGAAAAATAATTATAATCTTCCACTAATGCCTTAGGTTAAAGAAAAAGGCAATTATCTGAGACCTATTTAATTTCCTTTCTACTTCAGATCCCCAACAAAACTGGAAAAACAAAATGAAAGAGTCTTCTTACTAAAACAGAAGTAAAGCCTCTATTTTTCTTTCTTTTGCTCTTTGTTGTTAGTTTTGAATGACAATACAATTACAGCCTTGTAGCTTGGAACAGGCATGTCACTGATGTCATCCATGGGGCAAATCTAGTTAATCTGAACTCTGACTGTAATGTTTTCATATTTGACAGAAAATACCACTAGGCAAGTTCCATGTAGAAGCTGGCATACCGTATCTCAGCCTTCTGGAGTCCACTGCACAGTGACTAACCAGGAATTTACCATACTGTGACATACTACATTCTATTAACATTCACTTTTCCCATCAAAGTTGTCATAATGAACCAACAGTAGCAAAAGCTGCAAGCTGTATTTTAAGCCTAAGGAAACAAGAAGCATCCTAAATAATTCAAGAGTCTACAGTTCCAAGATAAGCCTAAACTTAATGAAAATTCAGTTTAGGAAACGTTTAGAGTTTAATGCTTGATTGCTTTGAAATGCAAAGTTATGCCATCGTTTTACAGGAGAAAGGGGCTGAGTTTTAGCAACAATACACACAAAGCCAGCTTTTGCCCCATAAAGTTTCTAACTTTCAGTGAGATGCAAGAGACAATAAAGGTTTAACACAGATAGACTGAAAGGAAGCAGGATGGTGCTGCGACAGCAAAAACATCAGCCTATTATTTCACTATATTGAGTCTTTCAGCAGATAGAGAAAAAAGCTGAGAATTGGTTTGAGTCTGTATTTGTTTCAAAGTGTCACATGATAAATTTACACAGAATTTAACTAAAGTAAATTTTTATTTCTTCAGCCATGGATTTAACTGTTTGGTTATTTCTCAGCCTCACCAGGCCTTACATTAACATGGTACTGCAGATGAACTATACATTGAAGGTATAAAAAAAATCCAAATCAACTTTTCAAAGCACGCATAAAAAAAATCAAAACTTGAAAACTAGGACATAGCAGAACTTATGTTATTTGTGCAACTGCTGTTTGGCATCCATTGTACTTTTGCTGGTACTTTTTAAATTATTAGCACTGGTAAATAGTGAGGTCAGATTTCTGCCAACTTGTTCTCTATTCCCTGCTTTATTCATAAGAGCTTTACCCACCCAGTACAGTGAATAATGCAGGAGAAAAAGCTGTATGCTCCGTATACCTGAGCCACTGTACTCATTGCCATTTTTGAGATCTCTTTCTGCATTTTAGGTTATTACACACAACAGATATTAAAGGACCATTCCTTCTCATCCCAAATTCCAAGTTTGCCCTTGAAAACATGTGAACACTACAGAACTAACCAAAATTTTTATTTAAAAAAAATAAATCAGAAACATCAAATAAAACCTTTTCCCTCCTTGCTTCTCATAAAATGATAACCCATTTAGCCTACTGCTCCAATGAAGCTTCAGTCATGTATCAAAAAACCTGTTCATTCCCAATAGTCATAAGTTCAGCAAATGCACAGGTAAATGAATACCAAGTTTTATATAATTGAATGCATTAGCCAAATATTTACTGACAGAGCTGGTAAGGCAGTTTACAGGCAGCCTGTGTTTACCACCACCACTTTCTACAAAACTTACGAGCATTATGCTACTGGAAACTGTGCTGACACCCCACGTACATTGTTGGTTAACGTTTCCAACCACTCTTCCACAGAACTCAAGCATTTACTCTTTTTGCATGATGCTTTTAGAATAAGAAGTTTCAGTAACTTCTAAAACTTTTTTTCAGTTCCTAAATTCTCCTTCCATATTCCAACTGAAAAGTGGCAGTAAACTATATGAAGGTACAATGTTTTCTTAACATTACTAGAAGAATAATCCTGCTACCTTATTGAAGGAGTCAAATTCAAACTGCTTCATTTTCACTTTGCTTTTTGTACATGTTTCCAGTATTAATGCTAAATTTTTCTTTCCAATATAAGTGCTGCCTTTTCAACCTCTGCCTTCACTTCCTTATCAGTTTTTAAATGTCTTATGGGATACTCCTACAGGTTCTTAGTCAGATAATTGACAATAAAAAGAGTACCAACTTTCCCTACGTTAAAAGCAAACACATTCAATGTTTTCATTCAGACTTCAGAAATGTCCTTGAAGATCACTCTTCATCCTTATCCCCCACCCCAACTTCAGTCTAAAAGCCAAAATTACTAGGACTGGTTATTTAAATAAAAGTGTATTTTCTATGTTAAATTTCTTTCTGTAAGATAATTAAAGGTTTAGCAGGTGTTTTGATTTTATGCTCTCTTTGTGCTGGGAATACTATTTAACCGTTAATTTATTTTGAGGTTCTGTTTGTGCCTCCCTCAAATGTCCTTTAGATGAAGCATTCAAAAGCCTCTAAAGCCTTTGGAATTTAACCTCTTAAATATACTCACTGTTTTAAAACATGCTCTGCTTTAAATACTAGTATAATTAGCCATTCTTACAGTTAAATTTAATTCCTAATTAAATTTAGTGTTACTAACGTTACTCAATGGTCCAACAATTATTTAATGCCACTTATTCCTATTGTTTACCACAAATACATGCAATCCTTAATCATAAATCAGAGAAAAAGATTATCATAAATGCTGTAAATATCAGAGAAAGCATCAACACACACAAATATTTTATTGGCACTGGGGAGCCTTAGTGAGATGCCAAACTTAAAACAGCAGCCTCCCATTTACTAGAACATAAACTGGAAAAGTTACCTGAACAAATAATTTTTTTAAAAATGTGATGCTTATCTGTATTGTTGAGACATGCTTTATTTGGTGGGTTTTCTTGCCTCATATATATTCCTTTCATCAAGAAAAGCTCAGTAATTAAAGAAGCTCTTCTCTCTTCTGTGGCAGCTGTTTAACCTTTCTGGAGCATGTAAATATTTTAACAGTATCTATTGACAACGTTTGGATTCAGGCATTAAGCTACAATGCTGTTCATCGGGCAGCTGGCAAGCCTTTCTCCCATTTCCGTATTACAGCACAAACATACTGCATATTTGAGTTGATTCTGCAATATTCTTTTATCAGGACACATGCTATCCCCGAATCTGAACCAGATGACCAAGTTAAAAGCACCATAACTCAGATACCACACAACAGCCCAGTGTTTGTTACATTTGCTCTTATATTAGTACATCAACACACAGAACCAGAAGCCTACGTTTCTACCTTTGTGATAAATCATTCCATTTAAGAGACACTTGATTATTTCATTTCAGTAAAAGCTTGATCTGAAATACATTTGTTGATAGGTTCAGAACGGGATGTTTCTCATTAATTCTGTAAAGCACTAATTCACAAACCTGTGGACATGCAGGAATTACAACCCCATGCTGGATACCAGTAAAACCCTGACTCTTAGAGCAAAAGAATGGACAAACCTTAGATGATGCTTTACTTAGAAGTACCAGCTACATCTATGTATTGTCAAACATATTACAGAATGATAAGAAACAAAAATAATTTCTCCATAGCTAGCAAAACGTTACAGTTTTCTTACACCTCTGTCTGTTTAGATTTATCTGCCGTCTCATTTCAACCTGAAGTTTGCATTCTCTGTGGCAGAGTCCCTGTTCTGTGTCTGGGCAACCATCAGCATAAGGTCCTCCCCCCGGGCCATAATTAAGTAAGGTAACGGCTATTATAAGTTAAGAGACTAATGTCTCCCATATACACACCAGCTATTATTAAGAAAAGTTCTATATTTGTAAACATCAGAATTTTGTTAGTTCTTGGACTATGAG
Source organism: Calidris pugnax (assembly GCF_001431845.1). NCBI lineage: Eukaryota > Metazoa > Chordata > Aves > Charadriiformes > Scolopacidae > Calidris > Calidris pugnax. The sequence goes on along the minus strand of NW_015090990.1, from coordinate 13,164,686 downwards.
ACACCTCTTTAAATAGCAGACAGTAAATTCAGAACTGAAGACCAACTGTTCTTGTTTATCTATAACCACTCTTATTCCAGCATCTCATAAAGACAGAACAAAGATATTTTCACCAACATATGGCCACAAATGACTTGTGACATGCTCTTTTACAAGTTACACTCACTCAGAATGCAGAGATTTAAAACAATCCGCAGAAAAAGTATTTTACAGCAATTGTTTAATAAGCCTTCACTCAGTGCTTTTAGCAGAGGTATGAATTTACACGACAGTGACTTATGAAAAATTGCTTTTACTGAACATTTGGTTTGCTCAAGCATTCATCTAGCTGTAAGCTGAATAGTTCTTTATCTAATATAACAAAGGTGATATATAGTGATGTGACATGAATCACTGACAAATCAGCAATTGCACAAGAAAGAACAAGTGCAAGCTAAGTCAGGATGAAATCACGTTTGGGATGGAAAGGTCAGTGTTTCACACGGGGCTTACAGCTTAACGTCAAAGATTATATTCTTGTTGAATTACATGCGTCTCCCCACAACTAAGCATAATTTTGCTAAAACTACATTTCTTTGAGAAACATAACTACAACATCATTTAGGCAAACAAATTCAATCATACTGCTTTATTCAGCCCTACAAGAGTTATGTCTAAAAGCTGATGTGATCATAAACTTTTTTAGTTTATTTACAAATACTTTTCAATTTTAAACAGGGACAGAAGTTAATCTCTTACAAGCAAAAACTCACATTATTTAATATAAACTCACGAATTATCCCTTGTGTTTTCATAATACTCTTCCAGAATGTATACATTTGCTGACACTTGCTGCACATCACATTAAGTGCCCCAATCTTTTGATGCAGGTGACTGACAGATTCAATTGAACTATAAAATATTGTCTGTGAGGCAGTACTTTGTAAAACAGTATTGAAGGGATGCTGGCTATATGGCAGGACCCCTTTTGGGAGTGACAGCCAGTTAGTAGGTCAGCTTAGCAAGACTGTAACACCACATACTGGGAACACTGGTATGTTCTTGCTCCAAGCCAACTTCTTTGACTATCAAGATTGTCCTGTTTTTATGCTAGCTTTGGCCCAACACAAGGTGGCTGATGCTAACAGAATTTCCCTCAAAGAACACATCCTTGAAAAGATTCAGAGGCACATAAATTTATTCTGACAATTCAAGATCAAATTTATCTCAATTCTACACAATATTGTTAGGATTAAGACACATGGAGTGTGGAAATTAGGAGGATTAGGAACATGGAGTGAATGGAAATTATTCTCTTTCCCAGACTCTTCTCACTTACAGCACAGAGTACACATTAATTTAAATGACCTGTTTAGTCCTTGTAATGCGAATGCAAGTTTAACTCAAGCCAATTAAATGCACATGTTTATATGTTAAAGCCTCAGCTTCCAAGTATTCACATGGCAATGGTCTTCCAATTGTAGAGACAGCCGTGTCATTACAGGAAGGCTATCACTGCTAGCTCACCAGTTTGTACCACTTCACTCATCACAGTGGGCTGCTTCTGACTAACACAGAAATCATCGTTTGTCCCAAGACCACTTATTTTCTCATTCAGGTCTTCCTCAGATTCCTTTAAGGCAGACTATAAGGACCCCAAATGAGGAAAAAGTAACTCAAAGTAACAGGACTTTAACCACTTTAGGACATTTTTAGGATAATGCATATAGTCACTTTTTTTTTGTCACCAGCTTTTGAACTAGTACTAGAAATTGCCCTCCTATTAAAAAAAAAAAATCTCTTCCTATGGTACAATATTAAACAAGAAGATTTTATAATATATAGAAAGCCCTCACTATGCCAGAGAGAACACCACAACAAATTTATCTTGATATAATCTGATTTTGTAAATACAAATGAGAAATACAGCACAACATAAGAAAGTGCATTTAAAACGACAGCTTATTCACAAGTCTTCTGCTTTTACAAGGGATGTCTCTGTCTCAGCTATCTGCATTAGTAAAGACCAGAATGTTATTATTATTAGCTTTACAACTGCTAACACATGGAATCCCTACTGTATTAATGACACTAAGATTGAATGAAACATGAAGCACAGGCTAGAAGTCGGCAGAACAGACTCACAGCTTTATCTTCAAACTATTATATCACCTACAAGATAAGGCAGTGTATAAATGAAATCAGGGCTTTAGTGAAGATGAGAGTGTAAGGAAAAGCTCAGAACCATTGTAATACAGTGAAAAAATTAAGATTTCCTGAGGTGCATATAGCAGCTAAGTGCCTGCATTTATGCCTTTGAAACCCCTCCTGAAGGCAACTGGGGATATTTTTTTTTTGATAGAAAAAAAATCTCTTTCCATATAAAAGGGCTTCTGATCACTTTCTGAGTTAAAATAAAATATATCAGAAATCCTGACATGCTTTATGTCTAAGAATCTGAAATACCTACTAGAACAACTGGGAAGAGACGAAATACACATAGTTAATAATTTTACAGATAAGATGGAGGTTGAACCTCTTTAATTTGAATCTGCAGCAACAGTTACTTTAGAGGATTATAAAAAATGAATTAACTTTGTATACTGATACATAATTAACATCTAAAAAAGGTTAATCAACAATTATTACAATAGTAACATTATTCCAGCCACGGTGGTCTAAGGCTACAAGGCAAAACTGGTAGAGATTACCCCAGTCACATGAGCATGAAAAGGTCACAGACACACATGAAAGCATGTCCTTTCCCCAGACTACTTCATTTCACCTAACAGAGCTCTTCTCCTGCCAATTTACTTTAGCAAAGCATTTTCAGGTGCTGCATATGCATTTAGATAAGAAGTGTTTCACGCTCCTGTGTAGGTTATTGACAACTTTGAACTGACAATCAATATGCTTGATACTACCATTGTTTACCTAGCCTACTGGAGAAAAATTTTCCCAATGAGTTCTGTAGAAAGGACCTGTGTTACTTATTCTACACATAATTCAATTATTTTAAAATGTACACATTCCAACGTCTAGGTGAGAGGACAAGAGCTTACAACCATAATATCAACACTGAAGTCAATAACAGCATTGTACATTACAGAGAATTCAACAGGGGAAAAACAAAAACAAAAAACAACCATACAACAAAATCATTTGAAACTGAAAATCACTAAAAAACATGGCAGCAAGTTGCATCCTTAACAACACTTTCTTTGCAGAAAGTTTGACATCATCATTTCAAAAAAAAAGAAAAAAAAACACCCACGAACCCAACCAACAACAAAAAACTCAGGGCAGGAACAGCTCAGACTATTAACAATACAACTCTGTGACACAACCCCAGGGACTGAAATCTAAAGTTCCCTAAATTTAATGAATTTTTAAACTGCTTCCATGCAACACCAGAAGCATTATAAATCATGTGTGGCTACTACTTTCACTGGGCATTTTAAACAGCAGACTGTAATCTGCAGCTTTGCAGCTAGTGCCCTTAGATTAGAAACCGCCAGATGAAAAACAACTGAATACCAACTAAAAGTGAACTTCTGCTGCCAAACATAACCTTAAAAAAAAAAAAAAACCACCTCATACATGGTGTCATCCAAAAACCACTTCTGCAGAGATCCTAGTTAGATGCTGTTGTCTGCTCAAATCTCCAATTGCTAAACTGCACAAGAGGCAATGAAAATAAAGAAATTATAGAAATGCCTTCCTAATGTTACTTTGCACAAAAGTAATTATTGCAACTGACACCTGATGCTGCCAGAGATGTCAAGTGATCACAAAGAGTCATGACCCAGGATAGCGGTAAGATGGTAACACAGCATTACCCATCACTTTAAAGCTGTGAAAAGCCTTCCTGCTGTAGCACAGGGTGCTATATTTAACATACTATCACAAAGGAACTGATTATCTCAAAAAGGCGAGACAAACAAGGCTATTTATTGGCAACAATCTGAAGCATCACACAGAAAAAGGAGCTTGGATTTCACGGTTTCTTTAGCTAACAAGGCTGCAAAAGCAAAAGCCACATATTTGGGATTTGTGGCACAAGTTCCCACCTTAATCAACTGTGACTCTCCAGCAGTTTTTGTAGTTTGGAGAAATTGCCTAGTTATCCTTCCCAGGATGTCAGCCACAGCAAAGTCATGACAGTGCAACATACAGGATACCACACCACACTTCACTGGGTAGTCCCAGGTATGAAGGGACTTCTCCCTAAACCACTAGATCCTGTCACTGGTGATTATTGATTGCTACACCTTCCTATTGTGCTAGATGCTCCAAGCAGAACAAAGTACAGCACACAGATGTACACGACAGAACAATTTAATTTACACTAAGGCTTCACACCATTTAACATCCTAAGAGCTAGCTTCTTCAGTTGCTCTTAACTTAATCCAAGATGAAACACACTTATGCTGGATGCCTTATTCAAGCAGAACGAGGTATCATTTTAATCTGAACCAGTTGAGAGAAAGACAGAAAAAAAAAAAATCACTTTTGCATCTAGCACTTTTTAAAAAGAAAAGACTCCTATTTTGGAGTCACTCTAGTTGCCTTCAAATTTTGAAGACAAGCTATTTTATTTTTTAAAAATATTTTTCCTACTTAAGAACAAGTCCTTATCAACATACAAATCCACCTAATTGTGCCCTTAACGTACAGGTCTGGAAGAAAAAAGGCCAAAAAAGTCACCAACAGCTCATGGAGACTGAGGATATAAAAAGTTATTTTTTTTCCAATAGTCCCTCCCCTGCCACGTGAGAGCTGACTAGACTGTGTACACTTGATTCCCATAAAGAAACTGAACGTCCTCTGAGTGATCCAAACCACACATTTTAACTAGCACTCTTTTATTTATACAAACTTCCTGCTAGCATGCGGACAACATGGAGATGGAAAGCATACAATCTGAATGAAAGGTTCAAGCAAATGGGGAGAAGGTATAAAGACACACAAAAGGATTTTATAAAGAACTAGGGCAGAAAGAGACAAACACTGGCTGGGCAAAGAAATTCAGAGCTTGGCTCATCTCTGCAGCCCTTGTCTCCCAAAGCTGAGGAAAGCCTGCATTCTTGGAGTCTGTTCCAACTGTCTTTGTTCTTTTCACATCGATGAACTCACTGGCAAAACATCCATCTCCTCCAGTGCTAGTCCATTTCCTACTGCCAGTGGCGTTACCGCATTAGTTTAAATGGCAAAGGTTTATGCAAATATGTTTCAACCAACAGATGACCCATGCAGGCAGCAGTAAGAAGTCATACCATATGTTACGTTTGCACTAGTTTTATTTTTAACTACGTGTAAAAAGCATTAGGGTTGCAAATTCACACACAGAAAAATTAAGACCACTTCGTGCAACCTTCATCCACTGCTCTGTGCACTTGCGTTGTTAACATGGTCTGTACTTCAAATCTCACATTCTGTGCTCTTGAGACGGGCCTTCCCTAGAAATGAACTGGGAAGAAGAACAAGAGAATGTCTGCTGTACCCTTCGTGTCCTACTGGTTTGAAGAGCTGAAGAAACTGTGATGCAAAGCATGAGACTGCAAAGAGGAAAGGCAAACCAAAGCCGGAAAATAAGGCCACCAAAAGCTATCCTTGCCACTGCCACCAAACTCCTACATGGCAATAGACCAGTCCTTTTGCTTTACAGTTATTTTTTTGTTATGTTTCTTTTTTTTTTTTTACAGACATCTATTTAGATAATCTGCAATCCAATTTGTGTACATACTCAGCACACCCGCCAGCAATTAGGATCTGTGCTTTAAATATATGAATTGTTTTACACTGTAAAATGCAAATGGAGACAGGACAGTATTTTAATAACATTCCTGCCAGGTGAAGGAAATTCATTATTCTTAATGAAGTACTTAGCTGTTATGGTGAGAACCCGCAAAGGAAGACTCGGGACTAACTTAAATCTACTCTTTGGGAAGGCTTTGGCTAATATAGTTTAAATGAAATCAAAGCTGCACAGAAAACAGTAAGTATAAAGCTAAATACTAAAGAGCAGTGAATTAAATTAACACGATACATCTTAAAGCTATGGCCCCACAAAACAAAGAATTATGTGAACATATGCATTAACATAGTGAAAAGATACAGCTACAATAACTGCTTGAGTCATGAACACTGTGCAATTCACACCTCACTCCAACCTGAACAGCAAATCAAGAGATGAGGTTGTAAATAGCCTAAGAAGGGCAGCTATAGCCTTTCAGAAGCCGGACAAGCCTATGTAACTTCTAAGAAAACAAATAAACATGTTCAAAGGTGTTACAGATACATTGTAACTAACTGACTTCCAAACAAAAGAGGAAAAAGACACACAGACAGCCGCTCTCCCCCCTCCCCGCCAAATATTTACCTTATTGCAGTAAAGCATCCAAAGCTCATACAGCCTCTCTCGGGATGCCATTCCTTCCGTCGTGGCCACCTACTTCTCGTTCAGGATCCGACCATGCTCAGTTCCCAGGTGCTCTCTCCGCAGTTTTTGCTTTATTGTTACAGTTATATCGTAACCCGGGGAGAAGTCAAGGATGAAAACAACAGGGTGTCAGTCTCTCCTTTTCGGGTAAACAGCGTCGCACAACACAGGCAACAGCGGGCAAGTGTCACGCATGTCGGTTCCTCGCCAGGCTTTAACCTCTGGAAGTGCAAACACACCCTTCAGGCCTCCACTGGAGGAAGAAAAAATACCCAAATCCGTACCCGAAGCCCAGGGACGACCTCGGGACTCAGGCGGCGGCAGGTCGCCCCGCTTTCGGCTGGGACATGATTACCGCCCACAAGGGAGAAGCCTGGTTTCTGGTCTTCGTGGAGCTCTCAGCTTATTTTTCGCAGGAATCAGCGCGGGGGGGACGGCGGGGCTGCTGCGGGGACACCGGAGCCTTGAGGGCGCGGCGAGAGGCGGCGGTACCGCCGCTCACCCTCCCGCCGCGGGGCACGGCCGCCCTCCGCGGCCCCGGCGCGGCACTGACAGCCGTCGCCCTGCTCCCCCCGCCCCCGACCTCCACAGCCGGCCCCCGGAGCCCAGCCAGCGGCGTCCCCCGCAGATTAGCGGCTGCCCGGGCAGAGGCGCCGGCCGCGGCCTTTCCCGTCCCCCCGCGGGGCGCGGCAGAAGCCCCGGCGCTGCCCCGCCGCCCGCTCCCGGCCCACAGAGGCTGCCCCCGCGCCGCCACCTACCGCGCCCTCCGCCTCCCCCAGCTCCCCCCGCGCCTCCGTGGCCTCTCCCCGCAGCCTACCCGGCCCACGGCGGCTGGCGGCCGGGCAACGCCGCGCGGCAGCCGGGCAGCGGAGGGGGCCGGGCCTCGCCACATCGCCCGCCCCGCCCGCATTCCAGCACACGCCCCGGGCCGCCGCCGAGGGGCGGGGAGGCCGCGGGCGCCATCTTGGCTGAGGGCAGGGAGGGCAGCGCCTCCCCCGCAGGCGGAGAGCCTGGGGCCGCGCTCCGGAGCCCACCGGGCGGCCGTGGCGCAGCTCGGCGGGCGGGGGCCGCTGGCTGGACCCGGGGGAGCCCAGCGGGACGGGACGGGACGGGGCCGTTGCGGGCAGCCCCGGCGGCAGAGCCGTTCCGCTGCCCATGGCGCCTCACCTGAGGATCGGCCGGCCCCGATCGGGTCCCTCTGCCGCCCCAGGACTCTGCCCGCCCGTAACGGGATGGGCATTCCCAGTCTTCCTGGCGGGACAGGGCACCTCGGGAAACCGCCGCACTGCGTTATAAGCAATAGAGGGTGTCAAGCACGTCCATGTGTTTTGTGTGTGCTCCAGAGAGGGCTGCTGGCACAGCCCCAGGAGCGAGGAGGTACACAGACACAGGTACTACCTGCTGCCGCCTTGAAGCAGCCCGTGCCTCACATGCAGAGCTTGCCTAAGAAACCACTAAGAAACCACTCCTGAAATAAGTTAGATTTCTAAAAGAGGGACGTGAAAAGGCATTCATCAGCTCTGGAGTGGCTCTTTCTGCTAGCGCTGACCCCCCAGAGGCACAGTGCTCCAGCAAAGGACATTCCTCCTCCTCATTCCTCCGTCAGGTTCCTAAAGCAGGGAGAAGGCGATTTCAGGAGAGCTGGGCCTTCTCCCCAGTTTGCTGGGAGAATGACAGCCCCGCAACCCCTGGCTGCAGCCCTGGGCCTTCTGCTGCTGGGTCATCTCCTCTCCTGGGAGTATCTCGTGCTCCGTGTGATGAAGCACTCATTGCCAGCCGTTGCACAGTCGGTTCCTTCGCAGGGGATTTCCACACCACAGGTTTCATGCAAGGTTTGGAAATCCTTTCTGAAGGAACTGACTGTGCAATATCATTATATTGTCTGCTGTATAAAAAATTGCTAGGGATCATGGGATCATAGAATCATAGAATTGTCTAGGTTGGAAGGGACCTTTAAGATCATCTAGTTCAACTATCAACCTAACTCTGATAAAACCCATCACTAAACCATGTCTCTAAGCACTAAAATGGATGGATAAGTGTCACCAAGAGCCCAGAGACAGTCTGAAATCGGTCCCTGCAACATGCCTTTGCAAATTTGTCTTGCTTTTAGAAGATTAGTGAAGTTTCCCTGGAGGCATTTAAGGGTTAATCTGTGCTCCGTGTTGTAGCATGTGGATTAGCACTGTGGGAGTAGGAGAAGTATCTTACTGCAATAACTAAACATAGTTCCTAGCACGGATGGAGGGACACTGACAAAAATGAGTTTGTAAAATTATTTTTAGTTGTGTGATACGTGTGCTCTGGTACTTGCTGCTGGCCACAACAGTCTCCCGCCTTGGGATTGCAACGTGATTTTTTCCATCAATTAAAAAGTAAGAGCTCAGAGTCCAGCTCTGTCCCCAGGGCAGGATATGCTTTGCTTAAATCATCCTGGACCCCTCTAGCGTGAGCAGCCTTCAGGAACAGAAGAGATTCTGCCTCCTCCCTGAGAGACTGATCTCGGAGCTTGAGTTACTGCTAGGGGCTCCCCCGAACAGCCAACCTGCATCACCTTTGAAGCAAATGCAAACCATTATTACTTGTACCTTCCACAGTAATATGAGAAAAGGAAGATGTAACATGCTTTTTGAGTTACAAATTTTTATTGCTTCTTCTTACAACCTTTTCTAGACTAAACAACAGCTTCTTTCAAACCATTCTTACAACTTGCTCACTTTGAAGAAGCCAGGCCCAAGCAAGGCCATGTACAAACCCCAATCCTCCCCTGAGATACTGCTCTGATTTCTTGTATTCCTGACTTTTGCAAGTGATAGCAGCTGTTTCCACATACAGAAGCCCTACAACACGCTCTAATGAAACAACCAAAACCCATCCTCTAACAAATATGGGAGACTCTTTCCTTCTTAAGTGCTGCTGCCCATGTAATTAGGATGCTCACAGACTGTAAAGCAGCCATTTTCCACTCTGCTGGAGTGGTAGTGACATAGTTATTCCAGTGGGCATAGGCAATCCCTGCTGCTTGTGTAGCCAATTCTTGCCTTATATAGGTGCTCTGGAGAGCAAGTAAAGCATTTGTGTTTTGCAACAGGATGGTCTGTTCTGGTGGCATACAGGGTAAGTGCTCTCCTGGTCTGACCTTCTAGAGGTTTTTCTAAGCCAGGTACTTCACTGTAAGGTTGTTAAGGTGGCTTTTGGACATCTGCATCACTGGGTGTAGGTCAAGTTTACTCTCTCCCTGTCAGTAGAGACATTCAGTATTCACTGTGAGTTCTTGCTCACATGTAAGTATGAGCAGTAATGACAGAAGTCAGTAGAGAAAGGCGGACTACAGCTTTGTCTCCACAAGTATAGTACAATTCTAGGTGAACTAGTATCTCAATGTACTTACCTTCAAAAAGACCCAGATAAGAATACAGAAGTCAAAGAATAGAAGATGTAAAAAGAAGCATTACCAGCTATGTATGCGTCCTTTAAAATGTCAGTGTTTATGGACTGGTCCAGCTGTGAAAGCTAATAATTAGACTTTGCATTACCTTTTCTCCTATAATTATGTACCAATTGTTTAATGGACCTTAAATAACCAGGTAGGAGGTGTTCATTTGTATTTCATTGTCCCTTAACTGCTGTCTTGTGGTAACTGTCTGTTTACAACAGTGGTTGTTTCGAATACTTTGTTCATATTACTTGTGGTTTTGTACTTTATCTGTCTTCAGTAGCTGTACATGAGTAATTCAGTCATCTTACTATGGACCGAACTTGTCAGCCAGCAAGTTCGGGTAACAGAATGGGTAGAGAGAAGGGTGTGGGTAGGGAGCAGGTATGAATTTGAGGTTAAGGAAGATTCAGCAAAAGAATGGGCTGCACTAGATTGCAGCTTTGAGTCCAGGGACCTCTGAAGTAGCAAGAAAGAACACACACCTTATAGTAATACTTTTGTTAAGCTATGCTTATTTTCTGTAGAAGCAAATGAAAAAGGCAAAAATCTGTATCTGATTTTCAGATATTCTCAGACCTGTTGTTTGGCTCTAAGGTTTCTACTGAGATCATGCCTCAGGGCAGCAAAAATTATGCTGAGATAGGTCTATGGCAAAGCTTTTATCTGAGGTTTTGCTTGGTGTCTTAGGGCTAATGCTTTGTTTGCTAACAATGAAGACCTGAAACATGCTTAGAAATCAACCTGCCTCTCAACTCTTTCATCTTCCTTAACAAACAGACCCTTGCATAGAAGCAAGGAGTAATCTTTATATTTGAAGTAAGCATTATCAAAATAACTTTTACTGTATGTAAAGAAATAGGACTTTGTGGATGGTAGTTTCTAGACATCCAAGCCAAATTAACTTGAGATTGCATTTGGTGTGGCTACTGGAAAGGAGCAAGTTGGCCCTTGCAAGATGCCAGGGCCTCTGAGATGGTGTTTTCCTGAGGGTAGCACAGGGTCGGCTTGCCTTCAGTTTCTCTGGCTATGATTGCACAAAATGAGTGTACAATTGTTCTATTTGATAGGCGAGCAAACTTAATTAGTGTTTAATCTTCCTTCTGTCACCATTTTCACATTGTACCTCAGGTAGTTCAGGGCTTGTTAGTTGTTTGCAAAATTTGGAAATGGGAAGGAATTTGTTTGCTGCTTGACACATAAACTGGTATATAGAGATTTCAGTTACTTTATTTCAAAGTGTTGGAGGCTTGCCACAGCTAAAGCTGGGAGGTGATGGTCTGGCTAATAGCATTAAGCCTCTCTGGCCCCTGGCTGCTGTGCTTTCATATATGCAGGGATAAACCGTTCACCAGACTTAAATTCAGGAAGGAATTTGCCCCAGGGAAGCCTGGGACCATCATGAGTGGTTTTGTCCTTCTCTGTCCTTTTAGCTTGTTTCCACAGGGGGGCTTCAATATAATGAATCCCCTCCTGTAAAAAGCCCAGGCAGTGACTTGCTCTCTTTCGCTCCTTTTCTGTAGCAGAGTCTCCCTTACCACAGACCTGAGGTTTGCTACTGTTCTAGGAATGTTCTTATGTAGGGTACATCTTAAAGACTCTTCCAGACTAAATACATAATACATGTTTATGTTCTTTGGTCTGCCTAGGTTCTTACAAGCTCTAACAGTCAATAAAGATTCTTGGATGGGTGTTCAGGCCCACCTCCTCCGCTGTCATTTAGATTAGCTATGCTAGAGCCTGTATGTGTGGACTTACACTACAGCTGTCTTTGTTTTGCAGATGCTTAATGACACCAGTTGTCACTGCACAAGACTGCATCGTAAAAGTGTTCTCCTTCCTCCACCAAGCTGACTTTTCATTCAAAGTAAGTCATCCCTTACTGTCCATCATCTTATTGCCAGTGAAGTTACCATACTTGCAATTCAAATCATTCTCCTTTAGGTAAGAAGCTGTTTAATGAATGATTTCATTATGTTGCAGTGCTCAGCAGACCTGGATCTGCAGCATGGCTGCCGAAAGCGATCAGTGTACCAGGAAGAAAACCAACATGTCAGCAACCAAGCTTTAAGGATGTCTAGCTGTTGGTAGTCTTGATAGTTATATGTCTGAACTTAATTCCTTCTCAGCTGACAGGGTAGAATGCCCGCTATACCAACTTGGAGCCTCACTCCTCTTGATTTGGGGAAGAAAGCAAATGAAGGGAAGTAACTGAAGGGAAATGGGCTTAGGAAAGCTCCAACTGCTGCTAGGGGTGGGATTCTTGCAAAATGTTAGCACCACCGCCTCCCAGAAATTAGGTGTTGGCTGCAGCACAGTGCCTGCTTCTGTCTGGGATGTGAAACCAAGGCTGTGCCCTTCCCTGTGCCCTTGTGAATTCTCCAGGGGCTCTGCTAGCCTAACTGCTGGCACAGAAAGGGTATAGAGACCTGAATGATGGCCAGTGTTGTAAAACCTTAAAGCAGAGTTTTAAGGATCCTGCAGTGTTGTGTAAACAGCATGCTGTTAAAGTATGTGCCAGACCTGTTGGGGCCCACTCACACACTGAACTGGTTGTACACTCTTTAGCATAATGGGTCTCTCTTCTGGTTTCTAACCCAGAACCTACGGAAAGTTGCTGCTTCTCTGTGCTATGGAAGGTTAACATGAGTTCAGGTCTACAGTGTGAGGTCCTGGCTAAACAAAAGAGCATAGTGTAGGCCCTGAGCTGGAAATATGAGCAATGCAGTCCTGTGCAGAACTCTGGACTTAATGCCAAGTGGGAGCAGGAATTATTGGGCACCAGGACTGTTTTTTCATCATGTGGTGAATAAGCAATTGAAAGATTTATTCTGACATCTGTATCATTACAAATGGTCACTGACAGAAGTTATCCTTATTAATAAAGACGGCAAATATTGTAAATGCCTTTCTCTGTCTTAAGTCATCTAGTGTCACAGCTGCAGGTTTGGTGTGCAGTGATGCATGGTGCATGGTGATACTGAACTTGCCAGTTTATTCATAAGAGAACTACTTCTGAGAAGGACATTGCTTTTATAGGGCCATTCAAGTTGTAAGGTGCACCCTGTAATAAATTCAAGCAAGGAGTTGGTCCTGTGGACTCAGTCATAGGCGGATTTTTGGATTTTCATTACCATAAATGAAGAATGTATTTAAATTTTTTTCCCTCTAAGGTCTGAAATAATATTTTTCATCAAAGATGTGATTTTTAAATTGATCCAAGACTGCAGATAAAAAAACAGCTTGGCAATTTAGATGTGGGTTTTCTCTGAGCTTGGGTGTTACCAGTAAATCTCCACTGACTTTGGGGGAATTACTCCTACCAGTAAAGTAAGCACAGGCTCTGAAGTCCACCATAGTCAAGACACTTTTTGACTCTGCTGGGCTTTAAATCAAAGGCTAAAAGCATTGCAAGAAAGGGGAGCCTGATCCAGGTAGGCTCCAAAACTCCTAGGCTTTAATAATCTACTTATGGCACTACTCATTGACATATAGCTTAGGAAAGTGATGGTTAGGAAATATTCACCGTTGGTTAGAAGGATCCAGCTTTGGTGGTCATGGCACCCCAGTTGGTGAATCACATGTACTTGCCAGGCCTCAGGAGGTACTGCTGTCCTTCGAAGTGTGGCTATTTGTAGAAAACCCAGGTTCCTTCAAGTATGACATAAGACCAGATGTCCCTGCAGTCAAAGTCATCCTGGAGAGAAGGGCAGTTATCCATGAACTCCAACATCCTGCCTCTGACAGCATTCCTCTCGTCTGTGCTCCTGGGGCTGCAAAGGCAAATCCAGACACAGATGCACAGGATGTCAAGTGGCAGTTCTAGGTGACTACAGCTTGCTAGATGCAATACTGATGCTAACAGCACAACAGTGAATAGCCACTAGTATGTGCAGAAAAGTCAGTTTAACAGGAATAAATCTGTCTGGGTCCTAATTTAAAGCTGCAGTGCTGTGAGTCCTTCTGCTCCAGCGACAGCAGAACTACAGTTTCTTTGAAAGAGCTGCAGTGGGGCAGAAATCACAAGTGGAATCCTGCCAAGATCACCACACTTCAACTGTACATGCAGATCCGTGATATACCTGGATTGCCACAGCAGTCACGTGCCCTCACTGTTCCTAGATGTTGATGTAATAACTGGATAAGGCTCTGGCTGGGATAGAGGGAAGCTTTTTCTGATCCTGCTTTTGTTGCACAGCCTTAGGTAGCCAGGTTTTCTTGCTTTTCATCTACTAAGATGCTAAACTGTTTCAACACTCTCTGACTCTTGTATCTAGCACAGCAAAGATTTGATACAGAAAAGTACTTTCTGCTCTTGCATGAATGCAATAGTTTTTGCAGGTGCTCAAGTGCAGTTGTATAGACATAAGAGTACTGCTGCTGTGCAAGGACCAACATCTTACTCAATTTAGAAAAAAACACAAACACAATGAAACCCAACAATACTTTAGTATCTACATTTATGGAATCAAACTTTCTGTACACGCTTGTTCTGAATCTGTAAAACATGCAGAAATGTGTCCTAATTTTAGGATTTTTTTCCCCTGCTCCTTCTCAGATACTTCCCATCGTTTTCCCAAGTCAATTTCCCTTCAATCCATCTTGTTCCCACCTTCCTTATCTGTGACTTCTTTCCCTCTACAGCTTGAAAGGGCACAAGAGCATCTGCACTAGCTTTCAGCACTTGGATCCAGAAGTTGGTTTAGCTAAGCAAAGCCCAGAACTGCATGTCAGTGAAAAAAATAGCTGCATTATCCTATGCAGATGGAATGTATCTGGAAACTTACTGTGATGGTCTATGAAGCTTCTACTGGGCAGAGAAACTGTGAATTGTACATAAAGCTTACAAAACGGATTAACTTAATTTTTCACGAACATTGTAGGGATGCATTCCAGCATCAAGGCTATTCCTGGGCAAAATATCAATTCCTTAGCTTTATGTGTGAGTATTGAAATCTTTCACATCTTGGCAACCTCTCCTCTCTTAGCAAAACTTTTCCAGGGAATGAGTCTAGGAGGGAAAAACAGAGATCTATTCTGGGCTGAAGTATTCTGAAAAAAATCTACCATAGGCAAATATGCCTTCACTTGCAGCTCAGATACATGGTGATGTCTCTACAATGAGATGTGTCAGGTTGCTTCTTAATAGAGTAGTCACCAACTTTGCCTACCTTGAAATAAGAGCATTGCCTGGGCCATGGCAGATGTGGTTTGGTTCTTAGCTCTGTACTAAGGTTTCTTGTGTAGATCATGTATAGCCAGAGTGGCTTTAGAAGATTGGTGATGTTAGGTGTTTTCATATACACATATAAAATAATAGATAAACATACTATTAAAATAAAAAATTATATAATAAACTCCCCTTTCCCCTGTTTCACATCCCCCACCCCCTGAGCACTAACCAACCACTCATTTGGCTGAGAATCTCAATTGACTTACCTACCTCTTTGGGAGTATAAACCCTATAAGGTGAACTTGGTAACTGTCCTTTCTACTACCCTCCTTCTACACAGAGGTCTCTGGGGAAGTTGTTACTTGTGCCAGAGCTGTCAAAATGGGTCTTCTAATTCTAGTTCTAATTCTAATTCTAATTTTAATACAGGCAGTAACATACCTGGAGACAATATGGAGAATTTTCTGCTGTGATGATACAACAAGATCTAATGGAGTCATTGAAGTCCATCCAGTGCCGGTTGTCAGGATATTCTCCCTTCCTCAGGAAGAACTGATGGCCTGTGTAGTTGGGATGTTCATAGACCATCCAGCATCCATTTTCCACCTTGACAGAGTTGCAGGGGTTGAGCTGGGCAGGCTGGTCTGTGGTGGCTGCACAGGAGCAGACCGCAAAATTTCTGTCATCAAAGAAAGTGATCTGCAATAAAACAAAAATAACCCCAGTCACACTGGAAAGTATTTGAAAGCTGGCCTAGATTGTACTAAACAATCAGAAAACTGCATGGGTTCATAGGGACACTTCCACCATGCCTGAAGACCAGCAAAGCCCTTGCGTCCATTTTCTATGGGATCCATAGTTACTGGTGTCTTTGTTTCTCTAGTACTAGAAACAACAGGTGGATGTCCCTTTGGGACTCTGCGAAGTGGGGGGCAACTTTCATCATGATTTCATGCTGCAAATATCCTGTCAGCAGCTTCATGACAAGTTTTTGGGAGCATTTGGAGAAAGTGAAACCCAAATTGCTTTTTGACTGCTTTTATCACACAATCATTCAACTTTGTGCCCATCTCCCAGTGCATCCAGTTCTGGGCTTCTGGAAATCTTCTGCCATGTAAAATACAAAGGAAGGAAGAATTCTCCTACATTTGAATTGTGTTGAAGCTTTCACCTCTCTTACGGATACAAGAACAAAAGAAGATTGTTGTGTGTAACCCCAGTTAATCATTGAACACTCTAGGTCCCGTTGGGCAGCTATAAAATAGCTATAAAACTAGAAGCAGTAAAATCAAGTTACGGATACTTAAATCCAGTGGCATTGTTTGGTGATATTTATTACATTTGTTTGGAATAGTGTACTTCAACCTTATTTTCATGTTCATCTTAGAAGTCTAAGAATATATAAACTTCAGGTCTCTTTCAGCAGCTGACAAAGGGAAACCAGCCAGGCAGAAAAATAAAAAGAAAAGATTTTTATGTGTATACGTTGTAGCATTTGAAAGCTTCCAAGTACACTATAAGCTTTCTTTAGGAAACTTACCAAAGAGCTAGATAATAAAACAACCACTTGAGGTTTCCCGTCTGCTAATTTGTTGGTAGACCAACAAACTATGTTTGCAAACTTACTTGCCTACAAGGAGCTATGCATTTGCTAGGTTGTTTGTCAGTGCTCCATTCACCCAGCTGTTCTTACCTTCGCCTTTTTTGCCAGACTTCAGCTGTGAGACCTCAGCATGCAGGAGTCAGCAGTCCTTTACATAGAATGCACACTGTTGCATCCACAGGAATAAGAACAGAAGAGAATTTTTGTTTAGTAAAGGGAATGAATGTTTTTTCCCCTCCCTCTCTCCATTGTCATTCCCTAAACAGAAGGCAATAGCAATAGTTTGTGGCGTACCAACTTTATTGTTACTGTCAGTAAGCAGAGGATGAGAGTAAAGGATAGGTCAAGCAGTATTTCTGTAATCGTACGGATGGAACATATGCAGCCCTGCAGCAGAATTCTTTGATGTCCCTTTATTTTTAATCTCTCTCTGTTCCCTGACTATATGAGACAAAGGATTTTTAATTCACATGGATTCCCAGTGATGATACCGTAAAACATTTTTCACAGTATGCTAATAAAACTGTCTTCATTTTCAAGAGCTTTCAGACCAGGTATTGCTGCTTGTTTCCTTTAACAGTTAAGAGCACGTGTATGAGAGAGAACATTATGTAATAAAAAATGTGTGGTAACGGATGTTTACATTCGTCCAGGCTTCACTGCTGAAATTCTATATTAACATAATTCAGAGTTCATAAATAGAGAGTAGAACTTGAAGGATGGATACCACTTGCTTAAGGTAGAGAAAAGCCTTTTTAAATCTGCACAGAGAAATGTTTCACTTGAGAGATATATAGATTTTTGGAGCTCAGGTACTGAGACAAAATGCAACAGCACAGTAATTTCTTCAGCTGAAAAAATTTTAATTGCAGTTGAACTTAAAAAAACCCTGTTGCTTAGGAAGAACATTGTGGTAAGTTTTCAGTCTGATCTGATTAATCCCAAAGATGCTCAGGACTGTGTTCATTTGGGGCCCTTGTTCAATATGGCATAGTGTAATTCTCAATCAATCAATACATTACAGTGGTCTTTAGAAATCGGGGCAATCGGCAGACTCAAAGTCAGAGCTGTTTTGAATGTATTGCCAGGGCAGGGTGACGGTGATGTACTCTGGGGCTATTTAGGTAAAATTACCCTGCTGATGATGATCTTTAGGTTCTAGCAGATCTTTTTTTCTCAGTTTATGTCTCAAGTAATGGGAAGTAACCCCATTAACCAAATGGGAGTAAAGGTTTGTGTTACCAGTGCTAGATCAGACCTTTTAAGTATTTTCCATTCAGTCTAGTAATTACAAAGCCTAAGTAAAAATTAATGTTAAAATATCACGGAGATGTTATCTATTTGAAATAAAATATTAATATAAAATAAAAATAATAATCCAAGAATGTTTTTCAAAGGATAAAGATAAACAGCACAGTTTTAAGTTATTCTTCTGGAGTTTTAAATATTTCTCTATAACTTGGTGTTTTTTTCCAGGGACCATCCCTTTCTCTCCTTCCACACCCGCCTTTGAACTAACCTTCACAAAATCCCATCATGTGTAGTGCCACATTTTCATATTTCCTGCTCATACTGCATGGAGCAATAATGGAGCATTTTGTCTCACTGGCTTCTTGTTCAACCAAAACGCTACAAGTTTGTGCTTTCTTACATGTCTCTTTCACTATGAGTATTGTGTGGTGATTTCATGAAGCTAGAAAACTTCAGGGGCAAATCTTTAGCTGGCCTATCTTTACACAGCTCTAGTTGTGCTTCTACTGGGTGGGGTAAATGGTACCACTACTGTCAGCCTCTCTCTTGGAGGTGCTTCCTCAGCCAGGAAATTTTAGCCTTTAACACTGAGAGCAGCCTGGGGGAAGAGTGTGAATTTAAGTCTAGCAGTTGCTTCTGAATACCTCATTGCTTTCTTTGCATCAAAAATAACTTCTTCCTGATGGTTAATGCTTGGCAAATTTAATTCACTTACAGGAACAACTTCTATGTACTTGCATTTCTCAAAGATCTTTGACAGGCTTGGAAGTATTACACGTATTTTGTTGTTGTTGTTCTTTCTGTGATCATACTTGCTTTGTGGAACCAGCTTTTTTTGGAGGGTCCCATGTGGTCCTTCATAGTTTAATACAGTGGGCAGTGGGCTTGGTGATGAAGTTTAGAACTTTAGAGTCCAGAGCAGGGGCAGTGATATGTGAATTCCTTATAGCAGCTGCAAATACAGAGCAGCCATCATGGATCAGACCAGTGGGCTAATTAGTCAAGTATCTTGGCAGCAACTGTGGCCATGAGTAGGCAGCAAGGGAAGGGTAGATATTAAGCAAATACATATGATACCTCATTCAGACTTCAAGACCTCAAATATTTTTAGCTTTAGTGGTTTCCTGAGCAGGAGGTTACTTCTCTCTGGTTAATAACCCTCACTGGATTTGTCTTCCAAGTACCCATCCAGCTTCTCCTTGAATCCTGTAGGCTTTCACCTCCTAGGACCCTATACCATAGATGGGCTGAACACTGCACTGTCTGTGGGTTGGTCTTAAACTCTGGAGCCAAAATATCTTGTTAGCCAAACGACATCCACAGTCTGAGGAGTCTGGTTATTTACATCTGTTCCAACTGCCCTCAACTAGTATGCTGTTACGACAGCTGCTTTTACATGGCGGTTGACTGCTTTTGCACCCCAGAAAAACCCAGAAGAGGGTAGGGATAATCTGAAAATAGCACCAAGTGTTTGTGTAGACAAACATACCCTGCCTGCCAGCAACTGTAGTGCCCGCTACCAACCACAAAACAAGCTACAAGAACCTAGAAGACTTGTTAGCAAAAACGTGGATGCTCTCCGTGAATTCCCAGTGCTCCTCTCCTCTAGCACCCTTGTTCTTAATGTCTGCTTGATATTCTCTGAGCATTTACAAACAAAAGTAAGTAAAACCTCTCAGTGCTCCTTGAAAACTAGGAATTGCCTCCATTCTTGTCTCAGGCAGAGAAATCTGAAGAGGTTTAGCTACCCCCAAACTCTAGGACACAGCAGAATCAAAAATCCAGACATCTAACTATTGCTCTCATAACTGAATAGTACATTTCTGTTCATTCTTGCCTTTGACCAAAGGAATGCCAGCACGTAACTTACACATCACTGCTGGCCATATTTCTCAATTGCACTAATTGAACTAGACGCTTTGTTGAAGTAGCTTGGCATATGTTAATTGCTGTCTGGGGTGCTGTTTTTTTTTTTTTCCTTTATTTTATTTTTGCTGAAGGCAAATTAAATATTTTAGTTCCCTGTTCTAAGCAGGCAAGTAAATACTGTGCTTGAGCTTCTATGTTATTTTGCAGACCTGAGTTAGCACACTAACCTAAGCACGCTAACTACTTACATTGTGCAGTTCCTATACATGTACAATGTTAGGCATTTGTGAACAAGAGGAAACATGCTTTTTCACACCTCTGCCTTGAGAGCTGAATTGTTCATGCTCCATTTCTCTCTGTCTGAAATAGGGTGTTCCTAGGTACACTAGACATTTGCAAGCAGCTGAACAGCCTACTTTGTGCAGTAAAGTACAGGGAGGAGGGCAGAGACAGTGTCTCCTGTACAAAAGAAAGGACGAGAAGGGCAAAGAATAGTTCTATTTTCCTCTCCAGTGTTGTCAGGGAAAGGCTGGTGAGGATCACTAACAGGCTATTATTGATGGGTCATGTGAGCGTGAAATAATGGCTAAATGAGTTCTCTGGCATTAGCAAGTGGAGATGTGAGTTTTAAGCAGTCTACCTCACTGCTGTAGAAGTTGCTTGGTTTTACATAAGGACTCCATTATAAGAATGTTTACTAGGCAAAACAAAATCAAAGCCTACCATTTAAAGCCCAGATGAAATGATTTAAAATTAAACATATACTAGATAAGGTTGCAGAGTGTCCTAGTAGTTCTGTGCTCTCTGTACTGCCTTCCCTTTCCAAAAGACTCCAGCACCTTGCTGAAGAGCAGTAGTATATTTGGCAAACTATGCCTGGAAAAAGATAAATCTAGACTCCACTACCTAAAGGAGAAGAGGTATGTTAAGATGTGAGATCCCTTAACTGTGGTTTTTTATATTTCATTATGGCTGTCATTCATTATTGCAGAGTGCCTGCTGGGACAGGATTCAGTGATGATTAGTAGGCATATACATAATTACTTGAATAGTAATTAATGCTGCAGTAGACTTCTTCCAGCACAAGCAGATGTTTTCCTGTTTGTAATCCACACTGGCATGCTTATTTCATTCCTTTTGCACGCAGAATAGCCTGGCAATTGAGGGATTTTGCTCAGTCTCCTGCTGCAACAGATCAGTGCATCTCTAAAAGTAGAGGCAGTGCGACTGACACCAGCTAAACACCTAGTTCATGAAGTACAGGTTCACTAAAAAATGCTATATAAAGGTGGTGTGATTTTCCAGATATGGAAAAATTCTTTCTGGAGGAAACAGCTGTGATAAGACTGGAAAACTTTGCTGGACTGGTGATAGCATGGAGCAGCTTGTTTGCAGGAAGAATTGGATGCCAAGTACAGTGTTCACTTTGTTCTAAGTTCCTCTGCATCTTTCTGTCCTTTTCCTCCTCAGTCAGTACTTCACTGGATATAACTATTAATGGAATTTACTTTTCTGTTCCACAGTATTTAGCATGGGAGTAAGAACTCAGTGCAAGTCAGCCAGCCTCTGCAGAGACAATTTTGGCATTTACTGCACCCCAGTCAAGGAATCTTCTATATTCTCTGGGATGCAGTAAGTCCTGTCAGCCCCTGAAGTTGGGCATTTCATACAAGATTCAAGAGCAACCTAAACCATTGAGGGAGCAGGTCTCAGGGAGATGGATGTAGCCTGGGGACTGATGGGCCATCATCACTGAGCTCCAATATTTGGCCTTGGAGTTCCTCTTTTTCATAGAGCTGAATCTTGTGGGAAACAGAATTCTGCAGTAGCAAACACAGCAAAAATGTAGGAAAGACAGAAATTTAACTGTTTCTGACATTACTGAACAAGATAGATGTACAGAAAAAGGCACCTTTCCCAGCTACTGTGTGCATTTCTGATAAATTGTTTTCTGTTCTGGAGATGGGATTGCAGAGATTCACTCTTTTGAAACTAATAGAGAAGGTTTTATTATTACCCACATGGAGGAGCTCAGGAGTGCCAGCAAATGAGTGTGATCACATGTGTGGTAGAAAGTAAATTGAGGATGCTTTATGATTTGAAGAAGTGGGATTTATAAGGACCCTACATTGTGACAATAGGAGAAAATGTATTCATGCGACTTTGAGATGATCTGTGGTGGTGACTTGTGACCAGGCATTAATAGTGTAAGCATGAGGTGTTCCTGCCACTATGGCTTACAGCGCACAGTATATCTTACTAACCAGAGACGTACTTAAGCAAATATTCTTTGCCTCATTTTAACTAACACAGCTTTTGTGTGAGGAAAGATATTGCAAATCTGATTTAATATGCTTTTGTGCCATTGAACCATAACATAGTATGGTCATGAGCAAGTTGCATACATCAGCCCACAGCAGAATTTTATTTCACCTGGCCCTGCTGACCCTTCCCTGGGCAATGCAAAAACATTATCTACCTAGAAGTAGTCACTCAGCTTTCTTTTAGCATCTCCAAGTTATGAACAGACCCTGGAAATAGCACTGATATGAAACAGATTATTTCCTTCATCTCCAGTGAAACTTTGCATTGCCTTACTGAACTTTGCCTGTCACTTGAGTAACTTGAAGAGACTGCATAACTGTATTCTTGAAGGATAAACAACACCGGTTTTCTTAAACTGTGATACACTGCCAAGCAGAACTCACTTGTAGGATTACATGGCAAGAACTGATGGAGTCGCAGAGACTAAACTACTTCTGGAAGTCAGGATAGTCTCCCTTTTTGAAAAAGTACTGGTGTCCTGAGAAATTTGGGTTCTCCTAAAACATTCATCTGCCTTTTTCCACCTGGATGGAAATGCATTGTTTCACATAGGACCACAGGTCAAGGTGGTCACTGCTACATTCATAGCAGTGGCCCCAGAAGTTCTTGTCTTCATAAAAAAATGATCTGCAATATAAACATTTGTAAAGACTTCTAGTCCATCCCATCCCAGTGTCTCTGTCAGAGCAGGGTACCAGCATACTGTGGTTTCCACTTACCTTTCCCATTTTTGGCAGTTTGCTGAAGTGAAAGCTGAAAGCTGCAATGAAACACTGTGGTTGCTTTTATATACCACAGTCCTAATGCTCCATCTGCAAAAAGTAACACAAAAGGCCCATTCTTAGCTGTGGGGAGATCTCATGTTTTGCCTTTATTATAGTTATGGCATTTATTGCATTTACCATGTGGGACCCTTATTTTTCTGGGTTTTGGGCTTCATTTGCTGATGCTACATGCAAATGAATTATTGTGTAACTGTGGAGCGGACTACACTTTCAGCTGGTATCAGTTGCTTCGTGTGGTGCACCTGACCCACTTGGGGGTGTGTGTATAAGGAGAGTTCTTTACAGAACCTCCTTTGCCTGAAAGCTATCCAATTTAGCAGACCTGAGCAGTTTCTGAACAGTTTCTGTTCCTCTCCTTACCCATTCTGTGTCGATTACCTCTTGTAAGTTTGTCCCACGGTAATCTTTCCTTTTGTGAGACCAGATGAACTTTGCTTCAATTTCAATACTTTGTCACCCACTTTATCCTGGGAACAGGAAAAGTCTCAATCTCACGTGGCGTTGCCAGCTTTTGCCTGCTAATCCCTTCTATTGTGTACAGATCTTAACGTAGACGTGTTAGGAGGAAATAGTGATTAAAAGCTTCAGTCCGCTCCTGGTGTGTGGTTAACTGCTGCACCCCCGAAGACTAAAAAGACTGAAATCAAATAGTTCTTATTAGATGTTTATCAGTGGATCTGAATTACTGGCTAACATTGTAATCAGTTTGGGTTAGTTGGTTCAATTTTTTCCCTTTGAAAGTCTGCTTTAAAAATTTAAAGGGAGCAAGCTGCATTAAACTGAAGTTGCTCTCTAGCTGGAACCAGGAAGGATTGTTGTTTAGTGCTAAAGCAGAGTGTTTTAGCAGTAAAGCACAGCTAGTAGGTAATGGAAAATTGTATTCCTCCATTTCGGAACTTTTCCTCAGTCTTTTTTTCTTGTTTGGTGCAGAGCTGGAACAAACCATGACTTGTTCTATTCTGATTATCATTTTCTTGCACCTAAATCTTAGACTCTTAAAAACAAACTGCTTCATGGAATATGCAAAGCTGGTTATACAAATGTCTTACATCACCAGTAGGTGAGGCTTCAGATCAAAAGAAATACTGCACTCCAGAAACAGATTTATAATCTTATGTATTTGGGCAAACTCATTCAAGCATGTGAAGACCTTGTCAACATGATTCATCAGTTAACTTGGCAGGCAGATGAACACCTTTGTAGATCTAATTTATTTAAAAACGCTCTATTGGCAACTACATAGTCCCCACCTCCAGTGGAACAAATGAGTGTTTGTGGCTGTAAGGAGTGAGAGCAGGACAAGGTTTAGTCGACTTAGTGGAGTGCAGCTTTGCTTACAAGGTTTCAGGCTAAAGAAAAGGGCTTTCAGGGCTGTAGCAAGAAAGGAAGGAGAAAGACAAGAGTATCTTCTGGGGAAACATTTAGGGGGAATATGAAACCTCCACCTTCACATCCTTCCATCACAAATCACTTCACTGATGTCTTCAACTGTATCCTTATTAAATGACAGGGGCAAATGTGCACTCACTGTTTCCAAATAAAATGCTAAATGAAATAAATTAAAATACTAAAATAAATACTAAGCAGGACAGAAGGATATCTAACCTATTTGGTTTGAAATTGTTCTGGCTAATTGGTCTGGTCACATCAAAAGTTTTTTTTTATTCAGGAGACAATATAGCTCAGGAAATGAGGAAATTTCAGCCAAGGTGGCAGAAGGCTATCATTCACCAATCCCACTGCACACATCTACAAGCACCTTTCAGCTCCCTGATTTTGCCTGTCTGAAAATATGAACATGTGAACCGCAAACCACCTAATCTGCTGGGCTTGATTCTTGTGTGCAGACCATCAGACACCAGCCAACCGACAGGGGAGAGAGTAGCGAAGGGGCAGGTACTTTCACTCTGAAAATCAAGCACTGGATTTATGCTTATTAGCAAAGCAAGATTTCTGTTGCTTACTCCTCTTAACTCCACCAGCCTAATCTATAAAAACCAGGAAGTATTAGCCAATGAGAAGTGAAGACCATGGCAGTACTCTAATAGCAAAGGTAACACTGGAATAACATGGCTAATCACCTATTTGTAAAAGTCTTACTGTTTATTTTATTGCAGGTCAGTGAACAAAAATCAGTCATGAGATGTTAATCTCTCTCTCTAGCTGTTTAACCTTAACCACCCCCTTGCCATTGTTCTCCTACTCATGTACAGCAATATCCCCTCCTCCCCTCTTGTAATTTCAAGGGGTCAGACTAATGGTGTTTGAGTTGGAATGAAATTTGCTCAGGTCCTGACACTGGCTGCTGCCTAATACTCTACTGAATTTGTTTGTGAGAACAGAAGCCTCTGTTTAGAAGCTGATGGATCCTCTGAGCTCCAGGAAGGAGCCTGTGCTGAATGTGACAGGGTAGGTCTGTCCCAGCAGTGAACACAGGCCATGGAGGAGAGGTAGGAACTGCTAAATGGGACTGGATAGTGCGTTCCAGCATCCTGCTTCCCGCAGAGTGAACTAACCAGGCCAAAAGAGCTGATGCTGCATAAATTAATGGCTACAGAGTTCCTGTGTAAGGGAGGGTGATGTTGATCTTAAGTCCCCTCTAGCCTTCTCATGTGACTCCCTTAGGCCTTGAATTTTGGCTCACAAGGCTTGAAAGGGAAGTGGGGAGATGCATGGTATGGCCGAGAAGCTCCATTAATGTCAGCACAAAGACTCAACAGTTAATCTGTAATTTCTGAATGTACCAAGCTGTGGTTAGGCTTTTCCCCATGGACAGCTCAGAATTGAAAGGACAGGTGTTTACAGCAACTACATTTTATTTTAGACTGATTTTAACAGGAAATTTGTAATATGTTAAAAAAAAAAAAAAAGTCCGTGAATCTGGTGAGTTGAAAGCAAGCTTTGAGTCCATGAGGACTTCTAAAAGACCCTTTGAATCCATGATTAAGTTTAACCATTCCCAGGTTTTCTTGTGTAGTGCTGTCTTTTGACATCTCCATAAATAGGCTCAGTGATTGAGAATCAGCAGGCAGAAGAAGAAAACGAGTTTTGCTTCACAAGAGTTTGTTGGTTTTTCCTTGAGCAGATATTTTGCATTAGAGTACAGGTCCATCTCCAAGGCATGGGTTAATGCAACTGTACAATATGTGACCGTACGTTGGATGGACATCTATGCTCTGGGTAGAAGTAGCTGAGAATCTTAATTTCTATCATTTTTATATGTAAAGAGCTCAAATAGAGTTTTTCTGCCCTGCAGCTAGTGTTAAACACACCTCTTGGCAGTGAACACTTCTACTACCCCATTGAGCACTGAAACTTCCATGGAATTAAGAAGAAAGAGCCCATGCTGCATGCCCGGGCTTCCAGACAGAGAAGAGAGGGATGTGGTAGAGAACCATGTGCACCCAACTCTTATCCCAAGGTAGAGTTAGTGCAAAGATGAGGATTGCAACAGCTCATCTAGGAAATGGGGAATGTTCTTGGACAGCACAGCATGGACATAACAGAGGAAAACCCCGAGAGACCTACAAATGGGGAATGGAAGATGGTTAAGCTTCAGTTCTACACTGGCATTGCAGGGAGAGGCTTTTTCTTTAACTGACTCCTTTACGAAAAAGTCCTTTAAGGAAATTAGAAAGCAGGATGGTTAAAGAGAAGAGCTGAAGAAAATGGGATCATCCCAAGAGGCACAATCCTCATGTCACATGCAGGGAAGCTCACTCCTGCCCCACTCTGGATCCTGTGTGGGAGCTGCACAGCACTGTGGACAAGGGAAGTGTGTACTCCCTGCCTCTGAAGTGCTGCATCCTCTTCGGCTCTGTAAAAGTAGCATGGTGGGTTAAGAAGCACTGCGGATGCACTGGGAATATGTAAGCTCCCAACACACTGGCAGGGAAGCAGGAGAGAGGTGGCTAAGGGAAGAGGAGGGAATGTCAGTCTTGGATACAAGACACGAGGGGTGGGAAGGAAGGAATGACTGCCAAGATTTAAAACCAAGAAGCCCCCATAACTCAAGTTGCAAATGTATCACCAAAGCTAAGGTAGAAAATATCATTTAGCTCACCCACAGCTAAGGGAGGTACATGAAGTCTGGGTCTTTGTTATGTCTTTGCTTCCTCGCTTTTGAATCTCTTCCAGGCTTCTCTGGAGAGATTCCTTGTTTTGCTTCTGTAGCTCCCTGCGGGATGCAAATGTTAATAAGCACAAGCACAGCATGCAGGGCTGAATCCATCAGGAGAGACAGGGACTGCATGGCAGATCAGCTTCCCTCCTGCTGTGTGACATGTGATACACATTGAACTCAAGGCTGTGGGGGAGCCCCTTGGTCAAATCCAGCCCTACTGCTGGAATGTTTTCTTAGCTCTCCTGCTCAGTGGAGCTCCAGTAAACAATAGGCTTTAGCAAATCATGGACAAATAGTAAGGCAGAGCCTAATTCCTGTATGTGCTAGACTAATCTGATATTACTGGGTTCTTTATGGACTCAGGTTTTTGTTAATTTTTTAGCTCATGAGTGACACCTCCTGCCAACGTATGATACAGCTGGTGTGAGAGTTCAATTTAGGATTGACACTATATTATATATTAGTGCTAATAGTAAAATCTCATGCTAAAAGAGTGCTGAGAAGAGCAGACAAGAGAGCCTTTGTGAGCTCTGGGTGGCCTGAAGTGCCACTCTAGCTGTGACATTCAGTAGTAGTGTTGCAAAAACAGTTTTACTGTTGTGTGTGAACTCTTCAGATCTACTTTGTCAACCTGTTGCTTTCCTCTGGTCAGTTAATCCAGTCACTTGCTGTCCTTTTTATCTCTCCTTGCTGAACAAGGGTTGGTCTTTTGATATGCTGCTGCTGTACAATGATACATGATGCCTTGGGAGGAAGAAAGAGCCTTACATCATCTTGGGTTTACAGGGTGCCACCAGGCTAGTTTACAGACCTACTGCATGGGATCAGTTACAATACAAGTAGGTAAGGGGTCCCAGCTTCAAATGTGCTCTTGAAGTTACTCTCATTTTTGCTGCACTTGGAGAAGAAGCAGAGAAGAAGGAGTGCTCTTTCACTGGCCAGTAGCATAACTGACCTTTGCAAAAGTCCTAGTAGTAGCCCAAGCTTAAGAACAAACAAGTGATGGACAGATATGAAGGCCGATTCTACCAGAAATGTGTAATCTTATTGTTTACCTCAACATGCTCCTTTTGCAATTGTCATGAACTTCAGGAGCCGGTGCTAGACACTATTTCTAGGCTACAATCAGAAAACACCTGTACCTCCTCCCCTGCAAGAGAACAGGCACAGATCAAGGTTTACACTATCCTTTCCATGTGCAGCTGTTGGAGCTCAGCTGGCTGTAACTTGGTGGCTCTGCTGGGCCAGGTGCTGCTGCTCCATGTCCCCCTGCCCTGGCCTTTGGTGGGAGCTGGGGTGAAATGTGCTCACTTTGATTTCAGGCATACTCTGCAGCTCCAGGGGCAGTCAGCATGGCAAATGAATGCAGGGAGAGATTGAAAGGTTGAATTCAGTCATCCTGGAAGGACAATTCATAGATGAATATGTTGGCAGAGACCGTGTGCCAAGCCAAATGGGCATACTCTTTTGTGGTCAGTGGAAAGTAAGATAACTGCTTCAGAGGTCCTGATGGATAAATGAGCACAACTTTGCTGGCAATTTTTGTGCTGGCTGCTTGAACCACCCAGCTTCTTGAAGTGCCCATCCCTGCTGCCTAGACATTTCAGTTGTCCACACAGTAGCTGAACTGCTGCATTTTATAGCCCCGTGTGGGAAAGTAAAGGAATACAGGCAAGGAGTACTGTAAACACGCTCAAGTGACTTACATGTGGGGTGGTGGAAAACACATCTATCACACTAATTGTTGTTTAGTTTTGTGTGCTCAACAAGTAGAACATCTGCACTTAGATAACGCAGGCCTGGGACGGGCTCAGGGGCACCTTATCGAACATGCACGAGATTCCTGCCCTGCTGTTGGACAGATCAAAGCACAGCAGAAAACTATGCCTGCCTGAATCCTTGAAATACTGTCCAGAACAGCAAGTGTGAGCTCTCTCTCACTCCCTTGCTAACACAACTCTCTTGCTTATAAGAACTCTCTCTTGCTCCATGGTGCCTGTCCCCTGCTTGCATGCCTCTGCCTGGGTGCTGCTTCGGAGATTGCATGATCCATGAGGTAGTTCTTTACTTTTCATCTGTGGTTTTGTGGTTGTTCCTGCATTCTGCCTGCACCAGCTCACACACCCTGTATGCACAGGTGCAGCCTAGGGATTATAATCTGCCATAATATCCTGGCAGGCAGCCTTAGGTTGCTCAGCTGTTCATGTGGCAGCTCCTGAAATGACTGAACAACGGGATAGGAAACTCTGAGAAGCATCAGGCAGTCAGAATAGCAACTATTACATCCATCTCTGGCTAGGATGTCCCTTCTCATGAATTAGAAATCTTCTGGATCCTAAATCCCACTAGGATGTGATTTAGGCTCCCTAAGTATCTATATACCTTGGTAAAGCTAATGCTTGCTTTTCAAGGAGATCTAAGCCAAGTCTTCAAAGTGATGTGGAATAACAGGTATCCCCACCACTTTACTTTGGTGGAAAATGGAAGCGGGGAAGACAAGCAAACCTGAGATCCACAGAAATTAAATTTTGAAATGGGCTGGATTCTAGCTCTTTGAGTCTAGGACTTTTAAACAGGTATAAACTGTGCTCCAAGAGTTACTGTTAATTAAAACAGTAGATTTAACCTCTTAAACTTATAAGGGCTTTGCAAAATAAATTACCCTTAGTTTCCAAATTCAGCAAAGCATTTCTGTTTCTTTATCAGAGACTGGGAATGATCTTAAACCCATGATTAAAATTAAGCAGTTTTGTTGGCTGAAATAGAAACTGGAGATCCTGATAACAATGGCCTATCTTCCTCTTCAGAAAATTTTGTAAGTTTGCTACCTCATGATCATCAAGGAGGTACCCCTGAGTCCACTAGGGACAGGATCTAGGCGAGCGCACAGTAACAGGAGATGAACAGAAAGACTGTTTCTTTGTCTCTGCTTGCATAACATTAGAATATAAATCAAAGCTAAAAAAACCCCCAACCCAACAAAAACCCCAAACCAAAACCACCACGGGAAACACCATGAGTAGTTGGAAAACTTCTTTACACTCCCCTGCAGTGTATTTCTAAAAATATCCTGGGTTGGAAATTCCTAGAGAAAAGGATCCCTGCCCATAAGGAGCGTGACAGTAAAAATATATACAAATATAGAGTGTAATGTTCACAGCAAAAGGAGGGAGAGATGATCCACCCACTTATTCCTGGAGCAGAAGGGAAGATCACTCCTGCAAACCTACATGTTGTGGAATGCCCCTACGTGGCACCTAGTGGCATTTCTATTTCTTGACATGGGAAAATTCAACTAAGAGAGGTTACAGCCGAAGCTGTTCTGATGCATGTGAGCCGAGGGGTAGCTCTAGCTCTTTCTGGACACCGGGTGGCAGTCCGTCATTAATGGTATGGTAAGCATGAATGAGGAAAAAAAAAAAGTGCACCAGAAAGACCGTGAATTTCATGTGAATAATCTACTATAGTTTGATTACAATTCCACAGCAACTTTTAATGGTTGCTTGGGAAACATCAATAAAGTCTGTGTTACTGAAAAAAAAAAGTTCTACATATTCCAGCACAAATGCTGTTTCGTTGAATAGCCGGGCTGTACAGAATGCTTTTTTGTGATTTAAGTCATGAATTAAAGATTGTAATACCTCGTCTATTTTTTAAAGGGCAATTATGCTTATATGACTAAGGATATGCTGCTAGAAAAACTTGCTCTGAACACAGGCAAGGCCCTTGTGAAGTAGGTTTTATCTCCTTGGACCTGTGTAGCCTCCTTCCCCACTCCTCATCAGTGGTAATTACAGCACCCTGGTGGGAATGCTCCTCTGTAAAGCACTATGCCAAAGGCGCAGGATTTAGGTTACAGTTGGTGTGATTGTGAGTAGTTGGACTGCCCTTTCCTTGCGTCTCCCTGGCACACTGCAAGGTAGAGGCGAATAGTTCAGCCTTTTGCTGTGTTTGAAGAGAAGGCTGGAGCCAGTTTACTATTACTAATGGGGCAAAAGCAAAAGGGGCAAATGACTTGAGTTTAAAATTTAATTTTTTAAAAGGCATGGGTGATTTTAAAAGTACCCAAATGCATTATGTCTTTATGTAGCGGGAGATTCCTTCCACTTTATTGCTCACAGCACACCAGTCTAGGCAGCAGGCTGGTGGGAGAAGGAGCCAATAGCTTACCATTGCTATGGGCAACACTGGTACCACTAAACTGGTACCTCATCATTGGTGGACTCTCTTAGCCCTAAAGGGCAGAAGACATCACAAATTTTGGGGTAGATTCTGCAAGGTGTGTGATGCTAGAATGCTGAAAACCTTTTAAGTATGTTGGGAATGGGATACCACTTTTAGACTGGGGCTTAAGTGTAGGTATTAGTGTCAGGATAGGATTGAAGAGTTTTAACTGGTGGTGCATGGCTAAGATGAGATCTGACAAGTAATGCTGGAGTATCTCCTTTTTGCCTACTGAAGTCTTTTTTTTTTTTGGTATCCATCTGGTTGTTCAGTTACATTTGTCTGCTGTATGCAGTTTTGCATGGACCAAATACAGAGTTTATTTTTTTGGTAGCCTGGGGACAATTTCCAGCAGAGGTACAACAGAGGAACAGCGTATCAGAGCCAAACAGGCCACTTCATCCCTTTGAAGAACAAAGCCATCTCCCTGAAGGTCAGGAACTGAAGACAAGGGCAAGAACTCCTTTAGTTTCAATGTGTTCTTTGAAAACCCATAAAGGAGCAGAGTGACACAGTAATGCATTGATACATATGAGCTTGGAACACCAATCATGCGATTAACATGAGAATAGCAGGCATTTTTTCCACAACTTGTTTATCGAAGAACAAAGAATGTTGTAGGTACAAGGAGTCTCACGCATAC
Source organism: Calidris pugnax (assembly GCF_001431845.1). Lineage (NCBI taxonomy): Eukaryota > Metazoa > Chordata > Aves > Charadriiformes > Scolopacidae > Calidris > Calidris pugnax. Next base: position 13,132,833 of record NW_015090990.1, on the reverse strand, counting down.
CTTTCTCATGTATGTATACCTTTGCACATGTAACTTGACTAAGAGACAACCACTTTATTCCATAAATATTATAGCCTAAGTGAGCCTTCTTTGAGCTCTCCCTGCTAGGCAGCATGGCTGCATGGTGGTGATCTCCCCTTGAGCTGGGATGCCTCTCAAGGTTGCTCCTCAAGGCAGAGAGACCTTTTACCAACCACAGATATTTGGTAAGTGACCAGTATCACACATAACCTTGTAGTATGGTAACTTTGATTTATGTCCGGATAGTTCTGAATCATTGTTCAAACGATTGTGACATACAGTAATAGAATGAACCTTGCCATCAAACTTTGTTAGGTTGCACTTTTACAACATCAAATTAAAACCACTTTTGTTAACACCTGTAGTTGAGCTAAATCACCCATTCATGACAGATTGGTGTAGTTGGCAGACTCCTAAATCAAGATTCACAACAACTGCCCAGCAAAGCAACTTTGGCTCCTTGGTGAAGCAAAGCAGTGCCAAGGTAGCACTAGATGCCAGGAGCTAGCAAACGTTAGGTATTGTCCCGTGACAATTTCTGGTTTGAAACCTGAGTGGACTGGGGAGAAGGACTGGGCAGAGTACACAGCAAGTACATCTTTGGCAGTCAGATGACAATCCCAAAGAGAAACACCAACTTCAGATAAAATTCACACTGTTGTACCTAGCCTGTGGTCTTGAATGCTGCCTGAATGCTTATGCTGTAACAAGGAAATATATGACAGTTTATTGTAGGATGTTGCCACCTATCATCCACATATCCTCAACCGCTGCTGGTCTAACAGTAGTGGCTGCTTTCCATAGAATGAAGTTCTTTCCTTTATTAGTATGGGAGAGCTGGAATAAACAGTCTATAACAGACACTACACCACCTCTCCTCACACCTCCCCCCCATAAGATCTGCAAGCAATTAAGAAAGAAACGTGCTGCACTGCAGCTTTGACACACACTCTCAAGACTAGCAGCAGGACTGAAGCACCTCATGGATAACTACAACTGCACATGGAGGCTGTATACCTTGTCAAGAATGCTGAAAGGCCATCCACAAAGCTCTAAGCTGTAATGGCAGATATGAGAAGGGAATAGTTCAACAGTGTTTATTCTGAGCAAGAAGAGAAACAATCCACCTGTGGATCACACTCCCAGAATGCCAGTCCAATGCACTACAAGCCATTACAGGTAAAAGAGATCTTCACTCAGATCCCTATTACAGATACTGAAAAACCAACAAATCACTCACATTTGCAGAACTCTGACACTGTGTTGCTGAGGGTCTCATGCTGTAAATCTCAAAGATCTTCTCAATAGGAATGCTGTTCTGTGAAGACAGGTAAAGAGAGAGGTTCAGCTTTCAGAAATAGTAGTCTTTAAAGTGAATGTATAAAATCCAGCCCATATCCCCTTCGATATCTGAAACAGCTTTCACATGAACTCCTAGTATTGTTTCGTGCTGCTAACAATGCATAAACTTTACATGGTTTTGGTCTGTCCTCCCTTTGTTTGACCAGCCTTGATTTTTCTTTACATTGGCTGTTTGACAGCGAATGGTCTGATTCTGCAGTTAGGCTGGAAGGTGTCTTTTTGCCTTACCAGGGAGCTGCCTTTGTGAATGATGTGATCACCTCTGCTTTCATTAGTTTGAGTTTGGGAATGGTCCCCCCTAGCAGCATAGATGCTCATGGCCATTCTCATTAATTCTATGCCAAAAGGAGGACCAAGCACTTCCCCCTCTTTTATTCCCGCTGCAGGGCTTCTAATCAAGTTGGATTGATTTTTGAGGGCATACGCTTGGCAGGCTTTATGGCAACCCTGATTCTCCAGTAGAGCTGCTGCTTGTTTGCTCTGCTTTGAGAAATACGGATCTATGCCAGCCCCTCCTCCAGTTACACCTACCCAGGGCTTATCTGCTGGTATGGCCAGGTGAGCGTGAAAAGTGACCTTCACAAAGTGAACACCGACATTCCAGGGCTGTCCCGAAGTCCAGCTAACCCAACACCTCTTCTATTACATGACAACTGTGACATCCTGATGAAGAAAGGGACTTTCCGGAAATGAGGCTGGTCCCTAACCCTGAGGTGAACTGACCCCTGATACTTTCCCAAAAGCAAGAAATGCCTCTGTACCATTGCAAGGCAGGGAGAGGGGCAGCACTGTGTTTGTGCTCTTCCTGGGGAAAAAAACATAGAAGCCACTAGTGGATGCCTGAGGAAGAGCTGCACCAGTAGGCATCAAACCTTCTCAGTGTATTTCCCCATTCTCCACTAATCTGCAGCTCAGGACCTTCATGAGCAAAAGTGTTGTTTTAGAAGTTAAGAGCCTTTGCTTGTTTTTTACTTCTACACACTTGTCCAATCACTTTTTGAAACCTGCATAATTGACATTGCAATATCACCACTGTTTAAATAGGGCTGCGTGGGAAAAGGTCTCTGGTTTTAAGCTGTCCACTGTTAATTTGCTAACCAGTGTGCTTAATAAACTTAGTAAAGTAACTTAGTAAACTTAGTAAGAGCAAGTTTGGGCCTCTCAAACTCCTGAATTTGTCACGCACTGATAACATATCAGAGGACATATAGGTCTTTTCCTCACACCACAGTACATTTAATGCCAGCTACAAGTTCCCCAGAGCAAGAAATAAAGCATCAACGAGGTCTGTGTGTCTCTCTACATTGTTACCCACTGCAGGTCTGATTTTCAGGGCTGGTATGGAGGCTATTTTGTCAATATGCTACTTAATTAAATTGGAAGGAATAAATTTATTTAATAATTCATGATTTAATGCTCACCAGATAACGTATTAACAAATACCATGTAAAACAGAAACAGGAGTAGGATTCAGGACTCTTGCAAAGGGCTACCATTCACAAGCGAGGCAGCTGGTAGTATTTTTGCCAGCCTTGTTTGTGTAACAAAACCCCTCCACACCTCCACTGTTAAGTTGAGGTTCTGCAAACTATTTGACTGCTTTTTCCTTACATGTCACTCCTTGAAATTTTTAAGACCATCACACCCGGCCATGCAATGTCAACTTCTTGAGGACAAATTCAAAGGCGTCCGGAAAGCAATGCATTAATTTGGGAGTGTAAATTACTAAAGAAAAATATTCCTTCTAATAGACTGTAAAATGTCACCTTTTCGCAAGTGAAAGCTGGAAGTCAGGTGCTTAATTCTGCGGACAAACTCTTAACTTTTGAGTGAGGTTTGTCCCTTAGAACAACCCTCGGCTTTGCTGAGGCGTTTCAGGAGCGTTTTACCCCTACGTGCCCGGGGCCAGACGGCGGCCGCACCGCCGGGGGCCCGCGCTGGCGCCTCACGAACACGGCCTTAAAATTAGGCGCTTCCAGCCCGGGCGGGGGCGGCGGAGCCGCGGGGTCGAGAAGGGGGCATTTCGGGGCCCTCTTTCCCGGTCAGGCCGGAGAGCTCCACCTCAGCGGCGGCTCTGCCCAAAATGGCGGCGCAGCCTGACGCGGTGCTGCGGGCCGCCCGCACCCAGAGGGACGGGAGAAGTAACGTCCCCGCTCCACGACAACAGCCGGCGAGGGTGGTGATTTTATCCGCCCTTCGCCTTGCCCCTGCTTTCCCCGGCGGAGCAGCGGGCGAAAAGGAAGAGCCCCTCCCCTCACCGCCGTCCCGCGGGGAGGAGCGAGGGGCGGGCTGTCTGCCGTTCCGGCTACATTCAAAAATCTTCCGGCAAGTAGGGCACCGTTTCTCGCTTACCCTCCTTCCCCGGCCGCGGCGAGGGCCCACCGTCCCGCGGGGCTCGCCGCCCCGCATGTAGGCGAGGCCTAGGAGGCCCGCCTGCCCCGCTTCCCGCGGGAGCTGAGGGGCCCTGGCGTGAGGGAGGCCGTAGAGGGGCTGTACAGGCCCAAGGCGGCCTCCGTGGGGGTGAGCGGGGCGGGGGGCGAGGCCGCGGGTACGGTTCTCGGGGAGAGCGTAAGCCTCGACCGGCGGGTGGTCGCTGAAGGGCAGAAGGCGGGTGCTGACCCTGCTCGGTGTTGGCTCCCTCCAGCTATGGCTTCTCGGGAGGGTTTGGAAACCTCCTCCTTCAGCCTGAGCGATGTAAGAGAGCGGATGCGGGAGAAGAAGAATGGTGCCCTGCGGACTGCAAAGCTGAATGCCTCGCTTGCATCGAAAATCAAAATGAAAATTATTAGTGAGTGTATATTGTACTTTATAGCACTTGCAGAGGCTGGCAGCTCCATTGGCATATCGCTGCCTTTGGCTGCGGCTGGTGGTGGGTGGCTGTCTCTAACCCAGAGCTTATATTTAACAGCTGCTTCTCTGTGGGTTTCTAGAGAATTCAGTACCCGGCAAGTGAGTGCCAACTACCACTTGAGGTGACCAAAGGTGTTTTGGGGTATCTGACTGGCGGGTTTAACATAGAACCTTTGGAGCAGCAGCTGAGGGCATCACAGGTGGCATTAGATGGCTGTGTCTGGGTAACTGAGTCCTCAGCATCCAAACAACAAAAATAAGAGGTGTGGGAGTTATTCCAGCGTATATGCAATCCCATGCAGAAGGTAGCCCATCTGTGATTTGTTCTTACAGGGGAAATAATGCAACAATAGTGCATGAGATAATTTGGACTACCTTGAAAAAGCTAGATATTTCTGTTACTTTTATTTATTAGTTTTGAAATGGGGAAACATGGATCTAAATGTGCTCAAGGGCTACTACAAAGGACGGTAGGTTTTTCTCCCTCCTTTTGGATGGAGATGAGGACTCAGAGCTATAGGTGACTTGTTCAAAGTCAGAAACGTATCTCCTAAGCTCAGCATCTGAACATGCCATTGTTCATTAAGAAGTGAAGCAGTAGCTTGCTGACTGAGCATGACCCACTGAAGATTGAGAGGGAAGTGTTGCAGGAACATTTTTCCTGCTGTTCTCTGGGGACTTCTATTGCTGGAAGGAATTGTACTGCTGACTTTGTGTAGAGGTTATTGAGTTGTAGAGATCTGGTCCCAGGGGAGGCTATTCTGGGAAGAAGCATGGATGAGACCTTGGATGCTGATTCTGTTCGGTACTTCTCTATCACTTACAGACAACTCCTCCACTATTAAAGTATCCCTAAAACATAACAATAAAGCACTGGCCCTGGCCCTCAATGCGGAGAAGGCCAAGGTACACCAGCTCATTCAGGAGAAGATCGTCTTACAGAAGGAGGTGGAGCAGTGCCACTTCGAGAATGCTGTCCTGCGGCACAAACTCTCCTTCCAGGTATGGCACTAACAGTGTTGCTGGCATGGGGAGAGGTGGTGGGTGAGGTAAACAGCATCAGCATCCCAACCTTGGGACGAGTGAGCTGTCACTGATTTTCCATACTCTCTGCATATGAAAAATGTTGCTGTTCATTTATGTTCACCCCAGAGCATGCCTTGCTCTGGCTACCAGCATCCTTTTTGGAATAGATGTTTTGACTTAATGTCTTTGTGATTTCTCTCTGTTTATTACCTCAACATAGGATAATATCTTGAAAGAGTTTGAAAACCTTATGGCTGCAGTTAAGGTGGCCCAACTCTCTGAGGTAAACCATGGGAAATGTGAGCACATCCTTCTGGGAAGGGAGCTGTGTTTATCTTTGTTTTTTGCTTTGTGTTGCCTGCTCACTTTGGTATTTGATGCTTTGACTGTTCTAGTTTGCTTGCTTGAATTGTGCTGGCTGTATGCTTTTCAGGGTAGCTTCTTCTGTAGGAAAGGCTACCATTTTAAACTGCCTTCCTCTGGGTTGTTGGCTGTATTGGCCAGTAGCCTCTTCTGCTAAGTGACTTCTTTTTAATTTCTTTTTTTAAAGTGTTGCTATGGCATATTGGAATAGGGAATAGGACACTTTGTGTATGTCCTGTCTCATGGGTGAGTGGGAGGGAAGATATTCCTGCTTCCTAGTGTCAGATATCTGAACTAGTTTAACTTCATCCTTAAGACTGCAGAGACAGAATCTGACTGTGCTGCAGTTTATTCAATAATTGGTGCAATTTTAAATGGGAGAAGGTCACCGGCAGGATTTGACATGCTTTCCAGGGTGAAACTGAGCTGCTGCTGTTTCTGTGCAGGAGGCTGCATAGCATACTGTGAGAACTTTAAACCACCCTTCTATTTCTCTATTTTTCACATCCTTGTCCAATGGCCAGAAGAGCAGCACGAGTGACGATAGCTGGGCCTATGATGTTGCAGATGGTCAGCTTATGAGGTGGGCTTTAAAATGTTAGATATCACCAAGCTTGTCCTGAATTTCTATGTGCTGAACTTCCCCTTGTGTTTTATGTGTGTGCCCAGTTGTCTGTTTTACATTAGATGTTTTCTCTAAACCACCATTGCTTGATGTTTTCCTTTACTCTGTGTATTTCTCCTGCCACTCCTTGTCTTATTTGTCCTAATGCTAAGTCTATATATAAACGGGTTCTTCTCCCTCCTTTGTTTGAAAGCACATTGCTTTTTGGTAGCTTTTTCTTTGTAGCTGGTGAGCACTGAAAGATTTCCTTGAGCGAGTGAGCTAGCTGCTTTGACATTTTGATGCTTAATAGACATCTGCTTTTGTGATGTAAACTTGTGTATGGATAACACAGAGCAGGATCTCTTAAACTATATTTGAAGCTCTTTTTCTTCTCTGTCTAGTCTTCCCTTTGAACAGAGGGGAACCCTTAGAGCTGCTCACACACATACCAAAGCAGCGGCTTGGAGGTGTTCTACAGCAAGGTGAACCTGTGGTCACAACCTGTGCGCTGAAAGGCCCTACTTCCTTGTTATGTATTTTTCTCCTGCTTCTGTGTCTACAGTGGTGTGCTTTCCTTATGAGTTGTGCTTGCACAGAAATTGGGAATCTGTCCTGGCTGGGCAGTGTTTGTTCTTCAGCACTTGAACCCTTCAGAAATGTATTTCAGCAACTTTTGATGGAGATGAAAGCTGTAGCTACTCTGCTGAATTCTGGGGCCTGTCACAGGTATGAAATGTGCTCTGTTATTGTTATTGCTTCTCACTAGGGCTGCAGGGATGCCAATGAGGGTGCCCGTTTCCAAGGTGTGTGATGCAGAACAGCAAGGTAGCAGCTCCACAGCAGTAACATTGTCCACACTAGATCTTCAGAGACCTGCTTCTAATGAGCCACTGGAAACTGTGCCCATTGCCTCCAAAGACACTTTGCCACCACAGCCAGCTGAGAAGCCTCAGTCCCACCAGGAAGAGAATGGGAAGAAGCTGACTGAAGCAATGGAAGCACAAGAGGCTTTTCTTGACCCTGGCATCTTTGGAGGTAAAGTTGCATCTTCTGCCATTCTTCTGGTATGACTTTGCCTGTCTGTGTTCAGAAATGAGTGCGGTGCCAGTTACCTCCTAACCATCACTCCAGCAGCTCCTAATTACTGTTAGGAACTGCGTGTTTCAGTGACGCTGATATTGCCAGAATTACTTATATCCTAGAATGAGATGTCTTGGTTGGGATATCGGGAATGTTTGCAATAGCTCAAGGTCACTTTCTGTGTAATAGGCACTGAGCTTAAATAAGATTTTCAGAAATGTCTTAAGGTGCAGAATCTGACTAAGTGCACATCTCCTAGTCCTTGTGGATTTGCCATATAAATACTAACTCATACAGATGCATTTCTAAGTATGGTTAAGAGATCTTGCTGTGGGCTGCCTTTCTGTTCTGAGGGGAGCCAGCTGAGTGTTTGCATTACGCAGTGAGATTGGGGAGCCCCTGTAGAGACAAAATCATGCTTTTTGTATGTTCTGGATTTCTGGCAGTGTGTGGGCCATGGTTTTAGTGGTATTGGGAACACTGGTGTTTGCCTGTTGCATTTCTAAGTCTTAGGAATGAATTTTGTCTTTCCAACAGAGGACTTGTGCACCACCCAGCAAAATCCCAACAGTTTGCCAGTGCTTGCCTGGGAAAGTCATTCCCTTTCATATGAGGGCAATGAGGTGACAAAAGATTTCTTTGATCGTCTCTCACAAGGGCATGTTACTCAGAGGAGAAAGCGTTCCATGCTGTTCGCAACAAGCACTCCATCTTCTGGTGTGGATACCTTCCCATGTGTCAGTTCCACTCAGACAAACGACAGCAGCAGCTCCAGCAAGAGCAACACACAGCCACAGTTGAAATCTCCTAGCTCTCTGGTTTCATCTACTCAAACCACTGTTATCCCTGATAGAAAATCTTTGGGTAAAGAGATTTTATGTGATCAGCCACAGGCTAAAGAAACTGGGTGTGGTGTTGAAACTGACCCCAGTAGCCAAGTCCCTGCGTTTGTTCCTGTAAAGGTTAAAAGCAAAGGTAGTTGTAAAACTGGTGAAAAAACAACTGTTAAAAAAGCAAGCACAAGAAAGAAGAAAAAAAATACAATTAATGCAGAAAGTAGTCCTGATCTACCTCAAAGTGAAGAGAGAGCTCAAAGTGCAAAGAAGCTTCTTAAGCCAAAAGTTGCAACATGTGCTAGTGAGCCTGAAGTTTCTGAGAAGAGGCAGAAAGCTTGTAAGGGGGCTTTCAACAAGAAGAACAGAGGCTGTGATGTGGAACAGCATTCCCACTCTCCTGATGAAGTCCAAGATCTCGGAAGAGCATATGTGATGAATCCAGCACAGCTGCACAATCTTGGAAGTGGTGACTTACTGCAACAGGTTAAGAAGGAAGATATCTTTGAGATCCAAAGCAACAGCTTGTCAAAAAGCCCAGTTCATGCCTTCTCAAGTAATGAAATTCCCTCAGGTGATTCCAGTCTACGAAATTCACTTTTGAGGAAAGAGACCTCAAGTGCTTGTGCTTTGCAAGAGGACTTGGGTGTGAACACACAGAGCATCAGACAGAAAACCAGCAGAAAAACTAGAGTAATTAGGCAAATAGATGACTCTGAGGAGAATCTGCCAATCAGTGTGAAAACACCAGAGGCCAAAGCTGAAGAACAGCCGAAAAGAAGCCGGACAAGCAGGAAGACGACTGTCAGGAAAAGCAGTTGCAGTGATCAGAGAAAGGAAGTTAATTTTTTTGGGCCATGTATAGGTAGTCAAGAAGTAGCTAAGGAGAATACAAAGGATTCACCGAGTAATCTTAAATGTAGCAGGAGAACTTACATTGTCCGTCTTTTGGATCTTGCGGGAAACATGGAACATGTCCAGACAGATCTTGAAGGTGTTGAAATTGTATCTTCCAGACCTGTTTCTGGGAGCAAACCTAGCAAAATCCCCAGGGTTCAGAGGATAGTAGCTGCTCAGAGCAGTAAAAAACAGACAGGAGACCTTCAAGAAAAGGAGCAAGCTAAAGTTGGCAACAACAAGAGTGCTTCAAATAAAGAGGCTTATCCCAAACCAAAGTGTCAGAGGAAGAGGAACACCTCTAGTTCTCCAGAGACCAATTCCCTGGCCAGACAAAGTGGTGGTGCCAAGGCACACTATGGAGGCTCGGCAGAACTTGCAAACTGTCCTGTCCTGTCATTTGAGTTCTCCGGCATTACGGATCTGCTCCCTCAGCCACCTGCCTTCCTGGAGGAGCAGACAGCTGACATATCACTTAGCAAAAATCTTATCGACACTTCATACAGTCTTGAATTCTCCTCTGCGACTTGTTCTGCAGCTTTGCCTGTCAGCTCCAGGCTTACAGATGTACCAGTTTCCAGTAGCTTAAGTACAGAGGGTAACAGAGTGCTGGAGAAATCCTCTGTTTGGCTGGAAAGCTCCCTGATATCGAAAGAAAAGACTGCAGAGGAAACATCTGGGGAAAGAAACCAGGTTGAGTCAAGTTCTTGGAGCTCATCTTCACAGGAACCTGGTAGGTGATAGGCTGGGGGAGGGAACCTGAGTTTGGAGATGAGTGCTGAAATCTATGCAGCAAATGCTTATGTTTTGATTCCCCTCCTTTTTTTTTTTTTTTTTTTTTTTTTTTTTTAAATTTTAAAGATCAGTGTCCAATATACCATTTATGCTTCTGCTTGTGCTGGCTAGTCATTTCTGTGGCTGCATTTGCTTCTAGTTTAGCAGCATTCCTGTAAGAATTTCTGGTCACTTGTTCATGTGTGGATATTGGGAAGAGACTAGGAGCTTGTGCTGCAAGTCCCACTTTATCACTCTTGTGGTGCCTGTCAATTTAGAAAAGCAATTACTCAAGCAGTTGAAAAGTACAGTTTTCTGACCCTGCCTACCAGAGTCAGCAAAATTGGGACATAGAATATGATGAAGATGGCAAGTTTTTTAGTCTGGAATGGTTAGTGCTGCAAGGATTCAGACTATACCTCTAGGTGATATCTTCAGTGAAATTCATCAGGAGCTACCTAAATTCTCTTGGTTCTGTGTTTTTTGGTTTGTTTTTTAAAAGGATTTGGAGGGTGTATCCCTTGGCTGATAATATAGGTAAGATGAGCCTTTTTGGGAGCTTGCTGTTATTGGATACTTGTAAAGAGAGCTGTTTTGTGGGGTTTTTTCCTTTCTATAGCTGTTTACTACCAGGCCTGTTATAGAGTGGACTGTACTTCGTAGTAGCTCCTCCAGGCTGTAAGATCCTGGACATTAGAACTATCAACTATAATTTTTAAATAATTTTCCTATTACATCAGGGTCCAATGGTACTAGCAGTATTAGTGACCTGTGTCTTTTTCAGTGAGGAACCTAATTTGATTCTGAGCTGACTTGTGAGGAGCAGGTCTGGGATTTTTGGATAAAAATGGTCTCCTGGGTTTAGAGGAAACATGATTGGATTCACGATTGTGCAGTGCTCAGAGAAACCTGGTTCAGAATGTAACCCTTCTCTATTAGGCAGCTGTATTTCTTAGGATATCTGGAAATAATTTGGAAACGCTTTGATCAACTTGTGTGAATGTCTCCTTTTGCAGAGATCAGGCCACTACAGGACTCAACCAATGTGAGGACTGTGTCTTCCTCCAGCTTGGAAGAAGTGTCAAAGTGCTTGTCCAGGCGGAGACAGCAGCCAGTCTGCTATACAGAGCCAAAACTCAACAGGTTGGGCTTTTAAACCATTCCTTCCCATGCTGCAACCCCTGCTCTGCTCACTCTTGAGGGCTGGACCCTCTGTGACTTTGTTTGTCTTCAAATTCCTCATTATGTGTTTCTGTGACCCCTCCTCTTCTACCACAGCGTGGTGAATTCAGCATTAGCACGGATGCATGTGCAGGTTTCTGGTAACAAGCTACCAAAGATGTTATTTCCCTCAGTGAAATTAGCACACCTCTTAGCAGATTGCATCTGTGGTACTCCAGTGCTAATCAGGGATTAGCCTAGAGGATAAAATACAGGTTAAATTAAGACAGCTAAGTGAAAGCCCTAATTTCACTTACTGCTGTTCTGTTATATCTAAAGTTTTGTAGAACAACGGAGTAATACTTCCATTTTAATTGGATTTCAGTGAAGAAAATGCTAGTCTTGAGGAGGGTTCTCCCCTGTAAGCAGGCTGTATCTGTATTCACTTCTTATGGCAGATACAAGCAGCTAAACAAGTAGTTGCAGCGTTTTCCTGAGAAACTGTAGATTCAGTATATCCAATGGCTACTGTACAGAACTATTTAACTCCTAAAGTGATGACTTAGTATTATGCAAGAGTGTAACAATGTTTTTTCCCTGAAAAGTGTCACAGTTCAAACTTTCTGTGAAGAGTTGGTTATACTGGGTCAGAAGGTACTCTGTACTGGTACAGCTGTTTCTGTACAGGACAAGGAATAAACTGTACCACTCAGTCATCTTATAGTGGAATCATTTCAGTAAAATCAGAAATTTTAGAGACTGAAATCTTACATGTATTCAAGAAATACTTTGATGGTTCAACCTAACCCTTTTGGTTCTGCAGCAAACTGAGGCGGGGCGACCCATTTACAGACATGCAGTTCTTCCACTCTTCCTGTAAAAAGAAAACTGCCAAAGCCAAAGAAATGACTAAGAGGATCAAAAAAGAAAAAGAATGGTTTCCTGAAGGTTGTCCCAGTGCCAAGACAGACAAGCTAATAACAACGGGAAAAGACATGGAGCCAGAAGTGACTTGCTGATTGAAGAGGCAGTCCCCAAGTTCCTAGGGGCCTGTGCATCTTTGCTAGAATATCTCTTATGTTTTGCATAGCTTATTTTTTCTTTTAATTGTGAAGTATAAATAAAGTCTTCTACGTGGACGGTATAAATGCTTTGTGACATTTGTTCCCCTCCCTGCCCCCCTGCCTTTAAATGCCAGGTGGCTTGCCTGCAAAGTCTTTGTGCTCGCAGCCAGCCAACTGTCTCTGCCAGCTCTCTCCTGGCCCAGCACGAGCCTGGGGGGAAAAGGCCTTGGAGGGCTGATCTGGCACTGCAGGTCCCCACAGGGCTGCTGAAAGGGCACGAAAGGGTTGCAGCAGCCCAGGCTTTGACAGCAAGCAGAAAAAAATGCTAACATACTGCCTAGCATTAACTCCTGTAAAAGTTGGCTTCTGTACAGGTAGGGCATCCATGGGGAAGTCACCTTTAGGGTTGACTACTTGAAGCCTCAGACAGTCTGTGAAGTCAGAAGGGAGCCTTGTCAGATCACAGATCCAGTGTGAGGGGATATATCAGTTGAAAACAGCCTTCCACCAGCCCTGAGCATGCAATACTTAGGACACAGATGCACATGTGTAACTACATCAGTATCAGCACTATACTTTGAAGATGACTTTTGCTTGAGTCTGGTGATGGGACAGTTGTTGCAAAGTTGGTGGTGGGAGCTACAAGGGCACTGCCCAAGAGCTCTGTGAGGCAGCTGGTAAAGTGTGAAGTATCAATTGTGTTTCAGGAAATCCTCTGCAGACTAAGTGCCCACTGGCCTCCAGCACTTGCTCTTTTAGGGACTGCTGATCCCTAATTTGAAGGTTATTATGTTAGATGTTTGAGGGAGTGCTGGGGAAAAGTGATTGTATTAGTAGCAAAGGAGAAGGGAATGTGCCTTCTTGGAAGCTGGAAAAATACTGTTTCTTTCTCCATGGCAGAGCAAGGAGAGGGATGCTCTGTTCTTATGCTTCTCCCAACACAGAGACAAATGTTCCCGTTCCTCCTCAGAACTTCAGCAACTCCCATCAGTTCATGAGGACAGACTGTGTCTTGCTGTACTTTGCAGTTTTCTCCAAAAGATGGAAACTTTGTTGGTACAGAGGGAAAAGAGTGTCATCTGCAGTCAGTTAAATGCTACTACATTGCTCACACTTAACAGTATAGCTTAAGACATTAAAAAAAACAAACAACAAAAAAAGTAAAATATTTTTTAAAAGCCCCTTTCTTTATTTGTTCAGTTTCCTGAAAGGTACTAAGTGTTTTCTGGTACTCTAACTCCAGAAGCTGGGTAGGAGCCAGTAAATAACAGGGAACTTGTCAGAGGTGCTATTGTTGTGTAGCCTGTCTCACTGTGGCACAGTAATTTGAACTTCAGATGTCAGAGGCCAGGCAGGAATACAGATCTCCAGCTGTTCCTGATGATTGTTTCCATTGCTTCTATGGGTCAGCAATGGGACTGTTCTCCAGCTGCACTGCTTACACTCATCTGTGTGAATAACAGACTCCTGTGTTCCTTCATACCAAAGGCACAGTGACAGCTGCTAGCAGGTGTACAGCTGTATTTCCAATATATGCTCATCCCAAACCAAATGTTAATACCAGCTGATCGAGTCTAACCTTGAATGACCATCCTAACCACCACTTAGTAGCTAGTCAGCTGCAGGGTGAGACTTTGTCTCACATATAACCAACTTCCGATCTTTGTTGAGTTTCTATTAGTCCCAAAATAAAGTCTCAGTGGAATTGGTACCTTTAAGTTTAGTTCTTGTGCCCTACCTGATGGCACTTGATCCCTTACCGCCACATTACATTCACATCTTGCCCTGGATCAGAACAAATTAAAAATCTGCTCTAAGCAGGGAGAGATTATTTTGCGTCAGTATCACATTCCAACAGTCTGTCCCACCATGTACCAGAGTGTGCTGTACTGGAGTTTCAGGCAGAACTTCCCCTTATCTGCTAATCACACGAAGGCAAGAAACAGACAAAGAATGTTAGTTGGCTTTTATTTTAGCCTGAATTTAAAAAAAACAAACCACCAAACCACAAACCTATGGAAGGAATAGTTTTTCACAATCATAATCTGACTTGCTGTATCACACAACAGGAAGGGTAAGTAATAGCCCAGACAACTGCAGAGAAGTTTTGCACCTTTATGAATTGTGGGGAGGGGGAAGAGGTAATAGTTCCTATGCTTCACGTCCAGTCAGAAGAATATAACTAAATGCATGGCCTGCATTTAGACACTGCAGCACGGCTGTAGTAGGCTCTTAGCCTACAGGCCTTGTTTCCAGCATTTATTAAGTGCTTCTTCTCAAATGCTACAGTCCTGACTGTAGCAACGGGACCAAATCCCTTAGTATCAGGATACTAGACTCTGGTTGGCACTAAAAGATAAATTAGGTAAGAGAGGGGCTGCAGTAGAGCTGGCATAGCCCTTTGAGCTCACTTATACTCAGTGGAAGTACTGGAGAGATAAGGACGGTTCTGATTTCTAAGGTCTGTTGGACAGTAAGTCACCACTGGTTCAACCAGAGCTGTGACACAGACTGGCTTTCAGTCTGAGAGGAAGAGAGAGAAGAAACACAGAAGAACATGGAGACAAACTTGAAGTCTGCTGTGAATGACATGGCATTAGGAGCCAGACCCACATGGAACTTGAATACTATGACATTCAGCTGCTTAGCAAAAGTAAGGCCTAGCCCAGCAGCTCAAGGGGTTTAAGAAAACATGATCTTTTAAACATTTAAAAAAAGTGTACACTTTCATTTTTGTCTAGTATTTGAAATGTTACACGACAGAGTGTGATCTGGTGCCACTCTGGTGTAAGTAGGAGACACTTTGTTAGTGGAGCTCGAGTAGAAACCGTGCCTTAAAGTCTGGGCAGAGAGGCCAGCTTCACCTTCAAGTTTTCAGCAAGCTTGTCCATGAACTCAAAGGTGTTCAGGTAGTCAGAGCGCGTGACACTGAGTGGGGGGGAAACAAAACAAGGCAGACGTTAGTCATAAAGCCACTCAAATGCTCAAAGCAGGGGAATACTATTCAAAGAACTCTAAATCTTGCCTCTAAAACCAAGAGACTTATTTCTTACTCATCAGGCTGATGATTTTTGCCAAAAGGCTCCAGAGAAGAGGTAGCCAGATGGTATTTTGCAGTGAATTAAGTCTCCATCCTAACAAATGGACGGGGCAGGATCTGGCCAGTGTAGCCAGCCTGTCATAAAAGAAATCTTTGCAGTTCCTTTATTTCCCCCCCGGCCCATGCGTTTGGTACAATAGCAGGGACAGAGCAACCTAGACTAAGCTACTTGGGGCAAAGAGCATCTCATGTTCTGTTTGTACCGCGCTGGGTACAGATGACCCTGTTCTGCAACCAGATTCCCACAATTCTTCACCATACTGAAATAACTTTCTAGCAAACGCTGTTCAGAAACACCAAATAAAAAAGCCTTCTCCAAGCACAGCCGATTACTTCATACACTTACTTAGGCAGGCCTTTGATACAGGCAGCAAGGTCCTTCGTCATGAAGCCAGATTCAATGGTCTCAATGCAGACTTCTTCCAAGGCAACTGCAAAGTTCTTGAGGCTAGTGTTGTTGTCCAGTTTAGCTCTGTGAGCTAGTCCTCTTGTCCATGCAAAGATGGAGGCTGAGAGAGAACACTAGATTACTCTGTCCTTCTAGAACACCCTGGACATTGTTCTAAACTGTCATGTGGAACAGTAATTATTTTTTAGTATTAATAACACTGAAAACAGACAGGAAAAAAAAAAGATAGAAAATCTGATATGGGAAAGAGAAGACATCTTCTTCTAGGCATCCTTTTGTGCAATTCTAAAGAAAAGTAAACCCTAGGAAGTACTGTCTCTATCAATCTCTTTGTGCGTGCCACTTTATCTTATTTTGTTCCTACCTAAGTCAGAAAGAATGACCAGTGGTAGAACTCTGCAGCTGCACAGAAAGTTGTCCTTATGACAGAAGGGTGCAGTCGTCTTCCCGATATTACATAACACTCTGGTCCCTGTGCAATTGTAGAGGATTCTTTCCCTCATGTCCCATTCTAGATGCATTTACACTTAAAGTATGTACATGGTTTAGAGTGTGGCTGGGTCTTTTGAAGCATCAGGAAGAGAATTAAAATAAAAAACAATCAATCTAAACCTTAAGGCCATTGTGGCTATAAACCCATTGTTTGCTAAAGAGTGAGAGCATGTCAAGGCTAGGTTGGGTTTAGCTTATTGCTTACACTCACTCTATTCCAGCCTGGTTTTGCTCCAGGCTGCAGCTGTCTCCATGGAAGAAAAAAACCATTATGAACTACCAGTTTCATCACTCAGTGGTGTAATTCTCTGCTAACAGGATGCAAATGTTCTTACTCAAACCTGTTTTTTCATGTGTAGAGCAGGGCAGTGAAAAGCAGCTCACCAATGGGGTTAGTGGAGGTTTCCTGGCCTTTCTGGTGCATGCGATAGTGACGAGTAACTGTGCCATGAGCAGCTTCTGCTTCAACAGTCTTGCCATCAGGGCAGATCAGCACGCTGGTCATCATCCCCAGAGAGCCATAGCCTACCGAAAATACAGTTTAAAATAGTCAGTGTCTCCTTTGGACAGCCCCCTTAAGATTCCCTTAATCCACCCCATTCTACAATCCCCCTACATCCTCCCAGCCTTGATATGAGTACTCCTGAACAGCGGTGCTGCTGCTGCAACTGACTGGCTAGTTCTAGAACGTCAAAATAACAACTTGTCTGAAGAGAAAGTCCTACTGAACCATGAGATATAGAGATATATGAGATATGCAGGCATTCTGCACCATTTCAAGAAAATTAGTATTCTCACCTTACTTGCTGGACAGAATTTTACTGAAAAGGCCCAGTATGAGCACAAAGAATCCTAAAGAAGCAGTGTTGGGCTGCCAATTGCTATCTTCACTGTAGAGTGATAGGGAACAAACCCACTTCATATCAAGAGCATCTGCTCTAGTGAAAGGAACCGTGAGCTGGCAAATCAGACCTTCACATCACTTCTAACTGTAAGTTTCAGAGATCTGTGTCTTTGAAAGCTTCTTTGTTCAATAGTCCAACACACATCCTGTTCTACAGGAGGCAGTTTCCTGACATTACTTTAGAAAGAGCACATTACATAACGCCACACATCTTGCCCTTTGAGCTTCTGCATCCATAGCTGTTTTGACACCAGGCAGCTTGGTTATATAGGATTTTGATCAAGCACTAGATTGAGCACAGACTTTGATCTAGTCTGTAAAGTTTAACAAATCAATCTGTCTTTACACCTGACAAGTACCCTCAGGTCTTGAAGATTTCCTTGCCTGTAGAGCACCTGCCAGTATGCTCACCACCAGGCAGCTTAACTCAAGCTGTCAGTGACAGAATCCCAGCTCTCTGGGCACCTTCCATTAGAATGGAAAGCCTACCAGTCATTATGTTGGTAGGAACTGCCATCCAGTAAAGAAGTGCAACTACACAGTCTGCACTTGATGGAATTTCTTGTAAAAGTGAAATCAGAAATTCTTTGCCTGCCTGGTATGTCCATGGCCACAGGTTTGATGTGTTAAGTTCCGAGACCCAACACCACCTCCTGGGCCATTACACAAGATATGGAACAAAGTCACAAGAAACTGTTACTGAGCACAGAAAACATCTCATACCTTGTGCAACAGAGTCAGACTGCACATCCCCATCGTAGTTCTTGCAGGCCCAGACAAAACCTCCTTCAGATTTCAGGGCCTGAGCAACCATGTCATCAATGAGCCTATGCTCATACCAGATTTTTTTGGCTTCAAACTGGGATTTGTATTCTCTGCAAAACAAAAACCAGAACACCTTGACACATTGATAAAAACAGGGATTGCACAATTTGTGCGAGTAATAGTGCATAGTGAGGCACATAGAGGTAAGAGTTAAAAAAAAATAATAATAAATTGCATCCACTTTACTCTTTTCCTCACTTGATTTGCTAGGCCATTGCAAGTCTGCTTCAGAATCAGAGAGGAGCCCATAGAGAATCTGTGACACTGTCAGGACACAGGAGACTGCGACAGGGAAGGTGTACGGCCTCCCCAAAGCACTGCTAAGTGTCTGAAAGCACTGAATTAATTGTAGCAGCTCACGAGGCTGGAGAGGATGTTCCTGCTTCAGATTTACGCACTATGGTAGGAAGTACACAACTACCCTAGTTACCTGTCATAGATTTCTTGGAAGATGTCTTTAAAGCGGCCATCATATCTCTTCAGGATGGTGTTCTTGGTGCTCATGTAGAGGGGCCAGCCTTTAGACAGTGCCATTTGGAAGGAACTATGGGCAAAATCCTTGATAGACTGGTCAAGATTGTACATTCCCATGGCTACACCACCACAGCCTGTTAGCGGAGGAAAAACAGACAGCAATCAACTAGTTTTGGTTAAGGATTTGACAGTCTCCCCAAAGCATACTCTGGCAGGCAGGCTGGTGTTATCCCCTGATGTCTTGATATAGTTCTCAGTTTAAGGCTGGTTCTTTCAGGAGAAGATTCACGTTGTACGACCAGCTCAAAGCTCCAGCAGTCCTGTGATGCAAGGATAGGAAGGCGGTTTTGTTTTACAGCTAGGTACATCTTAATACTGTGATCTAATAACCCTAAGCAGTTTCTTCTTAATCCAGCCTAAGCAGCAAAACTGTGGCAGGAATGAGCACGCCTGAACTCCCACTAGCCAGATAAATAATACAGAGTATTTGTCTATCCAAGCAGCAGGCAGCAGTTTGGAGCAAGGGTCAGTCAAAGCTAGAAACGGGTTTGCTCCCTTCTTAAGTGCCTTGTACCTTCAGGCTTTGACTGCACTTCAGAAGTAACTCCAGCAGTTAGCTGCTTTGCCTAGCTCAGGTAAACAAGTCCCCACATGCATTCCTGCATCTTTTCAGCACACGTTTGGCCTACCCTCAGGTTTGTTTCACCTGCTCAGGCTCAATTCCAGCAAATTGTGGGAAGAACATGCTAGTCGTCTGAGAAGGCTCTGAGGAACTATGAACACTCACGTGACTTAGATTGTGTGATACAGATGTGCTAGCAGCCTGAATGGAAGTGCATTAAACTTACAGCCCAGCTGTAAGGGGAAAGCAACATTCAGATCATGTGAAAGACTGATCATGGGTGAAAGCAGGGTCTAGGACTTCATGAAAAAGCTTTGTCATCTTCAGAACACAGCTCTTTGTGTTTCCAGTGAAAAGTAGATACCATGCACTTAATTTCAAGCACCTCACTACCACCACCTCTCTAGTTTGTTGCACAGTGCCTTTATCAGGGATCTTTGTTCTGGAAACACCCTGTTGGTTTTTTTATTTGTTATTTTTTATTTTTGCAAATGCCCTTTCCTAATATCCATTTGTCCCTACTATATGGACATGCATGCAGAATGATGAGGACAAGCCAGAGGAGTTTTAATGTGCTTGCCAAGATAGCAAGGTCATTTAAAGTTGATAGTGGCAGGGAATGAAACTCCTGTTGTTACCAGCGAAAATACACTTTGTCCCCCTGCCTCCCTTAGTGAGTCAAGGACAAAACAGGATCTGATCAGCTACAGAGACTGTGTCCTATGAAGCAATGATTTCATACTTGCTGGAGGACAGCTACTAAGTTTTATTCAAATGTTTATTTGCATATAGATCAAAAAAAAACCCTTGCTGCAATCATATAATCCTACTGCTCACTATAATCTCTTGATTCAGTGTCAAGGTTGAACACATTAGTACAGCAACAGGACAAGCTTCCCTTATGCATTGTGGAGATATGCTGGCACAATGTGGGGAAGGGAGCTCCCCCAGAGCAACATCATTGATCTGCCATCTTTGCACTTCCTTGCTTGCTGATGCAACCCAGACCAGTGAATCAGACTGGCAGCTGGAGCTGCCAGATGTCTCCAATACAGGCTCACCGGTCATCAATCAAATGGAAACAGACTAGGACTGGCAGCAAAGCAAGTGAACACCAGAAGAAAGGCCGTACAAGAGATAGCAGAGATTTCATCTTCTGTGACCAAGAATTGCAGAGTAATCAAGCATTACAAACAAGGGTCAACATAGCAGTTTTGATACAGGTTTGCCAAGCCAACTGCATACAAACTAGGATTCTGTGGTTTACATGGATGTATTAGGTCTTTGTAGCTAGAAACAAAACATTGCATGCCCACATACATAGGTGACCATAAGGCTTCAAACCCTGAAGTGACCCCTTTGGTCACTCATAGGCAAGAGAGATGACTTCTGCGAGTTTTTCCCAAATCGCAACCCTAGGGAAACACCCTGGGCTCTAGTTACGTGTGTGTAATTGCCTTCATGCAAAAAAGCCCAGCAACATCAGGATTCCTCTTCCTGAGCCTAGCAATGTCTACAGTCAGCACAGCAATATTGCTAGTAGGGACACCAATACCTTTAGGACTGCATCTGTTAAAACAGTTAGAGCCTACACAGTCAGGAGCATCTTTGTCAAATCTCCTTTCAACTTTGCAGAGTAAGCATCAGTTCTCATTTCTATTAAGAAAAAGATTGCTTAATAAAGAAGGGTGCAAACCGCAAATGTACACAAAGCCCAGCAAGACAAACTATAACTAGAATTATACCTGAATTGTTCTCAAATACATCTCCCCTGGGGTCAAGCCCTGTTTATATGGAAAGTTTCCCTCTGATCAGAGCAAAACACACACATGCTGCTACCAGGGTCACAATACAAGGAGCAAGACAGGTGGCAAATGTTTGATATGCCTCTTCGATCCCAGGAAGATTTCAAGTAACTTTCAGTAATTCCTACATAAATGAAGAAGGACAAGACCTTCTTCTCCACTCTACCTCAAAGTCATATTTTAATATCACACAAATCTGACTGATACTTCAACGTGGAAAAACACAAAAAATAACAGTTTGAAATCACAACTTCGAGATAATACCTACTTTCAAAGTTATGGACCAGATATGTGACTGGTTTGCCTCCATCTGCTGGAGTGTAGGTCATCTCTACTTTTCCAGGCCCAGGTACCACAAAATCAGTTGCTCTGTACTGTTAAAAAAAATAAATAATTGCCGTGATGATTTTATCTATCAGGAGGACCAAACCATAAAAGACAACTCACATTTGGGAGGGCAGGGCACAGAAAAGCATAAGCAGTTGTACCAAAAAACTCCATTGAACAGGCTCTGTTTATTCAGCCATGTGGTCATCAGATTATTTTAATAGAGATGAGAAAGACAAGAAGTCAAGAGCCTGCTTGCTTCAGAAGAGATCTCCCTCTTTAAGGGAAAAAGCTTATAGATTCTAGGGCCCCATCAACTGGCAAAGTATGTATTTTTGCAGAAGCACTGAAGTTTCAAGGTCCAAAATATCCAGTATTGTGTGGTCTGTGAGTAGAAAGGCTCCTCTCCCTGCCTCATAAAAAGCCATTCATACAACTACTGATCTCATGAATAAGGGGGAATCACACAGACCTTAAAAAAAAGCCACTATTTCTATTCATCATCTGACATTTGAAAGGCCAATCTGTAGTAAGAGTTCTTTGAATTCTGTAAATGGGTACACATTTTGCTCCTCTGAGCTACCCAGACTCAAAAGAAGAGGCAACATGCACCTCAAGTTTTTAAAGTGTCTTATATTCCCAGCTGCCCAGAATAGTACTATTTAAGGCTATGTTTCCTTGAAATTCATCACCCTTCTTCATGTAGTTTCCCTCCTACTGAGCACACTAGTTCCTTGAGCTGTTCTAAAGTTACAGCAGCATCTTGCTCACATGTCCTTTACGTGCTCTTATATTATTCCTTTCACTTTAATCTCATACTTTGGCAGGGTTTCAATCCTCCCCCTTAATCCATCATTTCCTATTATTATTTTGACCTTCTCATTTTTCAGTAGAGTTAAGGATGTTGTACCCCATTCTTTTTAGTGTCAATTATTTTCCTCTTGGAAATTTATTATTTTACCTTCCCACTAATCTTATGCCAACTAATCTTATGACTTGCCCTCAGTTTGTGGGTTTACCCATCTATTTAAGCACTTGGCTCTTCTAGAAGACTTTTATTTCGTAGTGTTTTGCTGCTTTACAGCGCATCATTACCCATAGAGAACAGTATGGCTGATTCTTGTCCTCTGGGCTACCCAAAGGCCACTACACTGAGTGCGCTGCTAGGGCTTTCTGTGGTCTTGCACCACCTCTGCCAGGAGAGTTCTGATAAAGGATATTTCCCTACTTTGGTAGGGAAACACAGCCTGATGTGCCCAGTATGAATACCAACTCTGCAAAAGTGCTGTGTAAGTAAGCAAACAAACAAAGAAAACAAAACCACACCCACACACAGAAGGCAACTTTGCCCACTTCTTAAAAAAAAAAAATAAATTAAAAAAATCACTCAGATCACTCACTCAGATCCACACTTGCTGCAAGCAATGTTTGCCCCCAGAAAGTTGTTCTGAGAAGCAAGAAGATGGGCAGCTTAAAGGATATTTTCTAAAGACATTCTGTAGAGGTGAAGAAAAGTAACTTAGAGGATATATACCCTGTGTTTACATACAGACCTGTCTAATCCAAGCACAGACCCCTGAAGGCTGTTTATACAGCTACAATGTCCAAGGAAGAGAGGCATGAACCACGTTCTCCCACACTTAGACATCACGCACAGTGATGTCTAAGTCTTTTAGCTCTATACCAGTCAGGACTAAGCCTGTTCAGATAAACAGAGGGGTAACCACTGAAGTGACTCACTTGATCACCATATGCATGACGGCCAATGACAATGGGTTTCACCCATCCAGACACCAGCCGGGGAATGTTCTTGCAGATAATAGCCTCCCTGAAGACAGTGCCACCTAAGATGTTTCTAATTGTTCCATTAGGAGACTTCCACATCTGCTTCAGCTTGAACTCCTCCACTCTTTTCTCATCAGGAGTGATGGTTGCACACTTTATGCCAACATTGTACTTCTTTATGGCTTCAGCAGCTTCCACAGTTACTTTATCATTTGTAGCATCACGATGCTCAATGCCCAAGTCATAGCTGTAAAAAACCCACAAAGATGGTCAGAACTGCCCAGGACATTTATTTGTGCCCAACAGGAAAGAAACCAGACCCCATATGTGCCTGTGAGTGTAGTTCCAGCATTCTGCCATAAGTGAAATTATCTCTCTTCCAGTGCAAATGCTGCTGGAGTGGAAGAAAACAGAGGGTCACGTACTGATACTTCTGCTGCTGGCAAGAGGTTGGAGAAAGGACAGCTACAGTTTATGGCTGAGGCTCTCAGCCAGCATGGGACATAGCCAGTATCTCCTCTGCCTTCCCTTCTGAGTTTTCAGTCTGGGATTCTAATGGTGTGGAGTAGCACAATCCCCAGATGAATATGGGCCTTTATTTCAAACCCCTTGTGCTGAGGGTTCTGGCTTCCTTCATACACTGAGCTTATGAAACTACACTAGGCTTCAAATGAAAAAGTGCTTTGACAATGGACCCACAATCCTATTTTGGCAGCAAAACCGCCAATATTCCCCTCAAACACACAGAGGAAACACGTTTCCCACACTCACAGTTTTAATAGCTTTTGGAGAACAACGGGTGCCCAGCATGGGACAGCCCTGAAGCATAGCCAGCTGTACATGAATCCAGCCATTGTGCTGCCTCAGCCAGGGGTCCACTTTCCCTCCTCCCACCCCTCATTGAAAAGGGATGTTCTCCAGACCGTGTGTATGCATTATGTTGCTGAGTTCCTGTTTGCTTAGTTCTCAACACCAGCAAGCAGAAAGCCTGATGTAGGTGGCATACAAATGACTCAAGGAGCAATGGAAGAGGTCAGACTTGTGGGTTTAATAGTGGCAGATACCATTGAAAACCTCTGTCCACATGTCTACGAGCAATGCAGTTGGATACTTCTCTAATAATTATAGCTCAGTGGTTAGAAAGGGAAGAGATTATTTGTTCTGCTTGATCAGATGCTGTAGATAGCATGTCCCTTTTGCCACACCAGCTGCTAGTATTTGCTTTTTCCAGAAGGGAGTGTCGGAGTACAGCCTAGGCTTGGGGAATAATTGCAACAGTTAGCTCACACTGCCAGCAGCCGAGCTCAAGCTTACAGACATCAGGGCAGAGCCTGTGCCCTACAACCATACTTTTGCCCTTTAGGTAGATCTTCAAGCAGAGACGGCAAGAAGCCATAAAACTGCTCAGAGTCCAGAGGTGCTAGGCTTCAAGTCAGGGAGGGCCCTTAGGTAACTTAACCAGGGGAAGCTGCTGGGAACTTTACCAGTATAAAAAGGGCTAGTTAGCTTCTCTGCACTAGTGCAGGAGGAGCTATATGGCTCTCAGTGCTAAGTGAAACAGGATCAATGCCTAATGACACATGCAAATTGCAGTACAAAGTGGCTGTGTGTCATAAAGAGCCATTACCTGTGCAAATCCAGATCTACGTATGGAAAGATCAGCTTTTCTTTAATCAGCTCCCAGATGACACGGGTCATTTCATCTCCTTGCATCTCCACAACGGAGCCTCCATGGATTTTTTTAGACATCTTGAGCTGCAATAGACATAAAAAACCCAATCTAAGTTAAGAACTGCCAACACACATCACCAATACATGTATCCTGCATTTTTGCGACACAATTAGAAGAGAACTACTAACATAGCATGCAGGATCTCTCCTAGAAGTCTTGAAAAGAGCCACCGTTTATCCATAGTTCCATGCTAACTAGTATTTTTCTTAAAGCCCCATCTCCTAGGGAGATCTATCCAAGGATAAAAATAAAGGTTAATATCTGAGATTTAAGGGTGCGTGTTTTAAGTGCGTGAGCTTTAATTATGGTTGTAGAAGAGAATTTGAAAGCACAACCACACTCTTTCCCCAAATTCCACAGAAAGAGATGGGAGCTGTTTATTTTCAGATTTCATGAGTTCTATTTCAGTTGCCTGTTTTCCCCCCTTTTTTTCTGAAAAACAGGGGTTAATGGCATTATTTTAATTCCATATTGCTGGCACTATTAAGATTAATACATTGTCAACTTCTTTAGTGGCTTCCTTCCCTAGAAAGGAAGGAAGGAAAGAGGTACAGAAATCCAACGGCCACATCAAGAGTACTTTCTCCTGGCAAGCTTTAGTTCTGCTGTTAAAATAAACATTGGACAGGTTTGTTTTCTGCATGGAACACAGGTTTCCCAAGATATTTGTTCACAAAGCCTCAAAAAAAATAAACCCGAACTCTGCCCTTCTATTTGCACTTTGTTCCTTGACAAAAGCCAACCCTGCAAGCCACTGAAGTGCTCTAACACAGTGCCCTGCTTTCTAATAGCCACAGTTTCTCAGTTCTCAGCTCTGATTATGCAAGAGCTATGACTTGGCAAGTTCCTCCTCCCAAGACAGCCCGGTTCTTGTATTCAGCTGTTGGGATAGTACAGTGAGACACCAAGCCCTCGTGTCTGAGGTTGCAGTCTCAGATACCAAGGTCCTTGAATGGCTTTATGCAGAATGAGGGGTCCTACTGAACACAGAGTCTATTCATCTAGATGAAGTTATTCTGAGGTATAAAGTTTGCAGTGCAAGGGCCCCAGGTTACAAGCATATGAGGAGACTGCTCCCCAGTTAATTTTTTTTTTTGTTATTTAATTAAACTAACTTGTGCTGTACTTCCAAAATCCAATCCATTAAACGTTTTTAGTCTGGGAAGAGAATAAACTTACTAAGCTATGTTCTAACTACTGCATCAAGCTTTTCCAAACTTTTTAAAAACCAAAAATAATAAAAAAAGGCGAAATTAGGTTGTGCATTACGGAGACTCAAGCACATAAACTTGAAAAATGAACTAGTCCAAGGCACTCCTGTCCCAAAGAAAGATAATATCTTGGCTTATATTAGGCCTCTTTAGTCCTCATGGAAAACTTGAACTCCACATGACCACTCTGTCTGAACTCAGTTGATTTATGCAAGTATTTTGGCCTGATTTTCAATTGTGACTATCCAAATATGGACTATATCACACACCCGTAGCCTAGGGACAGGATTACTACCCAGGAGACTTCAGTTTTGCTTTTGGGGCTTACACAGTCCTAGAAACAGCCTGATTCATTTAAATCAAAATGTACATAGACACCCACCCACTGTCACTTGTTTAGTGATTTGGTCCCTACTTAAATAAGGCAAATCAGACTATGTCAGTCACAGCAAAAGTTTCTGCAAAGCTGGCTTCAGACCTCTAACGGTGCCGTGTCACATGGGGAACACAAGGAAACATCCCCACTGGTATGTGGAAACAGCATCATCTTAAACAACTCTGATGGTATCCTTCATGTTTATCTGATCATGGCCCCAGTACTTTTCTCCTCCTCAAACACTGATGTCCCCAGTTTCTCTAGGTACAGGACTGCAGTAGCATCCCTCTTCTGTGTACCAGTCAACAAGTCAAGAGGTTCCTCTAGAGAGTACACATTCCCTGGAGTTCAACTCTTTCTGTCACTCTTTCTCTTTGATTTTATGCTCTCCAGAACTGCCAAAAGTTAACAAGGTCTTTCTTCTACAGCAACCCTTCTTTAAATACACTTAACCCAGGCATTTAGCCAAGGCAGCTTAGAAGAAACATGGTGAATTTCCAAATACCCCTTGGTCCTCAAGAAAGACTCGGGGCCTACAGTCAATAATTAACTATTGCAACAACTCCTTAATTCAAATTTACAGGAGAACCCTTCAGATCAAGTAGGCTCCCGGGCAGAGCAGTGCAGATCGTTGTCTCTAACCGAGATCTTGCCTGTGCTTGTTTTTCGGCTGCGTTGCCCTCCATCCACGCCCACCCCTGACGAGGCGATGCCGGCAGCCCAGCTCCTCCAGCACAGGTAGGATTTGCCGACCAGGCCGTGGGCTGCAGCCGGTGCCACAAGGGAGGCTGAAATCCAGGCACCGGCTCCTCCTGAGCCAGGCGCTGCCGGGCCGGGCCGGGCCGGGCCAGCCTCCGGGGCGCTCCCCCAGCCCAGCAGGGCTGCCCCGAAATAGCGAGGGGCCCTAAACGTAACTGGCATAAGATGACACCACCGACTATTAAGAGACATCTGGACTGTGAGGAGAGAAAGCCCAGCCCCGGGCCGGGGAAGCCGAGTACGGGCTGCAAGCACTCCCTCAGCACCCGGGGCGTCTACGGCCGTCCCTGCGGCGGGAGCGGGTGCTGGGCGGGCAGCGGAGCTCCCGCTCCGAAACACCAGAAAACATCAAAAAAAAAGCACTTAAAACACAAAGGCAGCCTCTCGGGGCCCCTCTGCAGGGCGGGGGACGCCGCGCCCGAAAGGGGAAGGACAAAGGGCGCGGCCCTCCGGACTGCGGTGCGGTACGGTACGGTACGGTGCGGTGCGGTACGGTGCGGTGCGGCCCCGGCCCCGGCCCCAGCCCCGGCCCCAGCCCCGGCCCCAGCCCCGGCCCCAGCCCCGGCCCACCCGCCAGGCCCCAGGGCGCTGAGCCCCGTTACCTTCAGTTAGCGCTGGTCCGGTTCTCACGGCGATGCAGGGCTCTGTCGAGTGCGGGGCCTTTTATGGAGCCGCGCCCCCGCCGCCGCCCGGTCCCGCCCGCCCGGCACGGTCCCTCCTCCCGGCGGCGGGGCGGTGCGGGGAGCGGCTGCTCGGCCCTGGCCCGAGGCGCTCTCCGGGCGGTCCGTGGCGGTGCTCGCCCCGCCGGGTCTCCCCGGGTTTGCCTGCCGATGCCTCCTTGTGAGGAGGCCGCGGCAGCACGTACCGCACCGCGGCCGTTCCGCCGGGCCAAGCAGCCGGCAGCGCGGTGGCCTGCCCGCCGGGCCGGGCCTTTTCCGCGCTCTCCGGAGACAGCCGCAGTAAGTGGCCTGCGCCGCCACAGGGAAGCCGGTTGGCGCTGGCCGGCACGAAGGCCTGGGCGCCGAGGGGGCTCGAGTGTGCCCGGGCTGCTGGAGCGGGCCCCGGGCCGGCTGTGCTGGCCTGCCCCCGGCCGCGGGGTGCCGGCGGAACCGCTGCGCAGCCCAGCCTAAGGGATATACGCGGGCACGGACACGTTTGCTGGCGCCGAGGCGGCCACGTCGGCACTACTGCCGCCCGGGAAGCGGGGCTTCCCGCCCTGAGGGGCCAGCGGGAGCTGGGGAGTGGGAACCGGGGAGGAACCCCAGGGGCGCACACCCGCCCACCCGGGCTCCCTCTGCTGCCAGGCTGGCGACGGGTCCCGCCGCCCGGGAGGAGCGTCCCGGCAGCGCGCAGGCGGAGCGCAGTGAGGGGGCGGGCGGGGCGAGGGAACACCGCCTCAGGGGCCTGGCCGGCGGGTGCATCGGTGCAGAGCCTCGATTGGCGATGCCTCGGCGAGGAGCGCCGCCATCGGCGGGCGATTGGGCAGGGCTGGCGGCAGCGCGGCGGGTTGCTAGGGGCGGGCCGGTGCGAGGCCGGGCCGGTGCGGGCGGGGGCAGTGAAAAGAGGCGGTGCCGCCCTGGGCCTGCGCCCCAGCACCCCGTGCCACCGCTGCCAGCCGCGGGGAGCAGGTGAGGACGGCTCCTCCGGGAACGGGCGATCCCACCTGGGCCTGCTGCAGGGGCTCCGCGGGGTGTGTGAGCCCTCTCTGTGGGGCCTGGCCCGGTCCCCGGTAGTGGCTGCCGGTGGGCGCTCCCAGGCTGGCCCGGAGGTCGTTGCGTGGTCGCTGCCTGCGAGCAGCTCCCCTCCGCTTCCTGCCTGCCCCCTCGCAGCTGATCTTCCGGGTCCGCCGTCCCAGGCGGGTGCGTGTCTGTGGCGGGGGAAGGCGATAAGGGCGTCCCCTTGACAGAAGGGAAAGCCGAGCGGCCCGCCCGGCTCCGGTGCAGAAGTTGGACGTGAAGTGTGTCTTTGTGTCTGTGTGTGTCGAGCAGTTATGTTTAAATTGTGACCGCTCAGGTTGTAACCCCCGGGGTGTGTTAGCCAGGTGCCCGTGAGTGACATCCTTCTAATGGCTGAGAGGTTTGGGATGTTTTGTGGGGTGCGGGATGTCATTCTGTGTGCAGCTGCTGGGAGTGTGTGGAGGGTCACACCCGTACTGGTGCTCTGTGTTTTGCTGGTACCGAGTTGGTGATTGCTGAAAGTGTTGCAGCCTGAAGTGGCTCTAGATATATCCCCTGTGGCTGTTAGGTCAGGATCCTGAGGAGGATGTAGGCTGGTTTTGTGCATGTTGGCTGATACGTTCACCCTTTGCTTTCTGATTTTCCACAACGCACAAGTAAGTGACTATTTCTCTGTTTCCTGGTGTATCTTCCTTTTATTGGGAGAAGTACAGCACTTTAAGGAAGGGTGATACACTCCATAGCAAGTGTGTTGTGCAGCATAGGCGTTTCTGGAGGTAGTGCCAAGTACAGTGTTCATTTCTTCAGTCTGTTTTAATTAGACCATTACTGCTGTCACAGAAGCAATTACTGTATATTTGTTTGGCCCTTGAAGCTAAAGTTTATTTCTTCAGAATCATATATATGAGGTATGCAAGTTCAGAGACTTCCTTGGTTTTGTCTTGTTGGGCTATGGCCAGTTGCTGAGAAATGAACATAGTTTCCTGTAAAACTTCTGGTTGACTTCCTAACAGCATTTTTAATGTGGTAGTGTGTGTGGGAGGACAGCCCTGTCGTATGTTCAACATTTAAAAAACAAGTTATCAGTTGCCTTAAGTATTGAAGAAACAATTCCAAACTTACCTGAAGGTATTTTCCATGAACTCTGGTGTTTAAGAATGTTAAATCAGCTGTTGTTGGAATAATATTGCTGACATGCACAACAGCAGAAAATACTGTGAGTTACAGGGGAAAGGGATGCAGAAGCATTCCAGACTAAAGACTCAACCTTATGTAAAAAACCTGCCTGAAGTTTCCCTTGAAACTTTGTGAATGATGTCTCTTTGTTTTCTTTCTTAAGGATATGTGAATATCGGGAGAAGCTCTGAGCTAAAGGTGGTTACTTATACAGAGCAACAAGCAAAAGTCCACTGAGAAGTCATATGATTCACTCACAGATACCATCTTTTGTGCGTTTGTCGTAGGAGTGGTCAAACCTTGCCACGTGAGCTGCATGCAGCTTGTCAGCACTGCCAGTGTCACTTGTCTACTGTGTGGCTTCTCTCTGGACTGCATAGGTCTTTAGTGTGGCTTCTCAGAACGTGGAAGAAAATGTTCTAGTTGGCAAAACATGCCTGTAGATTCTAAGGAGCAGTTGTGGAAACTGGTATTTCGTAAAGTAGCGTGTATCAGCTGCTAAGCAGGAAGTACTCATACAGGGTTTTGATCCTTGGCACAGGTAAAAGTCAGCTGCCACTTGCAGATTCTGTCAACTCCCCATGTTCCTGCTCTGTCAGACGTTTCACTAAGTCTTGTTTAAACAAAGATGAAGGTAGCCTAACAGGCTAGAAGTGCCGGCTTAGTGAGGTGGGGTGGAAGACATCAGGTGTGTATTGAGGTTAAAGAATATGGGCTGTGGGAGAGCATGACTCTTGGCCATATGAAGCGTTTGGTACAGAGCAAGTAGGCTTAACAAGTATGGCTTCCCCCAATATAGAATGTGGTTTGGTTTTTTTATTTGTTTGTTTGTTTTTCCTTAATGCAGCTACTTTTGAAAACAAGGAAATCTGGAAGTGTTAGATATGACAACAAATAAACCAGAGTTTGAGTTACTTTTCTGGTAACTTGCACAAGGTCCTGTATTATAGCGCAGAGGGGAAGGAAGCAGTGTGCCACCATACTTAATGTTTCAATCCTGCTTTAGTTTGCAGTTCATTCTATTTCACATTCTGAAATTAACTAAACAGCAAGTAAGTCTTGTGCTTGCTCAGGTGTGCCTGTCTTCAGTTTCCTTGTTACAAGGGCTGCAGAAGTCACAGCATTGACAGCTCTTCTCTTGAGCTGAGGTTAAAACTTCTTTGTGATACGCGTGCAGAGTCTCCATTTGAAAATTTCAAGTTCCCATAAAACAGCAACTGGAGTGTGTAGTCAGGCAGTGTAGTGGCTGTTTACTTACTTTGATTGCTCTGGATGTTTAACTAGGAGCTCTGAATTGCTCTCTGTGGAGAGATGCTGATCTCTTGCCAATGACTAGGCAGGGGACATGGGCTCCTAACTCTGGCACTCTTGACGTGTGCTAATAGCTGATGTCTATGGTCGGTAGGGTGAGTGTTCCCCTTTTAGCATCTAACGAAACACCTCCTCCTCAGTTGACTGAAGATGTTCTGTTTCACCACCTTGTGTGTAATGCATGATGCTCAACTCTTTCCAGGGCACGTGAAATGGCCGCAGATGACAAAAGGTCTCCGACATTGGACTCTACCAGTGAAATACCTCATTCTCCTAGTAGTCCGTCTCATCTCACTCACTTCAAACCCCTGACTCCTGACCAGGATGAGCCTCCTTTTAAATCAGCCTACAGCTCTTTTGTAAATCTCTTCCGTTTCAGCAAAGGTAAGTGCTTGGAGGAATGTGTGTATGTGGATTATGTGTGCTGTCTGTTTTATTGATGCCTTCTGCTGTCACATAAACTTGTAAAAACACCTTTGAATATAACAGCATAATGCCAGATGACTGGACAAATGGATGGTGAGTCAGTTCTTTTGTGAGGGGTGTTGCATCTTGCTTTTGTGTGATGTAGTAGAGCTTTTCTGTGGGAGAAGATAGCCGCATCTTGCAGCTAAAAATCTCTGGCTGCCCATGAAGTTAGCACAAGTTCGCCAGTTAGCAAATAGTGTTGTGTAGGTTCTTAGCTGGGCATCTGGGTTTCCTTTGCCTGTATGAAGTTTTTGGGGCTGAAAGCAGGAGTAATGCTCTGCCAGTCTATGTGAACAAAACGTGTGCCTGTCCTCCCAATGCATGTTCTTACTCCAGACTTCCTCCCTTCCTCACCTTCCTGTGCATCTTGTACCTTCAGTTGGCTGATAGCTGAGCTGCAATAAATCAGTGTATTTATAGGAAGTCCACCCTTAATTTGCGTGGCTTAGGTGTTCCCCATCAAGAGGTCTGAAGTGTGGTGAAAGTTTTATATATTAAAAAGTACTACTTGATGTTGGCCTTTGTGCTACACGTATTGTGAACCACTTATATTCTCAGCAGGCAACCTCTTAAAGAACTATGTGAGGTTTTTCTCCCTCTTTCGTTTCAAAGAAATATACTGCAAAGAGCGGTGAACGAATGCGCCTTGGTTTTGTACAAAAACTGGGTATCTCCTTCCTGGAGGTGGCAAACTGGTCAGCTGCTTTTGTTTAGTCTGTTCCTTATCCAGCTCTGTTAAGCATACTTCTGCAATGTTTGGGGTTTTGCTTTTTGCATAAACAAACTGATCTGTTCTGACTCTTATTAAGCAGAATGAAAAATAATTATTTGGTATGACTGCTATTAGTTTGTGTGGTAGAATACCACCTGTCATCATTCATTTATTGAAAGTATCATAAGATGTTGTCAATTTCTTGTCAATTCACTTGTTTGTCTCTGACAAATGTAGCTGGAGTCAGCAAAGCATTGTGTTGAAAGAATGGAAAAACAACCTTGAAACAGCACATAAAGTGAGCATGTTGCTGGAATCATTTGGAACCTGTCTGTACTTGATCCTCTTCATGGAAAAGGGTGGTTTATTAAATGCCGTGGTAACTTTAATGTGGCTTCAGTGCTGGCTTCTAACATAACTGAAAAACTCTTTTCAGGGCAGAAGCTGATAATCCATATAGCTATTCCATTTAGCAAGAATTACTCATGCTTATTGGTTTGTTTATTTAGACACTTTTCCCATTAGGGATAGTTATGAAATAGCCTGAGCCTTGACAGACAGGTTCTACATACTGATGTGTTTCCATGTTTTGTACAGTACTTTTCAGACAAAAATTTCAAGTATTTTGTTACGTATAATTATGATCCAAATGAGCTACTTATATCAGGTTTTTTTTACCCTTAGTTCTGCATGCACTACTGTTGTTCTTTATCATGTCTGAACAGTTGGTTTGTTGCTTTTTGTCAACTCTAGATGATGCCAGGCTTTCATCCCCGGCAGAGAGAGCGGAGGCAGGACAGAGTGATCAACAAGCATTGAGCAGTGGCTGGTCCAGTCCCCAGCATCCCACCAGGGCTCAGTCACTGAGGTCACCGGTTTCTTACAAAAAACAACTGACTGGTGAGCTGCAAAGAAGATCTTCTACAACTCTGGGTAATTCCAGCTTTTTGTATGTTGTACTCAGCTTTTTGAATCTTGTAACTGGTCTGGGATGCTTTAGAGTGAAGTGGAAGGAGGTGAACAAAGGTTTGTTGACTGACTAGATTAATAGCAGAATTTGGTATCAGGCTACACTGCTTCTGTTGGTGAGGTTGCACTTTAACCTCAGAAGCACACTCCTTCCACCTTTCTTAGTGTTCCAGGACACTGCTGTTGGGGCTGTGCTGTTTCAGTTATGAAATAGTCTGGAACAGAAGAGGCTGCCAAAACGCAACCAACGTCTTAAAGTCACTTGAACCTTGATCTTGAAAACTTCTGCTATGTCTTGAGAGACTTCAGTTTCTTAACAGTCACATGTAAACTATAACTGTAGAGCTCAGTCTGAACGTGGTTGATGTTTGTGTCTTGGAGATAAAAATGCAGGTTTTTGCTTGTTCCTGTTCTGAGGAGAATTGAATAGGAACTTTTGTCTAACCCTTTTTTATTTCTAACCATGGAACTATTGCCAGATGCCATACTAAACCTTTTTTAGCTGAGATGGGAATTGAATGGGATTTCAAAGGTGTAACTGTGTAATGGCTTTATGAAGATCTGGAAGAGCTAGTAAGTAGATTGCAGGGGTCCTTCTTGAGATCTGCCTGGTTACTGTTGGCCATTTGTGAAAGCCTTGAGTAAACTGCTAAGGTGGGTAAAAATCCTGTGCAAGACTGTATTTCCAAGAGTACAGTACCTAGTGCAAACAAATTGGATCTTAAATGTTGTTAATGTGTGGTTTATAGAAAGATGTCTAGTCTTGGTAACCAGGCAAAAGTCCAATACAGATAACTAGCATTTTCATCTCTCAAGTCATTTGCATACTATCTTAAAGACACCCATCATCTTCCTCCTTGCCCTTTAGTACTGTTTATGCTATTCAGTTGTATTTCTCACAACAAACCACTTAAGGGTTGGGGTTTTTTGTTTGTTTTTTAAAGCTTTTTCAAATGCCCCAAGTAGAGCAGTGTGCTCTTGGCTGATTTGCCAATTTACTTTATTTCATTCTTGGTTATGTCTTGTAAATCACTTGGAAATTATCTGGGGGTTACAAGTTAAAAGCCTTTAGGTGAGGTAGGTTGTGCAGTACTCAGAAGCCAGAAATAATCTTGCTGTTTGACTTGCAGTGGAGTAGGCAGCCAGGGAGATGAGGCTTAGTCTAAGGTGTGGGGGTGGAACTGTTGCTCCATTGTTCCAACTCCTTTTCAGGACTTCCATTCGTGTCCCTGGGCTTGGATGAAAGTATACTTAGAAATACATGATAATCATAGAATGGTTAGAGTTGGAAGAGACCTTAAAGATCATCGATCTTTCCTGCCATGGCCAGGGATGCCCCCCAGTAGACCAGGTTGTGCAAAGTCCCATCCAGCCTGGTCTTGAACACTTCCAGGGATGGGGCATCCACAGCTTCTCTGGGCAACCTTTTCCAGTGCCTCACCACCCCCACAGTAAAGATGAATCAGTCTGGAAAGAAGTAAAGTTACACCAAGCAGGAATTTCTGGCTTTTTTAAGAGATTTCCATGATACCGATTGCTCAGTGGTCTAACTCGCTAGTGAGTATCTTCACCCAAATAACCTCACTGCTGTAACAAACATGAACTCTGTGTAATGCAAGTTAATGTGTACTGGATTGGTGAGGAGGTTTCAGGGGAGTTTTTCTGGTCATCTCCCTGTAGTTGAAGAGGGGAAAAATATTTGCATTTTCATTTTCCAAAGCTCAGACATGGGTCTGTGTGTGCTTGCTTCAGCTGAGTTCTTTCAAGGTGCTGGGTTGAACCAAAATAGTCTTGTACTGAGATGAATGTCACAGCTTGCAAATCCAGTTTGTGAACTAGAAATGCTGACCAATTGGAGAGGGAGCATTGCTAGTAAAAGCACTTTGAGCTTGTTACTCTGTCATGCAGGATAATGCTGTTAATGTTAGACAATTGTAGCAGACTGGCAGTAACAGGGAATGGCAAAGGAGTTTAGCAGGCCTTAGGAAAAGCTAATGATTATGTAAGAGGGAAGAAGGCCTGAGGAAAGCATGTGGTGGTTATGGGAATCATAAAGAATATGACTTATTACCAGAGCATCTTTTCTATTGAAAAGGCTTTTGGAAAATGAAAATGCATGTTGTAAAATGAAGTAAAGGATAGCTTTCACACTCTTCATGTCAGAACTTTGTATGGCAGTGACTTGAGGAAGATGTGATGTTTAAACTGTGAGCGTGAACTTGAATATGAAATTTTATGCTTTGGCAGTGAATAACTAGGAAGCAATTAATGTTGATCTGTATTAGCAAAACTGTGGTATCCCTGGTGGGGT
The DNA here is from genome assembly GCF_001431845.1 of Calidris pugnax. Classification (NCBI taxonomy): domain Eukaryota; kingdom Metazoa; phylum Chordata; class Aves; order Charadriiformes; family Scolopacidae; genus Calidris; species Calidris pugnax. The sequence continues at coordinate 13,097,351 of NW_015090990.1, read as the reverse complement.
TATTTGTTTATTGTTGAAACTGTGAACCTCTCTGTTGTACCTCGTGTTAGTGTATGGTCAGCTCTCTTCCTGTAAACTGCAAGTAGCAGTTAAGTTACAACAAAGTAGTTCTTGTAGTGTTTTCACTTGTCATTGACTGTAAAATGAATGCCAAGATACATAGGGTCATGAAAGTAACTCTGGAAAAATAGATTTCAGTGATGCAGTAACTGAGGATGCAGAATAACTATGTGACTTACTGAGCAAATCTTTCTGTAGTCTGAACTCAGAAAAGTGTACTGAGTAGGTACTCGTAGCTAGAATGGTATCGCGGCTTCTTTCCCAGTGATCAGAATTCAGGTGGGAAGAGTAGGAAAAAGAGGAGAAAAACATACAGTATTTCAAAGGATGTATACATTTTGCAAAGGATCAGCAGCCATGAATACATATAGGAAGGATGAGGGTTTGAAACATGAGGATATTTTTTTTTTCTAGCTTTAGGAGTTAATTTTTAGCTTAAGAAAGATAAATAGGTTGGAAATATGTCAAATTGAAAATCTGAATGGGGTTCCTTTGGTATATTGAGGTTTTGTTCAGTGAGCATGCAGATGGCAAGGCAATGATCAGAAAAACACAGTTGTTGCATGCATTGATAGTCCTGAAAATATGTGTTCCATGCTCATATTGGTGTGTTACATTGAAGGGCTGAAATGCAGATGGCTTTTGTTAAATGCAAAATGATATCAAGTAAAAAATTACTGTCTTGTATGAGTGTTTTGCTAGGGAAGAAGAATAAATGGATGAAGATATGGTAGAGTTGTGGACTGAGAAAGTGTAAGGACTCTGTATATCCAAACCATGAGGAAGCTGTCTTCACTGTGGTTTTGTGCTGGTTGGACAATGACAAGCAAAAGTTTGTGGAGCTGATCTAGTTGCCATAACAGATTAAATAAAACTTAAATGATGTTTTATTTTATTTTAAAAACCTAAATTCTTGTGTGACACTTCAGTTGTGGCTGTGGGTGTGTGTCCTATTATGGTTTTTTGGGGGGGGGCACGGTGTTCTTCTGGGAGGGGGTTGTGGGGTTTCTTTTGTTTGTTTTTTTGGTTGGTTTGTTGTTAAATAACATATACTGAGTTTGCTGCTTTAGTGGTAAGCTTTTTTAGTGCTCCTACTTAGATGTGTTAGTGTGGTCAACCCTCTTGGGCTCAAATCAAAAGATACGAAGTCTCTTCAGAAGTGCGACTAGTGGCAGTTGGGATGATGATGTGAGCAAAGCAAGAAAAATACTCTTATAGTTCTGCGTTTGTGGAAAGGAACATGAATTTAGCAGATTTAATGGTGAAATAAGGATACAGAGTTACAGTGCTGAAAACATACATCTGTCAATCGTGCATGCATTAACTTAAAAAATGGCTGTGGTATTTATAGTAATGGAATTTAGATCAGGAGTAAGAGTTAACCTGAGATTGATACATGTGAATCCTTTTATAAAGGTGGTGGTTTAGGCAGTGTGTCCTGTATTGCAGAAATGATAACTTCTTACATTGTTGATACACAGTGTTTTCCTCGGAAAGGGAGAAATCACATAATTGAAAAGGATGAGAGTCAATTTTAATCTGAGAATTGATCGACTTCTCTAGTATAACACGTTAGCCATGTGGTGGTACTGCTCATGGCATGCTTTTTCTACTGTAGATGACATCTGACATTGTTTTATGGAACACAGAAAAGGGCATTCAACTAACAAGAGAACCAGTGTGGAGTTACCTGTGGTATTTCCTCAGTGCTGTGAATGTTCATACTTTAGGAGTCAGCTGGCTGACAAGATTTGTAGCTAGTTAGACAGGAGGCTTAATAATAATTTTTTTAATTGGAAGCAACATTCCTGGAAAGAAGATACTCTCGAATTCAAAAGTTACAGCAGGAAAGCCCAGGAAGTAAATGCAGTGTAGATCTTGTGGTTAAGGAGGAGCCAACGGTTTCTATGGTATTATCAATGTTTTCTAGAAATACTAATATCCCTTCAATTACCCTAAAATATTCAACTTGGTACTGTCCAAAAGTATATTTGTTTGATTTTTTAAAACAGAGCTGGGTTTAAGCATTCTAGAATCTCTTTAAAATCATCTCCTGTTGCAGATTCTTTGTTGTACATAGGTCATTAAGCAGCTATATGTGGGCTGATTAACTAAAAATATCTACTAAGAACCTGAAGAGGAGGCATGGAATACCACAGTTTTAATCACATGACTCGAAGAGTTTTGATCTCACACACACAAAGGAATAGCCTAGTTGTTACTGCAGGGCAACAGTTAACACGCCTCTGCTGGCGCTGCCAGCCTTCCCGTTGACATCACTCAGCTCTGAAGCAGTAAACAGAGAGCAGCCATGTCTGTCCTTCCTGATCTAGAGGGAATCAAAACAGAATGCTAGTCAGATGGAGAGCAGCGAAGCTGGTAAGAAACTTTAAACTATTCAGAAAAGCTTTTGATGTAGAAAAGTGACTCTGAAAACCTTTAAATGTTCGGGTAAATACAGGGCTGTGTTTGCAGATCTTTCTGGAGAGAAGGGTCCTATTTGTAACTTGTACAGCAATGCTTTTATAGCATTTTATAGGAAAGAAATGAACTGTGTTACCTTTTTATTTGGGAGTCTTGTTGCTATAGTTAATCAAGAATGACTGTGCAAGTTTTCAACAACATGCCTTTTTTCTTAAAAAAATAACAAAACAAAGCAACCTCAAAAATGTGAACTTCTGGATGCATTATATTCTGAGTTACTGTTTTTAATAGAATCTGAGCAATTGAGTACTGAGACTTGCTGTAGTAATTTAAAATAAATTCAGGTTAAGGCGTTGACTTCTACCGGTCCTAGAATGAACGTGAATATTATTGCAATTATTTTGTAAGTATTAATATCCTAGAGAGCATTCCAAATTGAGACCCCGCTGCTTTCTAAGAGACATTTACAAGGTTCATATAGTAGGTTGAAAATAACCTCATTTCTGTAAAGGTTGTTTTCATTCTCAGGACTTAAATCGGTTCTTGTAAACACAGAGGATGTTATTTAAAATGTCAGTCAAAGCAAGCTGGCTGCATCAGAAGCTCCTTTTGGAAGAGAAGAGTGCAAGGGCACGAAGTGATACACACTGTAACTTTGTAAAGTACATACATATGTGAATATTTCTCCTTCTATTGGGGTTTTGTGTTGTGATGTGAATGTTGATGTATCATGGAAGAAATGAATACTACTCTCCCTTGCCTTCCAGACAATCGAAGGAAAGTAGAACCACCTCTTGGAGGTCATGATCCTCGAACAGCAGTTCAGTTAAGAAGCCTCAGCACCGTTTTAAAGCGCCTCAAAGAAATCATGGAGGGGAAGAGCCAGGTATTTCTGAGGGATTTGTAGGCCAAACTGTCTAGAAACTGAACTGTTTACTGGGCTTCTCTGAGCTTCGTTTTTAGATACATCACAGGGATTTTTTCAGATGTTTGAAGGTTTAGTGAATAAACTAAAAAATGATTGTGTGAGTGCAGGGGAAACAACTCAAATTCATGCTGACTTTTGACATGTCAAACATCTGTCATGTGTGAGTGAAACATTGCAGTTGCTCAGCTTCTTGAACTTGGACCATATGCTCTTCCTTGAGACTCCTTCCCAATTCTGAATTACCTAATCTAGTATTACCTGATGGTTTTTTCCCTTGAAGGCTAACTGTGGGCAGGTAAAACATACTGGCTCTCATAAATAGTAATGAGAATTCTGAGGATGAATAAAATCTGCTACTTACTGTGATAATGCTTGGTCAGTGATATTTGCTTGGAAGGCTTGTCCTGTTAGTTTTGATTCAGCTGGATAAGGGTCTGGCGGTTTCTACTGATTTTCTGGTTTCACCTCCCTCTGCTGAGTTTGACCATGCCTTTAAGAGGAGGATCTAGTTGAGAAAAGAAGCTGCAACTATTTATAAGTGATGATATAAATAGCTGTGTCTGGGAGCAAGACATGAACAGGCAAAAGTATGCTTTAATTAAACTGAATGAAGACGAAACAGACTTTGGCTTGGAAGATTTTACAGGTAGACTTTGAGTAAAATCACTTATCTTCCAGTGCTATTCTGCTTATAAGAGTAACTTTGCTTTGGTAGAAAGGGTGATATTTTTGAGGGTGAAACAAAAGCCTTTCACTGAAGTAAGCAGGGTATTGCATGTGGCCCCTACTAATATTTCACTTTGTGGCAGCTTTTGAAGGCCCTGGAGATTTTCAGACATCTTTGAAGCTATAGGAGAAGTGCTCAAACAGACAGGATGCAGCAATAAACGAATGTCTAGATCTTTCTCTGAAAGCGGTATGTTGCCAGCGTGCTGACTTCTGTACAAATGGTAATGCATCCCTGCCCTTGCCATGTCTTGCTCAAGTCACTCCAGGCAACAATTTCTTCCTGCTGTGGGCTTGGCCTGTTTCTGCAGGAGACCACTGTTGTAGAAAGCATGTCAGATCCTGGAAGGTGTTTCTGTATTCAACCTCTACTGCTAACAGAGACTTCTCTTCTGAACCTGTCCTTGTAGGCTGTTCTTGTCATGAGTGTTGGCTCTGGCTTGAGCAAGGCAGAGGGCTGGGAGGTGTCACCCGTAGTGGCTGGGTTTCTAAACACCCAGTCATGTGCAAGTAGGGCAGAGGCACTGCTGCTTGGAACAGCCACTCTCTGTGTGGCAGAACCAGAGACTTGATTATCAAACAAAGCTGCAGCAAAAACTGTTCATCAGCATTCCCTGCAGCTCAGTTCCTTGGCAAAGCTCTTCACTGGTTCTTTCCCTGCTTGAAGCTTTGTGTTCATCATAAAAATTTCTAGACTCTCGAACACTAGACTGCCTTGAGTAGTCTTCGACCTCTTTCTGTATGAGTTTTCTTGGGTGAGGACAGCCTGAAGTTGTTGTCTTGTTGATCATAGCTGTTTTGGTCTCAGAATTGGTGCAGCAGATACCTCAAACTTCACTTTGTGAACATGCAAAAATAAACCCCAATTTGGGGTATGCTTTTTTGGTTACATGACAATCAGAGTATGGATCATCTTTCTTTTCTGTGGTTACTCCCTTCTTGGGTTGTTTTGAGAAAATTCTTGCAGAACTCTCTCTTCCTAACTAAAACCAAAAGTATTCAGTCCCTCTGAAAAGGCTTATTGCCAGAAATGAACTCGAGCAAAGAATTTTTCACAGTCAGAGCTGTCATGTGACCATTAGCAGTTTTCTCCATCCTTGGTAATTGTAGCTGGTGTGCTCAGAATCATAATTGAGAGATTTGTCTTGTTTTGTTTATATTGCTTTGTTTAAAGCTACACCACCAAATGGAAGTTTTAACTCCTTGTTTTCAAGTCTTAAAAACAAGACAGAAATGTTGTTATCTGCTGAATGTGTGTTCTGCAGTTGTCTTCACATAGCAGTTAACTTGGAGTTTTGAAACATCATCATTCTGGGACACAGGATTTTACAACTGTTTACTGAGGTTTTGAAGAATTTGATCATATAGCAAAACATGTATCTATAATTCTTTCAAAGTACGTCCCAGTATTAGCTGTTGAAATGATCTTCCTGCACTGATAATTCCTGATAACTTGATTTACCCCTGGATAACAGGTTTGACTAATGTGTGGGTTTTGTTGGTTTTGTGTTTTGTTGTTTTTTAAACTGTGTTAGTTGAGGGCCTGTCATGTGCTGGGGCAAATGAGAGGGAAGGGCAATCTGTACTTTATACGCTTGTTTCCTCTTGACCTTTATCTACAGCTCATGATAGCTTTTATCTGCTTTTTTTCACCTTGAATCAAGATGCAAAGGCTTACTAGACTAATTCTCACAGTTAAGAACTCTCTTAGCCCTCTGGCTCGCTATAAAACCACAAAAATCCTTTCTTTGCATGTGAGTGCTCATATGCAAGAATGCACGCGTGCGCATACACACACATATGAGAATATATGAAATTGTTCTTTTCATGCACACAGTCTGCAAAGCAACCATAATCTAAACATGCTTTTCTATGTCCAAAAAAACGAAAAAAAAGTTTTCCTCTGCTGCCTTCCCTTACAGGACAGCGACTTGAAGCAGTACTGGATGCCTGACAGCCAGTGCAAAGAATGCTATGACTGCAGTGAGAAATTCACCACCTTCCGGCGGCGACATCACTGTCGACTTTGTGGCCAGATCTTCTGTAGTCGATGCTGCAATCAGGAAATCCCTGGAAAATTCATGGGCTACACAGGTAGGGTTTATGTGTTGAGAAGCAGAACGTTCTCTGTGTGCTCAGCTCTGTTTGGACTACTGCATTTGGGATTCTGGCAATTGCTAGAGAATGCTGTACCAGTCTTTAGTGGGCTGAGAAATTAAGCAAAAAGAATCACGGGACCTAATTCTACCATTTTCTTCATACACAGTCCTGTGTTATGCCATGCCTGCTTATTTTTACTTACACTACGTCCATGATGATAAAATGTGGCCACTATTTCACAGTGATGTTCACTACAAAAAGTGTGGTCAAGTAAAAGCTGATCTTAGTAATGATAGTTTTAAAATGTAATGAGCCACATGTTCCAAGTGAGGGTAAGGGGCAACTCTGAAGTACCAATTACCAAACTCTAGATATCTCCTGATGGAGGTAATGATTTCCAGACATCAGCTGGTATATTATATCTGACTGGCTATTGTTGTACCATGATTTCAGTGTGCACATGTGCTCTCTCTTCCTTCCCCTGCAACTTGCCTCTCTCTTACCTGTCGCGTGTTACGCATCACTTGGAGAAATTTCCTGAGTGTATAATTATCTGGGGTTTTGCTCTTTTAGATAATATAAGAACTAGAGTTAAACATGCAAAGAGGTTCTGAAACAGGAAATCCTTCTTTTCCCTCTACTACACACCTCTGATCCTGTAGGAACAGAGTACTATTTGTTCCTGTTCACTCAAACTCTCTGGTTCCTCTTTCCGTAGGGGATCTCCGAGCCTGCACTTACTGCCGCAAAATAGCCTTAAGCTACGCACACTCCACAGACAGTAACTCCATTGGAGAAGACTTAAATGCTCTGTCGGATTCTGCGTGTTCTGTATCAGTGCTGGATCCTGGAGAGCCACGCACACCAGTTGGGAGCCGTAAAGCCAGCCGCAACATCTTTCTGGAGGAGGATCTAACCTGGCAGAGGTAAGTGAATGGCTTCATACTGAGGTCTAGAATCTTAACTGTGTTCTCAGGCTCACACCTGTCTAAACAAGACGTAATTATTTCTGTTTAGGAAAATTGGAAGTGTATCTCCTGTAAAAACAATATAATCCTGTGCGTGCTTTGAATACTCTTCAAGTTGAAATGTGGAAACTTTTGAAGTGGCGTCTTAAGTTATTTGCAGTTCTTCCTTTAACCTAGTTAATCTGTGATTCTATACCAGTGACAGAGCAGGCTTTTAGCTTCAGATTTTAAAAAGGCAAAACGAAAAAAATTCCCTTGTAGTCACAAGTGTATTGGGAAGCAAGTCAATGTAACACTGATGCTTTACCTGCCAGGTTTTGAATTGGGCAAGAGAATATAAGAGATGCTGTCTGTGTAAATGAGAAAAATGGTGGAAGTAACCACCTGTTTCAACTGAAGTGGGATTGAACAGCTAGCTGTAAAGGTTCTCTAATCTCCCTTCAAAGTATATTTCTTCTTACTGCTCTCAAATGAGAAGATCTTTATTTTTGGAAGAGGAATAAAAGAACACTGTACTTCTCAAGTGGTATGCAAGTTGATTTCTGAAAACCTTGATTTAATTTAATGTGGGGGAAGGAATAAATAATCAGATGTGGTGTTCTCATTTCTCTAAAAGAAGAACAACAGGCAGGTGTGAAACTACTGAGGTGGTCTTGAGTCAGAGCCTTTCTTTAACTTAGGGATAGTGTTTGTGACATGTGCCTCTCAGCAGATCTCTTCTAGTGATTCTGATAGTATTAAAAAACCCACAAAAACAACTGTCTTCAGAAAATGCCCTGATGCTCGCTTTGCATGCTGCTTTTCAGAGTACAGTGCTCATACAGAAGCAATTAAATAATCAGCTTTAGGCCTTTCTAGTTTAATGTCATGGTCATTTAAAGCAGTAATGTTGCAATGCTTGGGATAAATACTACCAAATACTGAATTTGGGAATAAGTATGTGTACACGGAATGCTTCTCTTCAGGTGTACAAAATAATAGAAGGTATCATTAGTTCTATCTTCTGGTGTGTTATTAGTATCTTTGTTATGGCAATTCAACAGCTTGTAGACATGAACATGTAAAGAAAGTATTTATAAATAATCTTTATTTTGGGTGGCTTGTAGCACTCAAGAAAAATACTGTCTGTTCTTGAAAGGTTGATAGCTCTTTCTATACAAGAATGCTTGTGGTGTTAGGAGATACTGAATAAACATGGACTGCTTTTGTGTGTGAAAGGGAGGGGGATAGGGATTGGGATTAGGAAGTTTATTGTTGCTTTAGGAGGATTGAAATTTTCTTCAGTGCTTGTTGCTCTCAAAAGGTAAAACTTCGCAGTGGGCTGCAGTGCTTTTTAAAATATTATATTTGTTAAGTTCCTGATTGACCTTTGGAGGTTTAAATTCAAGATTCTGAACTTAAATGGCACCACAGTGAAAAGTGACAACTCACAGCTACATAATGGAAGCAAAGTTTTTTTTATAATCTGTGACTTCTGTGTGAGAAGTAGTTTGTTTTAGAGAAAGACTTGGCAGTTGAGTCCCTTCTCAAAATAATGTAACTGTGATAAGGCTCTTGCCCCTCCTGCTGTCCTATGCTGCAAAGCAGTGAGAAAAGCATTTAGGGGAGTTGCACTCTGCTTAGTTGTCTGACATTGCTCTGCTCTTTGAGCAGCTGGAACATAGAGGCACGGGCTCCTGCTTTAACTGACCTGAAGGGCCATATCCTTTAAAAGTGAATGAGCGGTGTATTCTGGGCAACTAAAGCTACTCAAAGCAAAGTTGTATTGTGTACATTTTCTCATGAAAAGCATTTATCATGCTAGTAACATCTGCATCCCAGAGCACAGCTGGTACAGCTGTGTCAGAGTGTAGTGGCTTATATCTGGTACAGTTTCATCAGTAGGAATTTATATTGATGGTGTAGAAACACCTGTTCTCCTTCTTCCTGGGGTGGAAGGAAAGGAAGGGCAAAGGTGATGGTCATCAGGTTAAATAATTGCAGAAGGTTATCAGGCTAGCTTGGTATAAGCTGTCTAGCAATAACTGTAGCATTGCTAGGATTGCAAATATGATATGCTGGGGAGACGGGGGCAATGTGTCTGCCTCCAAAGCATGGAATAGCAGCCTGTAAGGAAGGAGGATGTGTAAGAAAGGGATATAGGGGAAGACTGCAAGAAGGCAGGATAAGAAGAGAAATAGGAAGAGGCTGTATTGTCCAAGAGTTGAGTCTGAAGGGAGAAGACTTGAACACTGTCCTCCAGATATCATTGGCATACAGATGGGGAAAGATTTCCCTATTCCCTCATTGATTTAACAATAATGGGTGTGAAAGAGGTAACGTTACCTGTTTTTTAATTGCAGCTGTTTTGACACTGCTGCGTGTGGCAAATCTCTCAAACATCTCTAACATCCTCCTTTTCCTTGCAGTTTGATTCACCCAGACTCTTCAACTACCACGTTGTCTGCACGCCTTGGGTCTGTCCAGGAGGATGCAGGGAAGTCACCAGCTAGGAACAGGTAAACTAATCATATCCGAGTATATTCTGTTCTGGATGCACTCCTAGCACACTCTTCACTGTAAAGCCTGTGTTTTGGGGCTTGTTTTTACTGAGCATGCTGTTTCATGTCTAAAATGGGTCACCTCATTACCTGTATGTGATGGGAAGGAAAGACCATTTATGTACATAAATGTACTATTTCTGAAGAACCTGTAGTTTCCTGCTCAGTCAGTCAAATAGAGGTGGTGGTGGTGAAGAGGACAGTGAGGAAAAGAAGTGGTTAAGAAAAGTAGAGTTCTGAGAAAACTAAAGAAAAGGAAGTGACAGAGACTTGGTAATGGGAGGCAGAGACTGAGGTCATAGAGGAGCAGAGGTGTAGCTTTTATTTATTTGTTTTGTGTTCCTCCCCCAATCTGCTGTCTCTGCTCTTCCATTAAGTATTAAGTTACTTGTTGAAGTTACCAGACTTCCTTGGGTTAAAATCCCATCATAGATCTTTATGCAAGAGTGCTGGAATGAACTTGGAAATGTTCATGAGAGCTTTAGTGTAAGTTGAGGATGCTTGAGCTTAATCCCACTAAATAGGCTGGTATTAGAAGAACAAGTAATTTCCACTTCACAGTGCTTCTGCTATGGTTCTGTTTGCGTACTTCCACTATGGTTAAATTGGGGAAATAAAGGTGAAGCAAAGGTATGAGGAACAGAGCAAAGATAGTCCAAATTTTGCTGTTGGAGTCAGGAGATATTCAGAGACTTCTTTGCACTGGTGTAAAAGGAATGCAGAATGTTTAGCAATTTGGAGGGATCTGGCAGGACCAGTGCAGGCTGGAGAACTCAGCTGAGAAGGATGCTGGCTGTGGCTTTCAGGGAATGGACTGCTTGGAATCTTTAGCTTCTGTGGGATGGAGACAGGTAGGGTGCCATGCACGCTGTGCAGCTGAGAACTGAAGATCTCACCTAGGGGGAGTAAAATACTGATGAATAAACTAGTACCAAAAATCGATTCTGGGAAAACATGGCAAGCAGTCCAGAGTTAAAAGTTCAATGCTAAATAACTGCAGTGACGTCAAGAAAGAACTGAAACCTTGAGGATGCTCTCTTGCTTCCTGTTTGAATTGATGTTGTCTATTTTAAAAGGCCTTTGCTGTTTCCTCATGCACGCAGCAGTAGGAGGGTTATAAAGCTGGACCTGGCAGGCCCAGACTGGTCATTCAAGTTAAAATTTAACTCTCTGGCTATTCATGGCCTCACCATAGTGTTTACCAGTTTGGACTCACATTTGAGAAGTAACAATGAGGTATAACCTATCTCTGTCAAAATTCTGAACCTGTGGAAGCAAAGCTATTGGCTTTGGGCTAAGTGATGCTAGCTTTCAGATCTTCTCAAAGCAGCCATAGATGTTTCTTTGAAGCAAGTTTGACCATGCCTCTTTCTGGATAAGATGAAGCAAAAAACATGCAGGTTGAGCACATTTAGATGCAGGTAGCAGAAGTTACTTAGTATTATTTGTTTTCCCTGTGAGCAGGGGATATGTATTTGTTTTTTTTCTCAGACCTGTCATTTATGGGGGAAAAACCAGCACAACAGTCAAATTTGCAAGTGGAGGAATTCAAACTTCTTCTTTGCAGATTCTTTTTGGGGGTAGGGATTTTCTTTGCAAATCTCCTCCTCTGTTTTTAGAAAAGATAAATACCATCAAGTCCCAGATGCAAGTGGTGATAATGAAGACACAGAAATCTGACTGTTCTAACTCTTGCTTAATGTACTTGTACACGAATTAAAAATCCCTACTGTAGGTGGCACAGTTAAAGTAGCTGTTGCAAAACAACTGGGAGGAGTGCTTAATGATGGACTTTCATGTCAGTCTTGTATTCCACATAAGAATGCTTTCTTAAGCTGCGTAACTCTTCCAGTTCTAACTTTGTTTAACTTGAGAGCATCTGAATAGTAGAAGACTGACAGTTTTAGCCTGCTTGAATTACTATGGCAAAGTTTTTGCTTATCACCCCTAGATATATATGGATGTAGTGCCAACATAGTTTCCTCTGATAATGCATAAATTACTAAAAAGGACCTAACTAAAACCTTTTACCAGTCCAGTATTCTTCCTTAAGAGACAAAAGAGGAAAATGCAGTGATTTTGAGACTACTGAAGCTACTTCCTTGCAGTACAAAAGCTGAAATAGAGTGGCATTCCTATTTCATGCCTGGACTCAGCTACAACATCCATTGAGAATTTTTGGGAATAACTGGAGTGTCAGCCAGCTAGCAAGCTCTGTGAAGTTACCTGAGTTTGATGCTAAAGACCAGAGGCTGGCAACAGTTCTCATCACTGAGACTGCTGCATGCCTCTTGAGTCAGTTCAGCACTGGCATTTTGAGCTTCCCTGTTGCTGTATGTGGAAGTATTTTCCATCCTCACTCCTTAGAGCACTGTTAGCACGACTGGTTTACACTGCCTGCTTTTTCCTGCTGTGTGATGAGTAATTTCGTCTCGTGAGTTATTGGAGCAGAGGGTATCTGGAACTTGTATTTGCGTTTGTAGCATTGCAACGATTATTGCAAAATGGTATGTTTGTACTGGAGTGCACAGCCAAGATTTCCTAATCAGCTGGGCTGAGATCAGGTGGATCCTCCATATCTTAGTACAAGGAAAATTGCCAGCTGGAGTGACCTCCACTTCATCAGACAGTTTGGCCACCCTAGGGAACAGATGCTCAAACTTCAAGACTCTGCAAGCTGTCAGCCATATATTTCAGAGCGCTGAGGAGAAGGAATTTCAAAAGGGTCAAGAGGGGTAATCTCAGTGCCCTGTACTGTGGATCTCGGTGTTGGCTGCCCTTGTTGGCATCTGTCTTGGTCCAAACCACTGGAGTTTCTAATTACCCAGCATCCCATACCTTCCTCGGTCTATTCAAATGCAGACATGTATGAATTGCTGTGCCTAAACTTCGTTGTAACTGCTTCCTACAGAGAGTTTTACAAAAGTTTAACTTGGATGCTCCAAAGCAATACATTTGCTTCCTAGGGATCCTTTCTTGTGCTTTTATGGGGGAGGAAGCTTTAAGCAGTAAGAAGTTCCTTTTTAACATGCTACAAGATCAATGCCTGCTCTGGTGTAGCACCGCACAATGAATGCTTACACTTCAATTCTTCTCTCTTCCACTACAGATCAGCCAGCATCACTAACCTCTCACTGGATCGATCCGGTTCACCAATGGTGCCTGCGTATGAGACATCTGTCAGCCCCCAGGCCAGTCGCACACATATGAAGGCTGAGACCAGTGAGGATGAGCGCAAAATCCTTCTGGTACTTTTCAGACCTCTGTTTGTCTTGCTCTGTGAAGGCAATGAAGTTTGCCTTTCTTATATCATGCAGCAGGAGTATCTTGCTGCCTTTAAATGCTCCTGTCTGAGCACTCCTACCTGGACCTCTCCTCCAGGTACTGCAGAGATGGAGAATATTGCTGCTGTTGTGGACACCTCTGTCTTCCTGATGCAAATCATAGTTTCATAAGCTGTTTGCATAAAGGTGTTTACAGTTTTAGCCTTGGGAATTGTGTTATGCAGTGTGGAGTTGGTATATGGTGGCTCCTTGTGGGTTAAACCTGTCATGGTTGCAGCTGTAAACCAATGACTTGATTCTGTATTTCTCCAAGTTCAGATTTTCCCTTTCCTATGAAAATAATATTGGAAATATTATAATATTATAAAAATATATTTAAAATATTTATATATATAATTATATATTCTACATCAGAAACTTTAAATGTTCAAAATAATTCAAAATAGTTACACCACAATGAATGAGTTAAAGCTGATACATCTCATTGGGCCAAAACATAACTTGGCCCCTCCCCTTGTTTGCAGAATAAATATAACATTTTGTAGGACGTTGCAGTGACGTGCTTGTTCAAAGAAAAATCAATGTGCAACAGTGTTCTGTGTGATCTTATTATCCCTCCCCACAGAGGCAGTGTTGTAGATGGCAGTTACTGTACAATGTTCAGTAGAAAACAGTGTTTGTCTTCTTTGAGGGAGGGGAAGTGTTTTTCACACATTAAAAGATAAAGGATTGCTCCCCGTTGCCAATTTGAAATGAGGAAAGCTGATTTCTGTGTTGTCAGGTATTTGTCTGCTGTCAGCAAAATGCATGCAAGTATTCCTGAGGCTGCAAAAACACTTTAGCTCCTGTTCAGTTGCACAACTCCTTTCCAGGGTGCTCCGTGAATGGATAACCACATGGAGGAGAAACATTTTTAAGGCATGTCTTTACAGCACCATGTGCTGTGCACGTATGTTAATGCAGGAAAAATGAAATTCAAAATGCTGTGAACACAGCTTGGACAAAGATGATCAAGTCCCAGTGCGCTTCATCTTCACGTTGTTTATTTATTTTTTTTGTGTTTCCTGTCCTGGGGCAGAAGAAGATAAGTAGTATTGTTTCTGTTCATGTAAGACCAGAAGAAGCAGTGTCAATTAATATAGTATTTTCTGTGAATTTCTACTGTTTGTTTAATGCCTTTAGCATGTGAGGCTGACTCTATATCAGGAGTTAATTTAAAACATATTCCATTCAGAAGACTAATGAACTTTGCTTATGAAACAAAAGGTAGGGGAGGATGTACGTACACTGGGGTAAGCACATACCTCTTTGAACTAGAGGTCAAAATCCTTGAGTTAAAAGGATTTGCTGTATTCTGCCAGTTTGTCCAGTTTACTGAATTCACCATGTGAGTTAATGGTAAACTACAAGGCAGCTGAACTGTGGAATCACCATTTGCATCAAATCTTGTGATCCTCTGTCATGTGACTAATCCTTTTGATTCTATACCTGGTATGGAAAGGGAGCTGCTGACATTGCTTTTAGGATAATACCCAGGACAGCCACTGCTGCAAATAAAAGCAGAAACCAGTCCAGTAACAGAAGTGGAACAAAACTCTTGGATCTGAGGGCACCCTTGGGAAAGAGCAATAATGTGGGTCTGGCAGTTAACTGGAAAGCTGAAACCATTTAAAATATAATTGAAGCTTTTTTTTTTTTTCTTCTGTTACACAAAACTAGAACAACTGAGGCGTTTGAGGAAGTGAACTGCAGTGAGTCTTTTCTCCACGCCTTGGGGTGCTCTGTTGCTCTCTCAAAATAATCCCTGGTCCTAGTTTCCACTCTGAAACAAAGGGTTGTGCTGTGCCAAACCAGGGCATATGGGAAAGCAAGAGGGGCCAGATGCAAAGAAACAGCTTGCCTTTGTGTAGGCTATGCTCCACCCGGAGTTGGTGCATATGCTTAACAACATAATTTTGAGGTGTAGGCTGAAGTGTTCCAAGCAGGGAGGGAGAAGACATCCACAGATTCAAAAATTATTGAGTTGGGAGGGGTACATGCCTTTTTTGCTTAGTATCCAAAGCTAGCAGTGCCTAAAAAAGGCTTGATACTGGACAACAAAAAAGGAATGCTCAAGAAGAAGTGGTATCCTAGAAACATAGCAGTGTGCGTTGCTGTGTCAAGCACTTGCTTTATATCTGGGCTTGATAATGGACTAGTGTGCTTCACAAAGCCTAGATTGAGCACAAGTTATATAGAAAAAACATCTTTCAAAGGATGAGTTTTCACTGTACTCCGTATTTACACACAACACCTGAGTTTGAGAATAGGGTGCAAGAGGACAGTAGTGAGGATGTAAGTATCTTGTAGGCAGTACAACATCTTGCCACATTAAAAACAAAGCCCCTTTAACTTGAGGGTACTCACTTCATTTCTTCCTTTTTCTCAACTTCATGTAAGAGGAAGGATATGAGGAGCTGATCTCCTGTCTGCTGTTTCTCTTTGCGTAGGTTGTGCACAATGGCTGAGATTTTATGCCTGTTTGTGGAGGGCTGAGGAGGGTCTGAGGACCCAGTTTGATGCCCTTGAAACCAGTGCTAAGGTCAGATGACTAAGTAACTTCCACATCTCCCTGTCCAGGACTCGGTCCAGCTGAAAGATCTGTGGAAGAAGATCTGCCATCACAACAGTGGGATGGAGTTTCAAGACCATCGCTACTGGCTGCGGACACATCCCAACTGCATTGTGGGAAAAGAGTTGGTCAACTGGCTTATCAGAAACGGGCACATAACCACAAGGTAACCCTGTTGCTTTAGGACAGCAGGTGTCTTCTGTCTGACAGGAGGTTGTGAGTTTTTGCTGATATAGGGTGCCTTAGACTGCAGACAGACCCTTTTGCTAAGGAGATGAGAAAGATAGAGAATTCGGAGCTGATCTTTACTGCCTATCAAAGCAGGTAGGGCTCTGACTCCATGTGGCCCAAAACAACAGGGCACAGGGGGCTGACTGGTTTGGGATCCAGCGTGGAAGGCAGTTTATGGGACAAGTATCACTCAAACAGTTGGAGAACAGTGAGTGTATTACACTCGAAAAACGTTCATCGATACTCCAGAGGGCAAGCCTGCCCCTGGGATCAGAGATAGTGTTTGATAGCTAAATTTTTGGTGGGGATGGCAGGCTGTTAACTTTGTGAGTATAAACAGTATGATGTATTTAACTATCTGAGAGGGGGATAAAGCTGAGATGGTTCTTAAGTGTAGAGCAACAGTCCTCACTCAGAGGTGCTTCGAATATGTAACTCAAGCTAACAATATTGGAGAAGCACAAACAGTGTCTTAATCATCTGTTAGAGACCTCAGGTGCGTTTAGGGTAAAGGCAGTCTCTTCCATCTAGCTCTGTACTTGAACCAGACTCTTCCATCTAGCTCTGTACTCGAACCAGACTCTGCTGCCTCTCCGCAGTATGTTGAGTAGTGTCCCCCTAAACATGGCGATGGGATACTGATGAGTCAAATATTGCGTAGCAAATGACGGTTTCCTTTTGTAGCATGCTTGCACCATAAACCATGTGTATTTAGAACTAGACTTAGAAAACTGTCTCTACTCTTATACCTCCAGGGTCCAAGCCATTGCAATTGGACAAGCATTGGTTGATGGACGCTGGCTAGAATGCGTCAGTCATCATGATCAGCTCTTCAGAGATGAGTATGCTCTCTACAGACCGTTACAGGTAAAAGGAGTAGGAAAGCTATGGTTCTTGCTGCGTTTGGCTGCTGACTAGAATCTTTTTTTAATCCTGTTCTCAGTAGCCATTGTATGTTTTCTAAATCGGCTCTCCCGTGCAGAGAATTGGGATCCAGGCCTTTTTTCTTAGTAGTTTAAAGCCTGAGGAAGCCACATTTACCCAGAAAGCTTCGGGGCTATCTTCTCTGGAGGATGAGGTGTTACATGTAGCATTGCCTGAAGCAGAGGAAAGGGTCTCCAATCTAGGCTAGTGCCTCTCGTGGTGGACATCTTCCACTGGCCTGAGTGTTTGGATTGGTTTTTAACAATATATCTCTGTAGCCTCTCCATTACCTGAAAGCAGTCACTTGAGAGTCTTCTGTGTTCTGCAGCTTCTCACAATAAAAAATGGCTCAGCTGTCCAATGGACCTCAGTCAGAAAGGTTGCAGCCATTAGCATCTTGTCTTCCTCATACATTTCAGCTCTTGGCCATAGTCACATGGTTGTCCACTGAGATTGCTCTGTTTCTTCTGGCATCTCAGGTAGTTAATAGCAAACTGAGACAGTGCAGTTAAAATCTTGCCCTTATCTATCAAATGCTTGTGAATCCTTGTTTGTAACTGTTTGTAAAGGGGTTATGTTTTTCAAGGTTTAAAGCCAGTTCTTCTCCTTAGCTGAAAGCACTGTCTGATCTCATTTCTCCTGGACAAGTGTCAGGAGAAACAGTGTTGTTGATTCAGTTGCTTGCTGCACTCACTGTAGCCAAAGGACTGATAGTGAGAGCTTCCTTTCAGGTGACTGGAGGCATCAGGATGGCTGATGGAAATTGCTTAGATGCTCTCTAGGTTCTCTGGCACTCTAGCCAGGCTTTGTTTTGACACAGTAGCCCCAGCTAGAGCCTGTCTTGTGAGTGAGTCTCTTAGAGCTACTTTGGTCAGTCACAGAATTGCTCCAGTAACTTACAATTAGCCTCCACCAAAAGCTGCATGTGTTGGTTTCTAGGTAAAGGATATGGTCATCACCCACCTTGGCTGGGTATAGGAAGCATTCAAAACTGCTTAGCTGGATGTATGGCAGAATGGTACGGTAGAATAAACTTGTCTTTTAGTGCCACTTAGTCACAACTTGTGGGGAGGAGGCAGAGACTAAGCATGTGGGAAGTGTAAAGAAATACTTGTTTCCTGTGCCACGGAGTTCCTATTTCACGCCAAGGAGGGATGGCTCTATGACTAACCTGGCTCAGCCCACTGAGAGTATCCTCTGATTTTTAAAATATCTGATCTGCATTTGTAGCAGGCTACTTTCTAAGACTGCCTAATATTTCAGCAGAACTGCGCTTTTAACACCTTTTTTCCTTCCTTGTCTTCTAGAGCACGGAGTTTTCAGAAACCCCATCTCCAGACAGTGACTCTGTGAACTCTGTAGAGGGGCACTCTGAGCCATCCTGGTTCAAAGACATCAAGTTTGATGACAGTGACACAGAGCAGATTGCTGATGAAGGAGAAGATAACTTAACCAGTGAGTTTCACCTGAGTCTTGTTCTCACTCTGCCTTCTCCCCATTATCCCCAGTCCTTCAGGACGTAGTAGTTTAACCATGTCTTGCTTTATGTGTGTGTGCGTTTCTGTGTGTGTGCACGGGGCTGTAAGGATCTAAGCAAACTATAACCTAGCTGGTCCTCCTGTTTCTTACAATGGATACAGTATTTTTTATTTAGTGGAACTGGTAAAGCTTCATACTTCTAATGGAGGAGAAGCATGTAAAGTGCTGCCTTCTGTTTCTCAGGCAGACTTCTGTTTGATTTGGGCCCTGTAGTAATGCACTAAAGAAGGCCAAATGTCAGCATGCACACATGAAGATAAGATTAGAACTTTGAAAATACTGTATTCCTGTAGTATTGCACACTGGTCTTTATCTATTAAAGACAATTTTTCTCCTCTCCGATACCCTCATGATACCCATTTGAACCCTTCTCCTCCCTGTATCTTCCACCTTACCCAACACTAAAAGACTCCGCCAGCCCTAGCAAGCGCACTTCAGTCAGCAGCTTCCAGTCCACAATGGACAGTGATTCAGCCGCCTCCATCAGCCTGAACGTGGAGCTGGACAACGTGAACTTCCATATCAAGAAGCACTCCAAGTACCCACATGTGCCCCCTCACCCTGCCGACCAAAAAGGTACGAGGTAGTCACCAGCTGGAGTTGCACATGATGGAGAGCTGGGCCCTAATAATACTGACCTGTTTGGACACTACTTTTGTAGCTGTCTTACAGAGGGGGAAATACCATATTTAGCTGGCACTTGCTTGCAGTTTTGATGTGTTCACCTCTGAGGAGGCTCAGTAGAACTGTTGAAACACCACCTCTGCAGAGTGTGTAACTTCCCCTGTGACTTTCTCTTTGCAGTTGAAGCAAAGTCTCCTGTCCATATATAATAGGTCCGATCCTCATAGCCAGTTTCTGGCTAACTGGGTTGGAAAATTAGTCTGTGCTAAACCAGTTTGCTATGTGTCTCTACACTTTGAGATTAAACTGGAAAAGCAAGCAAGAAAAAAAACTACACCACCACCAAAACCACACCAAACAACAAATGAACAAAATTAACTTGGAATAGCTCTGTGGTGACTTCTGATTGTACCTGAATAAATTTATATTTGACAGAAGAGTCTCACTGATGAGCAATAAGGCCAAACTTAATCCATATATATAACATCTGTTCAAAAGAAAGCACCCACTTAAGTGAAGCAGGAAGAAATCAAATGCTCAGTATTGAAGACTTCTTTTGAAAGTTTGTGGGTTTTTGTTTTTTTTTTTTTTTTTTTCCTAAATAAGTACTGAATTGAAAAACTTTTAACTATAGGCAAAATCCTTATGGAAAAAAAATAATTTGCCTGCCTGTTGACAGCTGCATTGTCCAAATTGGATAAGGGCTGACTGAAACCAGGGCTTGCCACTGGCTTGGGTCTAGGATATTCTAGTTGCTTTACGTGCTGGGTAGCATTTGATGCCTTTGCTCTGCTTCTTTACCTAAGGTTACATCAGCTTTGTAGACTTCTATCTTTGGCTGCTTCTAAGGAGTTTCTTATTCTTAATTATTGTTTCACCCCACCCCTTCAGTATTTCCAACCTTAAAAGATGATCCAGTGTTAAATAATTCGGACTCTTTGTAATGAATTCATCCTTTTATTAAAGTCTAATGGATCTTTTCTGTTGTTGTGGACCAGAATGCAAGACTTACCTTATGCTTGCATACAAATTGCATTTTCTGAAACTGTGAAATGGTCGCTGAAGAGAGTGAGGGGGAGAACTGGTCACAGCTGAGGTAGACAAGGTATGGTAGCCATGAGGGAGAGAGTGAGGCAAATTAGAGGGTGCATTTATCAATGCATATTGTAGTCACCTTTTGTTATTTGCTAAAATTATGTCTAGAAAAAGGGAAATCTGATGGCTTATTTTTCCCCCAGAAAGAGAAGCAGAGCAGGTTTGAAATTCGAGTTGATGTCAGATGACTCAACAGTAGGGACCTGTTGTCAGCACTACTGACACCAGCTCATTATTGTTTCCTTTCAGCTTGTTTCTAGCTCGTGCCCTTATAAAATGAAAAGCTAAAGCATCTACAGGGAAGGAAGGGTGAGGAGAAGGAGAATGTCAATGAATTCCTTTTAGGAAGGAGGATGCTGGATTAAGTGAGCTTGAAATAGGCCCAGGTGTGCTGCAGTTATCTAATGGATTTACAGCTGTAGCAGATTGATTATCAGCGTGTGTTAGTAGAAAAGCAGGCAGTAGTCAGTTTGGCTCTGGCTAGTGTTTAAGGGCCTGTGGAGTGATAGTCCTGGCTTCAGACATATCTGAGTCTTTATCTCCTTATACAGAAAGCAGTACATGATGAAGGGGAAACGTAAGAGAGCATACCTCTCTCGGAAACTGTTGACCAAATCAAGGCTTCTCATAGCTAGAACTGAAGCTCTTGTGAGACAGATTTTGATGATGGAGAGCTCAAAGAAGATCAGCAGGAAAGGCAAGTGGTGAGGGGTCTTGAGAGAAAGACTTCTGCCTTTGAATTGTGTATGCTGGTAGCACTCTGCTGTCTCTGGTGAATCTCTGCTGACTGGTGTTTGTTATCCGTTCTGGAAATGTGTGGTCTCTTAACCAGGTTAATTCTGTAGGAGTGTAATTCATAGTAGAAAACTGGGGGCAATTCCTTTTAAGGTAATAGATTTCCTTTGAAGGAAAAGTATCAGTAATGTGCCTAGAAGTAGTATAGGGTGGAGGTGTGCTAAAGTACACCATGGAGAGGTGGGTGTTATCCTGCAGATTTTTGAAAAATCTGTATCCTCTGCAAATATAGAGGACTTACTGTACCTCTTTTTTTTTTTTTTTTTTTTTTTTTTTTTTTTCAGTGTCTGTGGAAATGAACTATATCCAAAAGCTTTATTTGAAGGGACTGGATGGAAAGATTAAAATGAGAAAGGTGGTGTAGGGGCTTTTTTTTGTTGGTTTTTTTTTTTTTTTTTTCTTTTTTTCTTTTTTGGATTCCTGGCATGAGTTTAGAGGAAAGACCTAACCAGGAAGCAATGAATTAAAATTAATGACATCTTGAATAGCGAGACATGCTTCTTGGCAACAGGGAGACTGAAATTTTGTGGGTACTTATATGTTTGTTACTCAAGGCCTTCAAAGATTAGATGGGACAAAATGCTACAGTGTTTAGTGCACTGCCTAGAACAGTGAAATGGATGACTTCTAAAACTTTGCTCTGGAGATATTACAGTTGGAGTGAAAAGACTTTTGCCTTGTCTTCCTTATTAATCCTGACTATATTAAAAAAAAAATGTGCCTTCAAGGGTGCTCCAGAGTGTCACAATGATTAGACAGCCAAGACTAGATAATTAAGTTTGTATGTAAAATGGGACATGGTTATTTTAAGAGCAGAGTACTGTAGCCAGTCAGTGACATTATGTATTTGCTGCTGTCAGGGGTCGGTAACTTCCCCATGACCATTATGGACACATGTATTTGGCTTGATTTCATTGGAATTATCTTTTGTCCTTAGACTGGATGACAGTGACTTAATCATCTTTGAAATAATGAAGTAAAACTGAAGATCACACCCATCTTTTGAGGCTAGTAACTCGATTTCCTCACAACTGTGTAAATTACAGTCATTGGAGGAGGACTAACGGGACAGAACATCAGTGCTAGAAGTGCAGGTCAACTTTGATCTAAGTGGTCAGTGGGTTTCTTCAAGTGATTAAAGGATATGCGTTTGTCGCAATTGTCGTTAGTCACAGAGGTCAGCTGCTTTGGAGCAATGGCCTGTGAAGTACTGTGTTTTAGAATAGAGTGTTTTGTGTATAGGCTGAGTCTAATGGCAGGACTTTTTGTGATGTTATAGGCTGACTAATATCTGGTGTGTGTCCATGAAATTCTAGTGGCTCCAAGTTAGCTGGCCTATAGTATCTTACAAGTAAGTGTAGTGACTCATTTATAGTATCATCTGCCTAAAGGCAATGGTACTTCATAGTGTGTATCAAAATGGGAAACAGAGTAAGATTGCTTTCTACATTTAAATTAGGGGAAGAGAATAAGTGACTTATTTTCAAGTGGGCTTTATTTGCTATTTTTAAAAGAGATACAGTTATCAATATGGGAAACTTTATTTTCTAAATGTCTTTGCAGCCAGATATCCTTGATCCTGGTAGCAGGTATTTTGTGTAGTTAATTTTTGGTGCACCGTCTTTTGAAAAGGTGCACCTCAGTTTTCAGTGGTTATCTGTGGATGCGGCCTTGTTTGTATATCTAGAGGAAAAGCTGTAGTTGCTGGTCAGTCTGTTTTGATGCTTAACCAGAGAAATCTGTAAGGTATATAAAATTTGCTGGTTTCTATTGGAGACTTGTGAATTTCTGTGTGCGTTGTGGTTTTTGCTTCCAATGATGCCCTTGAATCTCAGGCTTAGGAATTTGTGTGTTCTGGGGTGGTGTGTTTTGGTTTTTTCTTTGTTGTTTTGTTTTGCTGAAGCTGTTTGGGGGAGCTTGTAAGATAAGTCTCTTGATAGCTAACTGCTTGCAGACAAGGCTACAAAATATGCCAAAGGAACCTCCCACCCATCCAACATTCTGTGGAGCATGATACACATAGGGATGATGTGAGGTAAGAAATGTGTGTGTCAACCGTTCACACGGTCTCAAACTCACACCTATGAGTCTATGAAGAGGTATGGTATCTTACCTTGTCAGGAGCTTTCTGTGGGTCACAATTGGAAGCAAAGTTATAGGAGGTGAAGTTTACTGAAAAGAAGTGTTTCTGGTTTGGAGGTGCCACCTGTGCCTTTGTTCGGAGCATAACTAGGGTTAGGTTTCAGCTGGAGTTAACTCCTGCCTTTGCCATGCCAGTCAGGGATATGTGTCAGACCTAATTTGACTGTTCACAGTAAGAGCTGCTGCCCTGAGGCTGTTGCGAGGTGGAGAGGGATGGTGGTGCTGGCATCCATGTAGGTACACCGTGACATGACTTTCTCTAGGTAGTCTGTGGGACTGTGGGTGAACGAGTGCTGAGGGTGAGCCAGCTTTTATCAAGCAGTAGGTTGCTTGTAATGCTAAACTCTTCATCTAAGCAAGAGGTGAAGGGAATCTGCAAATAACTGCCAGCTGCAAGGGAGGCTTGCAACTTTGCTTTGGTACATTGCAAACCTTCTCAGTAAGTGATCAAACCGGTCAATTGCTGACAGGCTCAGATTTTTAATCTGGTGGCGTGTAGGGGGTCTCTAGAGTGCTGCTGTTCAGAGACTTGCGATTGCTTGTGTCTTGTCAACTTTGTGTTCTGCTGGTGTCTGAAAGCTGCCTGGCTTTGCATTTTGTTTGTGGCAGTAGATCTGGACCATTATCATAAAAGGTGATAAAGGGTTAGTTTTGGACTTCAGATCATCATGCTATGTAAGCAGTTGAGCTATTGCTTTGTTTTCCTGCTGTACAGTCTCTTTTTGTAGAAACAAGGAACCAACTAAAGGCATGATAACCTAATATCCTCTGGAGAAAACAAATTTTTTGTAGCCAGCCAGCCTGCATGAAAGGTCAAGATCTAGCAAGCTAATCAAGTGTAGTAGATGGAGCTTCATCCTATTTCCCATATATAAAGTGATGTATTGCTTTCCTTTGTTGCTGGGAGTCCATCTTTGTCAGCATGGGTTCCTCAAAACACTTTAAACTGTTTTAGAGTTCCAGCTCTGGAAAGGCAGACTGTCTTTTGTTGCCTTGACTGTGTAAGATGAATCTTATGGTTGGTCTCTTTCCCAGTCTGAGATACTTCATTGGAGCGTGAGAGCAAAATGGCTTCTGAAGCTGCGTTTTTAGAGCAGAGTGAGGAGGCTGTTCCCTGTCTGGACATTCCTACAGTGTCTGCTCTCAGCTTAACACATTTGTATTTGGACCTAGAAAAGTGTTGTGTGAGTCAACTGGAAAAGCAAACTCAACTCCTAGTTCAGTCTTTACTTGTGTCTACTTTGTTTGTTTTGTTTCTTCACAGTAATAAGTACCATCTTCTTGTCATGTTAGAACTTTTTGATAGAACAAGAATGAGAGGATATTCTTGTCTTCACCACTCATCAAGCTGTTGCTAAATTGGTGACTAAACATTTAGATGAGTAATGCTGCTGCTTCTGGTGTGGGCGTGTACATTGTAATTATATGGGCGCACCAGTGTAACCTGTCATATTTTTTTTTGTCTCCGCCTATCTCCCTCTTCTCTCTTCTTTCAGAGTACTTGAATCCTGAAAACGGAGGGCAGCAGATGTTCTCTATAAGTGATGCTTTTATTAAAGGTAAGGAGAAACTTCAAATGTTGCTGTTTTGCAGTTTTAATATAGTGATGAAAACTCCTCGATAGCCCTTTAATGGGGCATTGACCCTTTAGAAATATTTACTTGACAGTAAATCTGAACTTATTTGTAGTGAAACTGCTATATAAACTTTATACTCTAACTTTTTTGAATGCACTTTCAAGCTTACATTTCTTTCACTTCTCAGATTTCTAAATTAAAAAGCAAAGGAAAGCTTTTACTTTTTTTTTTTTTTTTTTAAATAAGTGTAAGTGGCAAGTCTGTTCACAGCTTCACCACCCACAAACTTATGTAACAGACTCCGTTTTTTAACTTTCTGTGCAAGCAAATGAAGATGTGATATGATTAATTACATACATTTCTACAGAGTAGGTTAAAGCTTCATCTCTTAAATCTTTCTGGGTTTCCTGTCGTCACCACCATCACCACCACTTCTACTTCTGAAATGAAAGGCTATTAGATGCAGTTGTGAGGCTTAAAACCTTTTCAATATCATGGCCAAGTGCACTTGTTAGCTTTTTTTTTTTCTCCCAGTTAATAGTATTCATTTTGGTGAGCTCATAAGAGGAGGAAATAAGCAGGAAACCCCTGTGTCCATGCAGCCAGAGTAATCAAGTCTTTGATTAAACTGATGATTAGCTTTTAACTGAGCTTTTGCAGGAGAAAGGAAAGAGGGAAACCAAATGTAACTTCTCTTAATCCTCTACACAGCTAATTTTGGGTATGGAACATCTGGAAGAAGTTAAATGTTGTTTTTAAAGCGTCTTTTTTTTCAGAAGTCCTGCTCAGATTACTAGGATTTTTGTGCAAGGATTTTGCTGTTGTACCATGCACTCTGCGGAGTTTTAAGTTTGAACTCTGAAGGCTTACATACTTGCTGATGAAAATTTGTACACTAGTAGCATAAATGATGTACAATGTAGTCAGCCACTAAGAGAATGGGGAAGTTTATAACTTCCCTCTAGAGTATCATAATACCTGTGTGGGAAGTAACCTACTAACTCTTTCAAAGCACAGAAAACTGTGCTGAAATAACCTCTAATCTTGGTACTGCAAAACAGAGAACAGTTCTAAGGAGTTTCAACACAATATAGTGATTCAAAGTGACAGGTCCCCTCCAAGTAAGGACTGTCTTATCCTGTTGAAAAATGCTTTGTTTCCAAAACCAGAAAGGGCTATAGTTTATGTTGACATTCAGGATTTAAAAAATGATATTCAGTGGATACAGCCTTCATTGGCATCTTGCTTATTGTAGTGGAGAGATACCAGTGTATATGATGGTTAGGGGGATGGAGGTGAGAAGATGTGCTGAGATCTTTTAAAAAGCTTGAGCTACTTTCTTGACAGAAGATCTTGAGAATTCTCTAGTATTAGATACTGTGACATAGGCTGGATGAACCATCCTGCTGACAGCTCCCTCTGCACCTGGTGGTGCAAAAAGGTGGTGTGTGGGGTTGGGGATGCAAGTCACATAAAGGTTCAAAAGTCTAACACATGAATTGGTAGCATAGCACATCTCCCAAACGTATTTTAAAGAAATACTAAACAAGGCCTTTATGAAGATCTTTTTGATACTAGTGCTGTAGCCTGAATGAAATAACTAGATCTTTTAATGCTGCTTAATCGTAGATGTCTTAAAATCAGGAGCTTTCTGTGGATCAAATTAGTGCCTTTGACCAATGTTCTGGGTCTACAAGGCATTATGACTATGTATTATGAATATACGCAATATTTGGATTTTGCTGCTTATTTATAGGAAAAACTGGGATATGTTTTTTTTTTTTTTTTTTCCTTGTCTCAACAAACTCAGTAATGACTCAATTCCAGAAGAGAAAACAGTCTGCTCTATACTGGCGGTACAGGAATTTTAGTAGCTCATTTTGCCTTTGTACGCTCACCAATGTTATACTGTTGCTGCATCACGTTACCATGATGTCTAGCTCAAACTCGGTATTCAAGAGGCTTAGACTTATGTCTTAGTAAATTCTTTCCTTTTCAAAGTAGCTTTTCAGAAAGACACAGGCATTCAACTGTGACCTTATAGTAACAAGGTTTGGTTGTCTCTTGCAGAGTCGTTATTCAACAGGAGGGTGGAGGAAAAGTCCAAAGAACTGTTTTTCACGCCCCTAGGCTGGCACCACAGCAATCTGGATCTGTTGAGAGAAGAGAATGGGGAGAAACAAGCCATGGAAAGGCTGCTGTAAGAAACATGTAGAAAATGGAATTTGCTTGAATTCCTGAAGCCCCTGTATTCCACCAGCTTTCAGTGGGACTTGATCTACAGTGTATAATACAAGGGACTAATTTGCATTAAGAAAACAGCATTTTTACAGTATCTTTTGATTGGTTTTTTTTCCCATGTGACTTTTATGTATTGAAGTACAGGGCCAGCGTTGAATCTAGAATGTTCTAGGCAGCTGTTCTTTCAGAGGCCTTCCTGCACTGTAAATGTTAAGAAATATACTTCTGAAATGAGATTTCAACTAATCACTGCTCTGTATTTTTTTTTTCACAAGAAATCTGTTTGGTTTGCCTTTTTTTACAGGTCTGCTAATCACAACCACATGATGGCACTTCTTCAGCAGCTTCTGTACAATGAGTCTTTGTCAATGTCCTGGAGGGATATCATTGTACCTGTGGTCTGCCAGGTAGTCCAAACTGTACGGCCTGATGTCAAGAACAGAGATGATGACATGGATATCCGCCAGTTTGTCCACATCAAAAAAGTAAGTTTCAGACAGTGGGTGTAGGGAAACAAAAGGTTGCAGCTGCTGGCAGCACCCCATGTTTGAAGAGTTCTGTTCCTACTGCCCCCAGCATGTTCAGTGGTGTAACTGGCCATCATGGCCTTTGGATAAGGTGGGGTTCTAGAAAAAAAGTTGCACAGAACTTTGCATCCTGTGAAAGATGCTTTAATGCCCTGGAGCTGACCTCTTCTTTCAGGCTGTAGGCTGCAGAAGGTAGCAAAGGTCAAGATCTCTGTAGTAACTTGTTTCTTTTTTTGTTTTCTGCTTGTTTTGTGCTTGGGTTGGAGATGTACTGAGCGCTGGATAAGTAGCTTGCAGGACTCTGTTTAGCAACCTGTTGCTCTATAACTATCCATTATGGAGGATTGAACTCCTCCCATGCCAAGTACGACAACTTTCTTCAAGAGGAAAACTTAATTGTTATGGAATGGTGCATCTAGTTCTGCCAGATGGCCTAGAGTTGACATTGTTAAACTGTAAGGCTGGACTTGTGGTATGCAGAGTTTCTTCTGAGAGGCTGATGTGAAACTAACATCCAAGGAGCTACTGTGACTGAGGATCAAAGCTTGGGCTTATTTTTCTTTGGCAAAATTCACCTCAGGAGGCCTCTTGTTTGGAAGTCATGTAAGATATGAGGAGAGCCTTATGGTTCTGGTGGTAGCTCTGTGGCATCTCTTCAGGCAGCATCAGTTGTTGCTGCCTCTCCTAAAACTCCAGTTCAAAGAGCAGATGTTTAGAGGTAAAAGCTTTTTGTAGCTGTCTGCTGTTTTCACACACGGATAACAGAAAAGTCCTCTAAAACCTGTTATTTGGAAACCCGTTTCATGTTCTTTATTACTTCTGTGATTGGTGGTGACTGGAGGCACACCAGTCAATGATGTGTTCGCATAGGAAGTAGAGGCTTGTTTGATTTTTTTTTTTTTTCTCATTTTTTTGATATATGCCCCTCATGGCCTATCGAAGTTTGGTTCCCCTATTAGCTTCCAGAGTGTACCTGGTTTAACAAATATGCTTCTGTTGGAAGGGCATAGAGACCTTGGAACTGAGTACTTTTTTTCATGCTGTCCTTAGTTTGCCAGACTTTAAATGAAGAGAGTTGCATGGCCAGCATGACTGTGTCTGATCTTTCATCTGATAATTGAGGGTGTAGCTGAAGCTTGTGCATCAGATACAGGTATTCTGTAATAGGTATTCTACATAATATGTTTACGGCATTAGAAGTTACGGGAGTGTATGACAGTTTTAAAATATGTTTTGCTTTATTAGATCCCTGGTGGAAAGAAATTTGACTCCATGGTGGTGAATGGATTTGTTTGCACTAAGAACATTGCACACAAAAAGGTAATGCAGGCTTGATTAATCATGTGCTGGCTGTAGTCTGTGTTGAGGAACTAAGTGTGCTGTGACTTCCTTTTTGTCATAAAGCTTCTCTTGCCACTCAGCAAGTTTGTAAGCTCTCTCTAGTTTGAGACCCTAAACAAGAATGGCTTTTAAAGCATTTATTTTCTAAGCTGTTTTCTTTTAGCCCGGAGATTTTAAGGGTGGAGGCTTTCCTCATGTAGGTATAGAAAAACATCCTTTCCATCCCTAAAGGCATCTAATAATTGCCCCATGTTTTAGCTAGAAAAAGGTATTTGTGGTTCTGACTACGACAATGTAGTAAAGTGAGCCTTTAAATAAGACAGGAGATCATTACAGAAGTGATCTGGATGGAGGCTCCAAAGCATATCAAAACTTTGGGGTTCTTGGGGGTGAATGTAGAAACATGTAGCATTTCACTCATACTGGACAGTAGCTGTGAAATTCCAACAACTGTGTGTAACATCTTCATAATAAGGAAAAAATGTGCAGTTGGGTCTGCTGGGGAGGGCATAGCTGAGACTCCTTGCTGGAGGGGGAATAAAAATCAATCATGGGAAGTCTGCTTCTTTTTTTTTTTTTCTTCTGCACTTTTTCCCTTCCAGGTGTTTGTATTTTTAACTATTTTTGTGCTTCCTTAGATGAACTCTTGCTTAAAAAATCCCAAAATTCTTCTGCTGAAGTGCTCCATTGAGTACCTCTATCGAGAAGAAACAAAGTTTACCTGCATAGACCCTATAGTACTTCAGGTGAGTGTATACTTTTCTTCTTGGTTAAGATTGCCTGAGGTCTAGTGATTCAAAGTGATTATCGGTGCACATATGCCTTTTTTCAGTGTGTAAGGTGGAGTTAAGTGAGTGGGATTGCATAGGAAAGAAAAAAATCCTGGCAGCTAGCTAAGAAAATTGCTGCAGTAAGTACAGTGCAAACCTGTAGTCTTGTGCTGAGGATTTTTGTCATCAAGTTACCTGTAGTGAGAGTCATCTTTTGATCCTCACAATTAAATGCAGCATTTTAGAAAACGCATCTTGTTTTTAATGATACACCATATGAGGATCATACAGTTCAGAAGGTCAGAGCTACTGTCGTGGTTTAGCGTGTGCAAAGAAGTATTAGAAAAGTTAGTGTAGGTGAGTATTAGTTGCACCCATGGTATTTCTTGTCAGACTTGAAAAAATGAGATGACCAACCTAAAGAAGTGATGAACCACAAAATGTCACCCTGGGACAGGTGCCCTGCCCCTGTGAGCAGGGAGGTGCCTTAAGTACAAAAACACTGAAATGGATAGACCTTTTCTTTAACACACTGCATTCCTGTCTGAGAACCAGTCTTCAGGCGTTTGCCAGGATACTCATAACAGGGGTATTTGGTGCTTTACTGAGCTTGGGCCGTAATGTTTGTTTCTGTATTTGACTATTTCCTTATCATAGGCATTTTAAGACAGCTTCTTTGGTGATTAGTAGACAGGATTAAAGGTAGAAAGATTTAGCAATAAAACTTGTCTCTGCCTAGTGAGTTGGTTTTCTAGTAAAAGCTTAAAACAAGACCTGTCCTTTGTCTTAATGGGGTAGAAGTATCTACTATAATATTAATCTCTGATTATTTCAGTATCTACTTCAGTTTAGCATCTAGCAAAAGCTTTATTTTTACTACGCTAACATAAATGATTGTGTTCTGAGGAGCTGGCAAACTGCTTTTGTGGTATCTTTGTTACACAGAACTGTTAAAGCCTGGTTTATTGTGAGGTGCAATAACACAATTGAGAACACCTGTGTTGGGAAGCTGTCTCCTCCCTCTAGCAGTGTAAACCCTTAGTTCTGATAGAGTTGCAGCCTTGCTTTCTCTTTCTGTGTGTGGTAATAGAAGTGTGGGGGAAAGAGTGAGATGAAGTCAGGAGGATAGAAAATTGTTAGAAAAACAATTTAGCAGTGCACAGCATTTGGAATCCCACTCCAGAAGCACTGTCCTCAAGTGCAGATTTAGGGACTGAGGGTCTGTGTATAGATTTGTAAAGGCATAGAGCACTGGTATAATTTTAATGAATGGAAGTATCTCTGAGTGCCAGCACTCAACATTAATCTTTGAAGGTGGAGAACATAATATTACCAACAGCTTTGGTTTAGGATGCTCTAATTCTAGCACCTTTAGAAAATAAAGCCTTTTTCCATGTAAGGTGCATATATATATGTGTGCGTGTGTTTGGATTCTTCAAGTCTCTTACTTCAGACTGTCATTGAACATTTGTGCAATTAATGCATATAACAAATTACTGATAAACAGGATGTGCTGTGGGGGTGGGGAAATGTGCAAAACGGGCAAGTGATGGTGCTTTCTGCATAGCTGTTTTCCCTGTTTTGTAGGAAACATCTAAGTGTGTTTTTTTTTTCAGATGGGTTTGCAGTAGTTAACTGCCATATTTTGTTCCTGTCCACAGGAGAGGGAGTTCTTGAAGAACTATGTGCAGCGGATAGTTGATGTCAGGCCTAATTTGGTCCTTGTTGAGAAGACTGTGTCCCGAATTGCCCAGGACATGCTCTTAGAGCATGGTATCACTCTGGTCATCAACGTGAAGCCGGTGAGAGTTTCCTGTCAATCAGACTGGACCTTGTGGCTCTGTAATTTCTCTTTATAGCAAGTCTCCTGGAGAAAGCAGAGTTGTCTTATTTTCTCCTTTAGCCAAATCTGGCTTCCTTTTTAATGGTACTTCTGTTCCAAGAAAGCAATACAGCAAACCTAGAGTTCAGCTATTTTCCTCATCTCTTCACAGCTACTCTGCTGTGTACTTGCTTGGTAGGTCTGTACCCTCTCTGTATTCTGGTTAACTCTGACTCCTGTTTGTGACATTCTGCATGGTTCCTCAGTGATCCCTGGGAGTCTCTCTGTCCCTGTGAGGCATGGTACAGACAGCCAAACAGAGAGGAGCTGTGGGGATTGGCTGCACTGTACCTCCTGGAAGGCTTTTCACTTGAAAAGATCTAGATATCTCTAAGGAAGGGCACAATCTTTACCCAGAAATATTTACCCAACTGCTTTCCTAAAATTTTTGTATTTTGTAGGTGTGTGCCTGTGTGACTGGGTTTAACCCGGAGTTTGTGCCTCAGAGAGAGGTTTCCTGGATCAAGCTGGCATTTTTGTGTGTGTATGTGTGTGTGTGTGGTGTTTTTCTTTCTTTTTTTTTTTTTCTAAAGAGCAAGCTAAGGATACTAGTATTGTCTTTGCACTGTGGATTCTTTGTAGATCCTAACTGTTATTTCCATTTTTACAGCAAGTGTTAGACCGGGTAAGTCGAATGACCCAGGGAGACTTAGTGATGTCAATGGATCAACTATTGACCAAACCACGTTTGGGAACCTGTCATAAATTTTATATGCAAGTTTTCCAGTTGCCCAATGGTGAGTAAAGCTTGACATGTCTTAGCTTGTGTGTGTGAAAGGATAAATGTTTTGCTCCTCTTAACTAGATCTGAACTGTTGGGTGCCTTTTGTGACCCAGTAGTATCCTTCTTACTCGTTTTTCTTTACTTCTGTTACATCTTGAAACTACAGTGAATTTTCTGTGGACACAAAAGCATGATCTTACTAAGATGAGACACACCAGGTTTTAATTAGGCTGGCTTCTTCCTTCTGAACTGCTTTTTTTTTGCCTCTTCCCACCACCCTGGAGTTTGTCTAGTCCAACTTCCTGTTCAAAACAGCAAGGACTAATTTCAATGCAGGATCAGATTTCTCTGGGCTTTCTCAGGCAACTGTTGATAATATTGCAGAATGGAGATTTCATAGCCTGTCTGGGCATCTCTTTGGTTGTTTAACCATCCTCAGTATTAAGAATTCTTCCACATAGGAACAGAGTGTCATACAACAGCCTGGGTTGGAAGGGACCTTGAAAGATCATCTGGTCCAACCTTAATGCATCCAATCAAAATTTGCCTTCTTATGATTTGTGCACATTGCCCTTTCTACAGTCATTGTACACCTTTGAGAAACCAGGTTCCTTGTCTGTAACCCCTTTAGCTGTGGAAGTCAGCAAAGGAAGAAATGGCTGCTTGACGGGTTACCAGTGGTGCTGGTATACATAAATGCTGTTGATGCAAATCTTAAAGGAGATGCAGTCTTTGTATCTTTCCCCCTTCCGCTTCACATGCCCCCATCACCCTTTAAATTGCACTCCAGATTTTGTAGGCTTTTGACTTGTGACGATGAGCGAATGTTCCTTGGAGAGTAGTGGTTCTTTTGCTGCAATGCTGCTGCTGCTTTTAATATACACTGTTTGGGCACCAGTGTGTTCCATGTGGCCTTCACTTGGACTTTATGAGGACTTGTTTTACAAAACAGGAGAAGTTTTATAGCAAATGCTTGGTTTGCTTGCAAAAATAAGTTAATTCAGTAGAGTGATGTGAATTTCTGCAGCTGGTTTGTGCTACCAATGTTACTTGCTCTTAGTCTCTGTTACAATCTCTTCAGTGTGTGCAGTAACTACAGTTAGCCTGCTCTTAGGTGTCATCCTAACTCCTATGGTTTTTTTGTTTCTTCTAGAGCAGACAAAAACTCTGATGTTCTTCGAAGGGTGTCCTCAGCACCTGGGTTGCACTATCAAGTTGTGCGGTGCTGCAGAGTATGAGCTGGCCCGTGTGAAGGAGATCTTGATCTTCATGGTCTGTGTGGCTTATCATTCCCAGCTGGAAATCTCTTTCCTTATGGACGAGTTTGCCATGCCTCCTACTCTAACCAAAAACACTTCCTTTCACTCCCTTATTGAGGAGCCAGGAGATGAAAGCGAACAGCAGAACCTCTTCAATGGTGAGGAGTTCAGCACAGCAGTCAGAGACATTGAACTATCCTCTGAAAAGCTGCCTATAATCTCTGAGTCAGTGTCCTCTGATGAGGCCAGCTTACTTGAACAAAGAGGTTTATTTGAGAGAGGTGACCAAGAGAACAGTCAACTGGAAACGATGTCCTCAAAACAGCAAGAGCACCACAAAGCGGAGTCACCGTTTCCAGTTTTCAACTCTGTACCCCCTGCAATACCTGAAACATCCCTGCTGCCACTCCATGGCATGGACCAGCACTTGGTCACTCTGGAGAGCCAGACACTAGAGCCTCTTCAACAGGTAAATGATCTGCAGGGGTCCAAGAGTCAGATGAGAGTCTTCAGAGACCCTCTTCAGGATGATACTGGTTTATATGTCACAGAAGAGGTAACATCTTCTGAGGATCGTCTTAAGACTTACTCTGCAGCATTTAAACAGGAGTTGAAAGATGTCATTCTTTGTATTTCTCCCGTAATGCTGTTCCGTGAACCATTTCTTTTGACTGAAAAAGGCATGAGGTGCCCTGCCCGGGAATACTTCCCTGAGCAAGTTTATTGGTCTCCTCTCCTCAATAAGGAATACAAGGAGTTAGAGAGCAGAAGGAAGAGACAACTACTGCGGGATCTCTCTGGACTACAAGGGATGAATGGGAGTATCCAAGCCAAGGCTATCCAAATCTTACCTTCTCATGAGCTGGTTAATACCAGAATAGCAGAACATCTAGGTGATAGCCAGAGCTTAGCCAGAATGCTGGCTGACTATCGGGCCAGAGGAGGGAGGATACTACAGAAGAGCACAGATCCCTTTGCCCAAAGTAAGGATGTATCTAGTGTCCCTACTGGAAAAACTGGGTGCAGAATTGAAGAAGATGAGAAGGGTCAGAGTGAATCCTCGTGGTCTCATAAGGTAAGATTCAAACCTATGTTACTGAAAACCCAGATTACATCAGTTTCTCCTGGTAATATAGAAGGTGTAGATGTTCAATGTTTGTTGGGTTTCTTTTTTTTTTTTTTCTTTCCCTTCCCTCTGTTTTTTAACGCTGGGCTCAACCTGAATTTTAGATTGCGGTGCTCTGGGCACTTAAATCAGTATAACTAGGGACTATGTGGATATAAGAAGGCAAAAGAAGACACTGACTGTAAATTTCACTGAGAAGGGAAGAGGTTGTGAGACTGCTGTCTGAGAAATGCATAAAGTCAGCCAAGAATCAGCGTATTACATTGCCCATTCAACTCCATATGTGACTGATTTCTGAAAATGAAGGGGGAGCAAACTTAGGGAAGTTCCTGAAACCTGAGGTTTCTTGCTGCTTGTATTAGTGATTTCTAGAAGTGTAAGGTTTTCATCTTCTGGGGGCTTAATGTCATGGAAATAGCAGTAGGCTGTGATTACATTGGAGTATTTGACTGTTTGTAAGAGTTTGGATGATCTGAAAAATTAGAATCTCATAATAGGGGGAGGGGAATCTTCCTTGAAATTTCAAAGCAAGGCAGTATGTGTTTGTAATAAAAATACTTAAAGTTTTGGGAAACTGCCATGAAAGCAACTAACTTTTTATCTCAGGAAAGGAATCTTGGGACTTTCTTGAACTGAAAACTGTTCAGGAAAAACATCTATGAACAACAGTAGCAGAAATGCTCTCCTGAAAGAGTCAAACATTTTGGTTTCTGAGCCAGTCAGCTCACAAGTTCACGAACAGAAGTCACTTTTTAATTGATGCTTAAATGTAAATCTGTATAGCTTCACAGGCTGTAATCTTACCAACTATAAGACTAGCCCTTGCTCTGGATCAGACTGGTTGATGCTGTTTTAAATTTATTCAGTGATCAAAGAAAAGTATTTGGTAACTTCATAGCTCTGTAGGGTGTGGAAGGGAAAACAGCTCCATTCCAGCAGCAGCAAGGTAACTCTTCACAGCAGACTGAAAGTTGGAAGGCTTTCTATGGCCTGAATGAGTAATTGAGGTATAATATATTGGCAGAGTTTTAACTCCAAGATGTCCTAAACTGTGCAGTGCTTTGGAGACTGTAGATGTTTGTCTCAAGGCTTTTGTTGTTTTGTGTTTCCCTTCGCTTCCTTTCCACAGAAACACAGGCAAACACATTGATTTTATTATGCATGTTAGTTATGTTCTAAAAACGTCAGTTAACAATTATACGTGGTACAAGTCTACCTGAAACTCAGAGATAATGCAAGGTTAATCTGCTTGAAAGGAGTAAGCAGAGGTTTGTCTGAAAAAAAAAAATCACTAGAATAGAATTTTGTCATCAGGGCTTGTGTGTGATTGGAGGTGTCTGTAACCAGTGAGTTGTTTTCTCTCTAGCAGGTGGATTGCCTGAGTCCAGTAAACCATCAGAGGCTCTGTGTTCTCTTCAGTAGCTCTTCTGCTCAGTCCAGCAATGCTCCAAGTGCCTGTGTTAGCCCCTGGTATGAAAACTACTCCTCTACAGCTTGTATAGTTGCTTTTTTTTTTTTCCCTAAATCAAGGTCAGTGTTCACCTCAATGGTATTTCTTTGAGGACTCCTTGGTAGGTTGTGACCATCCTGTAAGATGAACTGTTGCCAGAGGGATTTTGTCTTGCCTGGTCAGGTTGATCCAGAGCAGCACCCTATAGCTGCTCTGGATCCCTTTGTAATCCCCAAGGCATGAATGAGAAAGCCCAGCATAAAACCAAATGTTTCAGTTGGTTCTTTCACTGCAGAGTAATGCATGTGTGGGGAGGGCACTGCCTGCAGTCTTGTGAGAAAGAATTAGTGTATATAAACACAGAAGAACATCCAAGCCCAAGAATAAGTCTTGAGAGAATCGAATCTCAGAATACTTCTAGATTGCATGATCTGGGAGTGGCATTTGAATATGTTGCTATATTTCCCATGTCAGTGGTGTTAAGAGGTTTAAATATTTCCAGTTTAAGGGGCTGTAATTTGTTAATTTTGTGCAACCTACGACGTGCTTCTAGCCTTGCTAAACGGGAGAGGTTCTGAGGAAACAAAAGTTACTATTAAATCTTCTAGAAGAATAAGGTTTTCTTAAGGCATTTTTTCATCTTCTGGATGTAAGCTTTTTGTAGCTCTTTATACATTAGTGTTTGAGGCTTCAAGGTGCCTAGGCTTCTGTGCCTAGATATTCTTGACCATGATCATCAGAAGTGCAATTGAATTGCATTCTACTTTTAAATGCCAACTTTAAAGTTGTTCTAGTAGGACTCTGATCTCAGTATTAGCAAACCTGACAGCAGAGATCTGGGAAGGGTAATCAAGAGGGGGAAAAAAAGCCTTTGAAGGTATACAGGGCTGAAAACATGCCAGGAGTAGGTGCACCTAAAGGCCATTGCACAGCTAACAAGGGCAGCAACCACCCTCTGAAACTTTTCTTTCTCTGCTTTAGGATTGTGACCATGGAATTCTATGGGAAAAATGACTTGACTCTAGGGATTTTTCTGGAGCGCTACTGTTTCAGGTGAGGACGAACTTACTCTAAATCTAAACAAAACAAAAGCTTTTGATATCGTTGTGAAGTTGACCCACTGCCCTCTTCATAGACTCTACTTCCTGTGCACTTAAGAGAACAGCATGCAAGTCTGCAGAACTATCCCAGTATGGGTTACCACTTAAATCTGTTGCTCCCTTTGCTTTATTATTATGCTGTAGTGAAACAGGAACTGGATTTAAGAATACAGTTAAACTTGCTCACTTCTTCCAAGCAAATGCAATCACTGCTTTTCCACTTCAGCCCTGTTCTCATTTCCTTTAATGAGGAAGAGGAACAGATGATGAAATGAGACTTAAGAGTTGATAAAGACAGATGTATTCATTTAGCACTTTCTTGTAGCAATTAGGGCTCTAAGGGGCCTCTGAGCATGCATTCCAAATGGCTGTTTTTCAAGACAAGTAACTGTCCTAATCCCAACTTTCTGAGGTTCCTATTTGAATTTTCATACAAATTCTGGAAAAAGACCCTACTCCTTTAGTGTTATCTGAACATCTGACAGTTAGGCTTTGTCACATGAGCAAGGTGGCTAATTTAAATGATCTAGAACACTTAACCCTGGCAAAGTACTGTGTAGCTTATTTCATCTGACAGAGGTGCAAGTTGTTAAGTTTCAGTAATAACTGTTACTGCCAGAACTGCATACAGAGTCTCAGCAGGCTGTGAAGCTGGATGGGTAGCCTATGGCTTCTCAAAAGACAAGATTACTCCGTTTTCTCCATTGGCCACTTGCAGTAGCAAAATGCTGTTAATGTTCTGCCTTCTGTGGAGGAACAAGTATTTCTCCTTGTGCTGATCAATGAGGAGGAGAAGCTTAGCTGTCCACTTCTAAGTTCTTGTTTGTCTCTGCTGACTAGCTATTGTGTGCTTGAGTGGATGCTTTTCAATCTCCTTAGTTTCAGTAATTAAAATTTTTTTTTTTTTTTTTTTTTGCGTATGAACAAGGAGGTTCTGGGCTTTTTTAGACTCTCTGATTTTGAAGAATTCCCTATTTTGCTTTGATACCTAGACAATTTAACCTTTATTTTTCTGATGCTAGTCTCTCTTCCCTGACTTAAATGAAAGACATCCAAAGAGACAGGTCACAGGTTTTTCTGTTCAAAGGGGTTACATGGCACTATTTTGCTCGCTTTTTCCTTCAGGAGCTGAAACATTATAATTTTGAAGGCTATTTAGCACACCTTTGTCCTCAGCAGCCTTTGCTCTGTGCACTGCCAAAGTGGTCTTCTAATTTGGTGCCAAGCGCTCCCAGGTGTTTGATCCATATTTTGTGGACTGTGGAATACGTTTGTAGGCAGTGATTCATTGTAAAAAGACAGTGATAGCAACCAGTATCCTGTTACTGGACCTGTACAGTTTGGGACCTATACAGCTGTTGCTGGCAAGGGAGCTTCCCTACATGCTATTCCTGAATGAGTACAATTCACTTTGCAAAAACAGCCTTCACTTAAAGAATTAGAAACCTTTTTACAGTAAAGATAAATATTACTGTGATATTAAAAGGCATATTAAATATGTTGAATCAGTTTTTCAGTAGTGTCTGCCTTATGATCATTTGTAAGTGTTTCTGTTTCTCTCCATAAGGCCTTCCTACCAATGCCCCAGCATGTTCTGTGAAACACCGATGGTGCACCACATCCGTCGCTTTGTTCACGGGCAAGGCTGTGTGCAAATCGTGTTAAAGGAGCTGGACTCCCCGGTCCCTGGCTACCAGCACACCATTCTTACTTACTCCTGGTGTAGACTGTGCAAGCAGGTAAGGATGTGGATTTAAGAATAACTGCTGTTCCAGTTCAGTATTCCTGTTGTGGCTGGCCTTGTAAGGAAAGACAGCATTTTTGAGAAAACACTCATCCCTGGAGCTATGGCTAAACGAGCAGAAAACCTGTTACTGTTACAGATGTGCTCACTTACCTACAAATTCCTCTTGTAGAATTGGGGCTGTTGAAGGTGAAATGCTTTGTGTGAGGTAGTCCTGTTGGAAAGTGTCAAACCAGGCTCTGAGAGGATAGGTTTAAGTGGATGTATTGCTGGAAACTAGTATCTGACACGTGGACAAAATGGAGTTGCCCTCTTAGAGGTGAAGAGTTTGGTCCCTTCCCTGCAGTGAGTCAGTACGAGCGTCAAAAGTATTTATGGGGAAGGGCAGACACTGAGACCTACTGGCTTAGTAATTGGCTAAAACCACTTGGTATTCTTTGATCTGCTATGGACTGTACAGTCTGCATTGCATCAATGGGATGTCCAGACTTCCTTTAGTCATTAGAAAGTAAGTAAAATCTTCATTAGAGGAAAGATAAATTGCTTTAAAAAAACCACAAGGTAGTAAGTTGTGTATTATCTGAAACTTGTTCTGTAATTTAGCTAAGAAAACATTACCAACTGGATACTCATCTCTACTAAACAGTGTAAAACTTAAGAGCCTTCAAAGTGATGAGAGTTCATGCAGTGTCTGAATGTGAAACACCTTAATTACCTATGCGGATGACTCATTTCACCTACTTATGCTGCTTAAATGTGGGTGTTGGATTTAAAGATACCTGGAGGAAGTTAATGTAGTTGCTAAAGGCAAGCCCTATGCTGCTGTGTATATACACCTGTTCTATAACCTTTTATTTCTGTGTGCTCATGTAAACACTAATATGTTTGTGGCTATTAAGTATGTGTAAAGTGGTGACTACTCTAAGCTTGCAAACACTGCTGAAGCTGAAATACACTGCAGAATAATGCCAATATATTTGTTGTTGAAGAATCACCAGGGAAAAAGTATACAATGAAAGCATTGCTGCTGACTGGGTTGCTGGAAATTGTCTCTATGCAGAGAAGTAGCATCCCAGATATAAGCTTTTGTCAAGGGTATGTTTGCACTCCCCCAACTTAGCACCTCTCATCTTCATCAACTAGCAAGTGGTGTTTTTCTGATTTATTTAACTATGTCTTAGCATTTATGCAAAGCTAAGGCCATTTTTGTTGTCTGTCTACTGTGTTCCAGGGTTATGGATGCTTTTGGTACTAGAAATACTAGATTGCTGTCTAGGTTAGGCTGTCCTTAATCTTGGTTGAAGGATGAAATTAAGACACTTGGCTTTCAATTTTTCAGGTGACACCGGTCGTTCCCCTTTCCAATGATTCTTGGTCTATGTCTTTTGCAAAATACCTTGAGCTGAGATTCTATGGGCACCAGTACACTCGAAGGGCCAATGCAGAGCCTTGTGGTCATTCCATTCACCATGACTATCACCAGTATTTCTCCTATAATCAGATGGTGGCATCTTTCAGGTGAGGACCACTGCTAAAAATTTCCTTTTCTCTCTAGTACTATGTGAAGCATATTGCTCTAGTAAGGATTAATCAGGTCTGTTATTCACTTGAGTACAGCTTAACTGCACTATAACAACAAGTGTAGGATGTGTGCTGGCTTGCAAAGGGCATTGTGGTGCCGTCACTGTCCTGGATGGGGTGGGCAGTGTTCCCAAGAATAGATGGCTCTAGTTTGATACAGAAGGGAAATGATTTTCCTTCCCTAATCTTGAAAATTTTCAGAATTTTGTTTTTGCAACATGATCTGTGGTTTTACTTTTTGCCTAGGAGACAAATGAACAGGGTGTTATTGTTACTAAAACTGTAGCCCTGGACACGTTGACAGTGCCCCTTTTCATATAAGGGCCACAAACTGCAACATGGCGTAGGATTAGTGCTATGTGGGGAGAATCATGTTAATAGATGTTGTATT
Source organism: Calidris pugnax (assembly GCF_001431845.1). Classification (NCBI taxonomy): domain Eukaryota; kingdom Metazoa; phylum Chordata; class Aves; order Charadriiformes; family Scolopacidae; genus Calidris; species Calidris pugnax. The sequence goes on along the minus strand of NW_015090990.1, from coordinate 13,056,647 downwards.
GCATTCTCAGCTATTCTCCAATTCGGCTGCTTGAAGTGTGTGTTCCACTCCCCAAGATCTACATCAAACGGCAGGCTCCATCAAAGGTTTCTATTTTGCAGGATCTCAAGGATTTCTCTCAAAAGTAAGCTTTGTTTTTAATGCCTTCCTCACCTAATTTGTATTTTTCACTTTTATTAGCAGAATGTAAAACCATTTTTGCTAGTATAGCTAAGACTTGCTGAATATTCATTATTTAATAGAAAAATCATGGTAACGCTTGTATTTCGAAGTGAGAGTGGTACTGGAATCGTCTTTATTGCCTTTACCTGCTCTGTCTGTGCTATCTCTCACCTTTTCATCTGGTGGCAATTCAGCTTAAACATAGCCAGTAGGAACTAAGATTCTTCTTTTCTCAGACCCTGATTGTTGCATTGATATTTGAGTGATAGAGTGTGTTTCTGAATGATGTTGCCGAGCAGCCACTGAAAGGTTGACCATCAGCTGGTGTCTGAAATGTCACCTTTTCTTGCAAGATACTTTGTCTGTGCTTAAGAAGGTATTTCTAATTCCTTCCTCTACTACTAAAAATGGAACAGAGGAGGTGATCTAGAAAGCTTAATCTGAAAACTGCAGGTTACGCTTTGTACCCTTACCCTGTCATTCCTTTTTGGAAGATCTAACCAAGTTAGATCTTAACCTGCCTTCAGCCCAGAAAAACTGTGAAGGCATTGTTGAAATATTTTCATTATATTGGTCATGTGGCAACTAAACTCTGTCCTGTCTAAAAGTCGTTGTCAGCTATTGAATATGATAACAGTTGACAGTCTGATACCTTCTTGTAGTATCAGGTAAACTGCCATAAGCCTAGGCACCTTTTAAATGTAGGGACAAAAAAGTGGGACCACAGGCAGGATGGAAGCTGTATTAAGTCCAGCCTGACTGCTGTTCTGCCTGATGGCAGCCTTCCTGTATGGCTGATGTCTCTGTGACCAGCTGACTTCAGAATCTATGGAGCTTGGTTTGGAGCTGAAATAGAGTTACTCACTCGGACTGTGTCTGAGCCCTTCTGGTGCAGATGTAGCTTGCAGTCCCAAATGACACAACGGTTCCCCTCTGCTAGTAATGTGTTTGTGACCTTCCTGTTGCCCTCTGACAACTTCCACTGCTAAGTGTAAGTTTTGAAGAAGGTGGTCAGTGTGTGATTTCTAGGTGTCTGCTATACTGATGAATTTTTTCCATCTTTCCCTGTAAATTCAGTGGGACAGCCTACTGTGCAAAAGACTGTCATATATTGTCTTTTGTATTCTTAAATGCATTCAGACTTTTATTAAAGAATGTTGAAGTTGTTCCAAGTAGTCACAGCTTAACTCTTTGCACCCCTGTTGACAGGGTGGCACAAGTGTATCTTGCTGTTGATGATCGCCTTGCTTCTCTGAAAACGGATACTTTCAGCAAAACGAGAGAAGAGAAGATGGAAGACCTCTTTGCCCAAAAGGAGGTAATGGATGATTTCTGCATCGGCAGACCATAGTCTGCAAAGTGTGTGGAGAAGCCACTTAGATCTAGTGTTATCTCTGGTCACAGAACACTGACAGTTTTTTCTTTTGGCAGATGGAAGAGGGGGAGTTTCGAAACTGGACGGACAAAATCCAAGCAAGGCTGCTTTCATCATCGTTAGACACACCTCAACAGCTGCAATCTGTTTTTGAATCTCTCATAGCTAAAAAGCAAGGACTTTGTGAGATGCTACAAGCCTGGAATAATAGGTTAGAGGACACATGTTGGGATCATGAGCACCACTGATCCTGCGTGGGTTATAGAAGGGAAGAGGTTCTTTTGCACTTGCTCTTTCTGTAGCACACTGTATAGTGTGTTATAACAGCTTGTGCTGAATGTCCTCTGCTGGTTAAGACCACAGAGCTGGTTGATTGGAACAAAAATCTTTTGGGGCCGGATAATAAAAGTATTGTGCTGTAGAGCCCAGCATAGATTGCATCTGAGAGGAGAAAGTGTCATTTGAATAAAGGTGAAAAAGAGGGAAAGAGGGGAGCATGGGAAAGCAATTAATTGGGTGAAAATATATCAGAGGGGAAGAAGGTGTTCTGGTTTTGGCCATTTGAAACCTGGCTCTGGCACATGTTAGCAACCATCTGAGATTACAGTAAAGACTTGTGAAGGGATGCCTTCCTGTATTCTAGTGTGGAGAAACTTCATAACTTGTACCTTTCACAGCTCATAAGCGTAACCTAGCTTTTGATTAAATTTTCATTTCTGTATTTATTTATTAAGATTGCAGGATCTCTTCCAACAAGAGAAAGGGAGAAAACGTCCATCAGTACCACCCAGCCCTGGGAGACTGAGGCAAGGTGAAGAAAGCAAGGTACAAGTAGCAGGCTAGAAGCTAATTTTTATATTAATTTTTTTTTCCCCCCTCTGGGGCAACATAGTAGTCTTAAGACCGGCTTCAGTTCACTTAGTAAACTTGTTTCACTGCAACATATAGTTCTCAGCTGTAAAAGCTTGAAATGCATGTTAGTGTGTGTATCTTTTCCTAAAGATGTGAACCAAGAGCCATATCATGCAGAAGATGACCAAGTATGAATAGGATTTGGTGATTTTCTGTGATGTTTGTGTAGTATTAATTTGAACATGGAGAGCTGCACGCATTGTCAGGCAGGAGGTCATCTTGTTAGAGGCTAGATTGTTGCCCATCAGGTTTATGCCTTGTGAAAAAGGAAAGGGAAAATTTTTGGAGAGACAGAACAAAGAACACAGGAAGAACTGATCATGAATTTGCAGGTTCATCTCTGTTTTGTGATGCTTTCTGTGGGATCTGGCTGAGGGTGATTTTTGGACTGTTGCCTCAAGAGCTGTCTAAGGGTACAGTTGCCAGCATGCTGAACAACTGCCCTTTGGGGAGCTGGGACTCTGAGAAAATGTGCAAACTGTGAGGCAGTACAATATAAGCATCGTACAGAGAGGCTGAACTCCCAATTGTTCTGACGTTTGCAAGATGCACTAAGAAACTCTGTGAGACCCTGGATTTGCTCTGTTGCATGCATATGTATTCTTTCTGTCCTAATCTGTTAAAAGACACTTAACCTTGATCTAGCAGCGAGTAGGCTTGTGTAGAGGAAAAGTGTAATCTTTAAAGCAGCATACAGAGATGATAGCAGTCATAAGCATCTTGTGAAGCTGGGTTGGTGATGCCTTGTCTTTTTCATGTGGTGACAGTGCAGTGGGTGGGAGCATTCTGTGTTACATCTGCTTTTACAAGTGTTCTGCAAGGGCAGGAAGGGATACAGCTATAAAGAGCTTGCCTTCAACATTGGTATTTTGTTATTCTGCCTAGATCAGCAGCATGGATGCTTCCCCACGCAATGCTTCTCCAGCACTGCAAAATGGAGAGAAAGGTCTGTTGTTTGCTTATTTATTTTTCTTAAGTTACCAAAAGAAGCTTGCTGTAACTCTTTCCCTGAATTAACCTGAGAGCCTTTGTCAAATTTGATAATTTATGGAAGCAGTGAATCCCCATTGTGTCAGATGGGAATCAGACAATTTCAAGCTTACTATTATAAAAAGCAGAGTCTGCTTCTAACACGCTTCTAATTACTTAATATTATTAGTAACTTAATTTAATATTATAAATTAGCCAGCAAGGCTTTTCCTTTGAACTCAAGTTGAAAAACTTTCAGAGGCTTTCTAACTCAAAAGTTACATGGAATTTGGGAAATGCCTCTTGCCTCTTCTGTGAAGTGGCTGTGGGTGCTGAGACCTCTTACCCGTGAGGCATACTGACAGTTTGTGGGAACTGAAGGTCATGGGTGTAAATGCATGTGTCTTCTGGAGGTTATGTGCTGCATTGATCAGCTTGTCCACTCCTTTGCTCTGGGTGGCATTACCTGCTTTCTAAGTAAAAACTTCCTGAAGGTAGACGCTGGTGATAACTTGGCCTGGGAGCAAGCAGTATCATTTCTGGCAGCCATGTAAAATGCTTTTTTCTGTCCTCCTACTCAGAGGATCGTTTCTTGACTACTTTATCAAGCCAGAGCTCCACAAGCTCCACCCATCTTCAGCTGCCCACATCCCCAGAGGTTGTATCAGAGCATACGACTGGTGCCAACACGCTGTCTGAACAGGATACAACAAGCAGCTCAGAAGGTATAGTTCAGTTGTGGTCTTGTATTATTCCTCTTACTTCTCTGTGGTGAGTATACAAGATCCATTTAGGAAGCAGCAAATCCGGTCATTCTGTGGTCTACAACCATCCTTCTGAATTTACAGCTTGAAGTTTGATATTGTAATGCAGGCTTAACTTAATTCTGTTCCAGATGTGTTTGATGGACACTCACTGGGATCTACAGACAGCCAAGTGAAGGAGAAGTCTACTATGAAAGCTATTTTGGCTAACTTTTTGCCTGGAAACAACTATAATCCCATTCCATTTCCCTTGTAAGTACTGCATAATCTACATGATGTACAAAATTAGCAGCCTGGTCAAATTGCAAACTGAGCCGTGCATGCTTCCTTTACTCAGTATATAATTTAAGTCATCACTTGGGTTTGCCTCTGAATAAGCTGTAAAACTTCCTCAAGGCAGAAGTTCTCTGTGTCCCTCCTAGGTGTTTGTAGGTTACCTGCTTATTGATACCCTAGTGCATTTACAGTGTCATTTTCGCCTTCTCAGAACTCTTCTGAGAAGGGAGGGGGTGAGGGGAAGGGGGAGAAAGATGCCTTCTAACTTCATTGCTGCAGGGAGGGAGCAGAAACATCCTTCCTTAGCAAAGACTCACTAAAGCTACATGCCTGCTTCTTGTTCTTGCTTCCAGACCTCTTCCAAGGGTTGGACTCAAATTGGCATTGTCTGGGTGTAGGTCAGGTTCAATGGCTACTGCATGTGTCCTCAAGTCCTCCTCTCATGTGAAAATGGGCAGGCTGGAAAGTCTTTCAGCTACTTGGTCTGCGTGCTTTATAGTGTTTCTCGTTTGACATGAGCCTAAGTTTGGCAGCCTGAGTTTAACTTCAGTCCTACCCCCAGGGTACTAGTGGAGGCCATGGGCTAATGAGGTAAATGAAAAGTCAAATGACTGAACCCTATAAATAAGTAAAAAAAAAAAAAAAAGTATTACAGAAACCCAGGACTCTTTTTTGGGAATTTTCTGTGCTAAACTGCTTGTTCAGAAAAGAGTCCAGATTTGTCCCCTAATTTCACTCTGCAAGCTGTGCTGCAGGACAGTCAAAACAAACTCAGACAGGCTTTGGTGCCATTAGAAACAGTGGCTGCTAAACAGAAATAGACTCTTATTCTAACTTGGAGCTGGTCTTCTGATATAAGCAGCTTGCTTGAAGTGCTAATTGCCCTAACACATTACTGTTTAGATTTAACTGCATAGCTATGAATGTGTCTATTGTGAGAAGCTGATCTGGGAAGCTTTGGTTCCATGCTGAGACTTGCAGCTTGTGCCTGGGAGTGCAGTGATGAGATTTGAGTTTTGACCAAAATGTAACCTTTTCTTTCTACAAATTTTTATGATCTACTAACAGGATTCCCTATGTTCTTTTCATTTAGTGACCCGGATAAGCACTACCTAATGTATGAGCATGAACGTGTGCCTATTGCAGTCTGTGAGAAAGAACCAAGCTCCATCATAGCTTTTGCTCTCAGGTACTGGGGTGATTTTGCTGTTCACCTGACATACATTGTACTCTTACAACTTTTCTGCATAAGGAATTTTTAAATCCTGATGGTAGGGAACAAGCATGACAGAATTTATTCACTTGGCTGTGTGGAGAGTTTCTGCCACAGCTGAAGTTCTCTGCTTTTACTACTGAGAGATGGAAAGTAGGTTTTCCAACTTGCAACTGGATTTTGGACTTTTCTCAACCAACTCTAGTACACAAAAATGAATTAGTTGTGTAGTGTTCCATGTAATGTGATGTTGTTAGAGAAAGAAATGCAATTACATTTTGCTCAGCCCTCCAGCCTGAAGAAAGTCTAACTGAGCTAGGGAAGAACAGTTAGGTAGTCATACTACAGTCTCTCCCTTGCTCCTCTTTGGTCCCAGCAGCTCTTGCTACTACTCAGCTTTCCAAACCAGCTGCTTCAGTAAATCTTGGGGTTTGCATGTCTCAAGGCAGCAGGCTTTTAAAGAAGCATGTTCTTAAATTGTGAGAGAGGGAGAAACAAGGGGGGATTTTTCATGCAGTATGATCTAGAGCAACTTCTGTTCTAAAGGAACTAAGTTCTAATTGTAAGAAAAAGAAGAGGTTTTTCTACTGTGGATTTTTGTTTCCTGTGGTTGTCGCTGAACTTAATCTCTGGGTTCATGTTACAGTTTCTCAGAGAACAGCTGATTTTTTTTTTTTTCTTTTTCTTTTTTAAATTTTTTTTTTCTTTTCCCCTTCAGTTGCAAGGAGTACAGAAATGCCCTGGATGAGTTGTCCAAAGCATCTCTGAAGAACAGTTCTGAAGAAGGACTACAGCCAAACAGGTTACACACAGGAACTACATACAGGCCATAGAGCAAAGGCACCGTGATTCTAGTGAATAAGCCAACACTGGGATGGGGAAGGGCTCTCATAGTATGCCTCTGTTAGGATCTCTACTTTCTGGTGGAGCCTGACACACTCCATGTAACCATACTTGCAGTATCTGAGTTTCCATTTCATGGTTGGGGACTGTATTGGCTCCATCACCTGATCCCTTGACTGTGCATGGTGGGGATTGCTGGGCCCGCTTACCTTTCCAGTGATGATGGATGGAACTGTTGCTATGGAGCACTGAGAGTTTTTTTGTCAGGGAGGTGGAGGAGGACAACTTTGGAAAGTCCCACACCATTACAGCTTTAAACTGTATGCTCTTCCCTCAGTAGTACTTTGTGTTAGGCCTGTAGGAGAAATAAATGTACAAGAGTAAAGCAATAGTGTCTCAGGTGGCAGTATTTGTTGGGCTCATTACTTTTTTTTTCTTTTTTTTTTTTTCTTTCTCCTTTCAGCATGTCAGACAGCAAACCAAAGAGCAGTAGTCCTGTCCGCCTGCCTGAGGCTAACATGGGTCCTTCAGCTCGCAATGCAGAACCAGAACAGCGTAAGACCACTTTGCCAAAATCATATCTGTGATGCTAATCTCAGCTCAGACTTAAGATCACTTAACCTGGGGTCTAGCTCTTGTGAAAATTAAGTTAGAACACAGAAATTGCATTCTGAGTTGAAATTATGGCTAGTCTTAGAGCTTACTTGATGTAGAACATGGCAGTGGGAGAAGGAGATAGGTGTGGGGTTTTTTTTTTTCCGAAGTCTCTAACTAATGATTTTCCCTGATTATTATGAAATTGGACTATAATTCCGTCTTAAGGTGCACTACATCATAACATATTGTGTTGTTCTTGAATCTAGCCTGTTCAGTGGGGTATGATGCCCATAATATGTTCTGACCTTTTTTGGTACCGCCTTCTTTAAAAAGATGGTGATTGAAATATTTTTGAAATGGAGAAGGGACGTTCTTACTGTTAAAGGTGCTCACACTTGGGCTGCGTTTTCAAATGACTGAGCATTTGAGAATGCTGTTTGGAATACAAAATCAGCTAACCTGGTGGACCTTGGTTTCCTGAAGAATAGTAAATGAGTTAATTGAATGACATCGTTCCTCCAGTCAGAACAATGAATGGAGAAGACGCGTGTGAGTCACACTTTTATTAAACTGCCTGTGGAAATGCCAAGGCCCACTTCTTTATTCCTTTTCACTGTAGCAAAGAAACCATCTGGCGTCTTGTCTTTCTTCCGTGGCACTGGAGGGAAAAGCCCAGACCTGTCTTCTCAGAAGAAAGAGACCTTACGCGGTGCTGACAGCGCTTACTACCAGGTTGGACAGATGGGCAAAGAGGGAGCAGAAAACCAAGGAGCAGAGTCACAAGGTACAAGACTGAATCCACCTTCGGTCTTGGATTGTTACTTCTCCCAAACCTCATTCATACTTCTAAGCCCCGGAATGCTCTCCTGCTCATACTTTTTCAAAAATCAAGGTTACTCAATGTGCATTGAAAAGGAATGATTTGAACATCAGATGTAGGTTTCTCCCAAAGACATTGCTCTGCTTTATGAGAACGGAAATAGGGGCTTTAAACCCCTGGTAACTATAGGGACATTGAGTACTCCCTAAGGCTTGAATGCCTTTTGGTTGAGTTGACTCTAATTAAGCAGCACAGTCTCTTCCTCGCTTCCTGTTTAACTTTCATTGTTTCAGCTCGGAAAATGAATGAAGAGAAAACAAAGAGAAAGCTTGTACTTATGTGTCCTATGAACAGCAGTGCCCTTCTATCATACAGTTACAGCTGTATCTCTAATTCCCTATGTGTAGTTCCCTCTGTAATCTTGAAAAAAGAAAATATTTTTCTTGTAATGTGAGTTTACAAGCAGTGTCTTATGTGGCTTTCTCAGTAATAATAATGAACAACCCTGGCTGAATGGTCCCTTTATGCCTTCAGATGACGCAGATGGAGGAGATGGACAGAAGAAACAGCTGGTGAATCCCCATGTGGAACTCCGTGAGTAGTTGTAAATAGTAACTTGAAGTCTTAGTTGACAAACTCCTTTCTTCATGCAAATATAATGGAAATCTTAAAGATAATAATTATTTTTTTCTCTGTATTGAGCAGGAAGGAAGAATCAAGAACAGTGCAACGCAGTTTTTACTTACTGTAATCAGTCTGTCTGTTGCACAAATACCCCATAAAACTTTTGGGTTTTGAGTTTTTAACTGCTCTTTTGTCTGGACACTTTCCCATGGCATATACTGTGAGCTAACATAAAGGGGGTTGACTTTCCTGAAAGTTTTCCATTTAAATCCTATTGGTATAAACTTCCAAAGCACAATAGTCGTGTGAGAGGGATGTTTAGCACAGTAATATTCTTCTAGACATCAGTAAAATCTCTAAGTATCATCTCAGGTAGTCGGTGAATATTGCATACTGTTACTGAGGAAGACTTTTTTTTTTTTTACAGAGTTTTCAGATGCAAATGCCAAGTTCTACTGCCGGATTTATTATGCTGGCGAGTTTCACAAGATGCGTGAAGTGATCCTGGGGAGCAGTGAAGAGGACTTCATCCGATCCCTCTCTCACTCTATGCCCTGGCAGGCACGAGGTGGCAAATCTGGGGCTGCATTCTATGTGACTGAGGGTAAATAGAGTTTCTTCCCCCTTTGTAATTAGAGGGTATAATTTGGGGATCGTGGTTAGTATGTTGTTTAATCCCCGATTACCTCTAGCCAGAGTGTTACTGACTGTGAAGTGGTCACTTGGAATGGAAAGTTAGGTGGATTGGTGTGGGGTCTTCAATATCAGATTATTTGTCTCTGTGTGAGCAGGAGAACAAAATGTAATTCTGTCTCTCAGTAGTAGCAGTTAGGGAGGCCAGTTGAGCAGAAGAGTTGTACTTTTCTTAGGCAGGATTCAGAACAAAAACTTGAGTATTATTCAAGGAAAACCGGTTATCGCAGACAGCATTTCTTATAATCCCATATGCTTTACTTGATTTATAGGATTTTTAAATTTTTTTTTTAACAGGGCTGATTTTAGGTCCTGTCTTGAAATGGGTCTTGAATGTAGGGGTTTGTAGGCTGTATCTGTTGTCTATATAAGAAGCCGCTGTAGCTGTGGTAAAGTGGCAGTCTCTTCTCCCTGATTTGCTAGAGGGGAAATCCAGAAACTCAGAATATATGGAGTAAAAAAAGTTTCTAGAAATGAACTTCTGTTCCTAAGGATTTAAGAGAATTTTAGTCCTTGAATTTCTCAAAGAATACATCACTTATGGTATGTAACCCTGTTGCCTCTGTCTGATGTTAAAACAGATGATAGATTCATCTTGAAGCAGATGCCTCGTCTGGAAGTCCAGTCGTTCCTTGACTTTGCTCCACACTACTTCACCTACATCACTAATGCAGTTCAGCAGAAGGTATTTAATTAAAAAAATGCATTTTGTATATACATACAGCGTTCTGTATTTTACGTACTAGTAACAGTTCCCATTAACTCCTTTCATTTAGGTAAAAGAAAATGTTGGAGAGAGTGAGTTGTACTAATAGTGTGTTTTTTAAGATGAAAAGTGCAAATTTTGGTAGAGCTTCTAAACTGTAATACACAGCCAGACAGTACAGTGGCACCTCTAATATTTGATTGCTGATTGCCCATACACAGAGATCTTACCCCATGTCTTCTTTTCATCAGAAGCCCACAGCGCTGGCCAAAATCCTTGGGGTATATCGAATTGGATACAAGAACTCTCAAAACAACACTGAAAAGAAGCTGGATCTGCTTGTTATGGAAAATCTTTTCTATGGCAGGAAAATGGCTCAGGTAAGAACCAAGTTTTCTGTTCCCTTTTAGTGCAGTTCTGACTGGGACCAAGAGCAGGGTTACCAGTAGCCATCTTGGTAACTTTTAACTTTGCACATGCTCTCTATATTGAGCACTGCTCAAAGATGACACTTTGTGCCTGATTCCTTTTTATGTGATCCATGGTAACTGGATGCTTGTATTGGCTGGTTCAGGTGACTAGTGCAGGTTTCAGTTTTTAGAAATTTTACTTGTCCCTGCACCTCCAGTGTCGTGAGAAAAAGCATTGCCAACCTAATTAGGAAAACGTGAAACCTTTTTGTAAAGCTTTCAGAAGAACTAACTGGGGTTACAGACTAATTTGCTTGGAAGGAGAGCCTTACCCATGGAGATGGTGAGCTATTGTGTAGTGAAGGGAAAACTAATAATGGTTTGAAGCCACTGTTCTCTCTCTGAACCATGTGTGGGACAAGATTTTGAGCTCAGCCTTGTTCTTAGTAAAGGAAAACCAACTTTTGTGAGGCAGTAGAATGAAGATCTTAAAATGACTGAGGGAAAATTCTCTTCAAATACAGAGTTGATCCTGAAAAGGAAGTTCAAACAAATGCCACTTCTAAGATTAGACAGTATAAATTCTTCCTCTTTCCATCTCAGTGCCTGACCTCAAACGGGGGATATTTGTGGGAGGAAGTGAACTGAGGGAATTCTAGACAGATTAAAGGATGTTGTTGCGGGTTTTCTTTTTGTTTGTCTATTTTCTTTTTTTAAATCACAAGGATGGACAGGCACTAGGACAGAGATCCAAAGAGACTGAGGACTCTGTCCCTGAAGTTAGTAAAATATTGACTGGACAGGGCTTGAACAACCTTCTCTAACAGCATCTGCTTCAAGGAGGAAATTGGACTGGGCACCTCCAGACTTGTTGGTGGGCTGTCTCTTACCTTGAGAACAGCTGTCAAATGGTGCTTCATGCAAGACCAACCTCTCTCTTCAGTGGCTTTACTTTTGTCAACATTTGAGTCTGTAGAAGCTGACTGGAAAACTGAGTTTACCCATAGAATATAAAAATAGGGATACCTTTTTCCACTTAAATTAGACTAAATATTAATTGCCTAAAATTTGTCAGTTAAGGTGACAGAGCTTTCGTGTAGGCTTACATGCTACTTTCTGCTCAGGAAACTTTAAATTTTGTAGTACGAAAATGTTTTTTGTTAACTGATTTCCTGCTGTGGAGAAGGAAGGAGTTGCCCTGCTGTGCTGCCTTCTCGAACACTGCAATTAGGTATGTTAAAGTCTTTAACCTTGCAGAATAGTGGAATAAAGTAGTGCTGTTCTCCATTTGCAGGTTTTTGACCTGAAGGGCTCCCTCCGGAACAGAAATGTTAAAACTGACACAGGCAAGGAAAGCTGTGATGTAGTCCTTCTGGACGAGAACCTTTTGAAGATGGTCCGAGACAATCCTTTGTATATCCGTTCCCATTGCAAGGCTGTGCTGAGAGCTTCCATACACAGTGATTCCCAGTTCCTCTCCAGCCACCTCATCATCGACTACTCCCTGCTGGTGGGTCGTGATGATACCAACAATGAGCTGGTTGTTGGGATCATTGGTAGGTTGTCTTTTGTATTTTCTTGCTTTCAGCTGGTGGAACTGCTTTCTTCTGGTTTAGGTGGAATATAAGAGGTTCCACTCAAATATGAGAACTTCTTGTAATGACTGAGCACCCTTCCTCTGAAAGGGGCTTGGAAACAATTCTGAAGCCTTCTACTTGCAGCCCCCCCTTCAGTTAGGGACACTGGTGGTGTTTCCCGTCCTCCATACCATGAAGTGAAAGGTGTTTGTTTTCTGTTATCAAACCTGTAGGTGGCTGCAACGATGAGGAATGCTACCAGCTTAAATGGATGGGTGTCCAAGTCTTGATGCTGCTAGCTGTTCCAGTACAGTAGTAGGAACTGTTATGGCAAAGTGGGGCTGCTTGATAAGTTTCTGGGATGAGGATCAGCTAAATGACCCTTGTAAATGAGCCCTTGAAACTGTAATGTGGGTAAAGACAGATGTGCCTGGGCAGTCTGTTTTTGAAGAGGCAGGAAGAGCTGATTGTGATCTTGCTGGGCTTTTGAGGTATCATATTTGCCCTACCCAAATATAATCAATACTCTGGAAAGTGAGGCAACTGGTAGGGGGAACTGAAGTTCTTCTGGCTATGGAAGCCTACTGCCTTCTTGCCCTTGTGAGGGGAAATAGATATATTTTAGAACAGTGTTACTTGATTTATAGCAGATATGACATGTTTGTGTGTGGATTTTCTTTTTATTGAACAGACTATATTCGCACTTTTACCTGGGACAAAAAGCTTGAAATGGTAGTGAAGTCAACTGGCATCTTGGGAGGACAAGGTAAGTTCAGAATGGAAGGAAAAACTTTTGATCATGTTTTGTCATGACCTGAAAGCTTCCAATAACTGTGCTAATAAAGCCACAAATTCCCCACCGTGCAGATTTGCAACACTAGATTAAGTTGCCCAGAACAGAGGAAGGAATAACAACTTTCTGAAAAATTAATACATTGATCTGCCTCCTTGAGTGACCCTTTAAAGTACTATAATTCCTGGGAATGGGGTGAAGGGTCATCCATTTATCAGGCTGTTCTTTTCTGTTTCTTGGTTACCAACTGCTCACATACAAACTTAGTCATCCATGCAGAGGTACTATCAAAAAAAAAAACATGCTGCCTGGCTTCAGAAGATGTTTTCTGAGTCCAGAAAATCAGATACACTCTGAGCGGTTACTGGAGGAACCTTTGTCAAATAGTTTGAGGAACTGAGGTGTTCCCTTTGTGGAAGTGAGTAGAGTACCTGTTGTGCAACATTGCCTAATGTTGGCCACATGTTAGTAGGAGGGCTGGAAAAAGAAGGGAAGAGGAGCACTCGATCTACCACTGCTCAGGTTTCTGGAGAAGATAAGGGCATGTCCACCAAGTGAAATTCTTTATGGGATAAATTTGCATCTCTGCTGGAAAAGCTCAAAGACCTGTAAACAGGAAAAAAAAAAAAGGAACGAACTGAGAACTGATCAGGGCTGAAGTAAAAAGCCTAGATGCTTCCTCCAACTTAAGGTATCTCAATTCAGTGTCAGGAGTCCAGACCTTGATCTGTATTCTTTCCTTATCATTTAAAATAAAAATTAAAAAAAAAATATAAAATGCAGCTGACAACACTTAATAGTTCCAAGACCCTTCCATATACAGCATGCCTTCATGATTATGCTTTCTGTTGTTGTATCTTATGTGATATCTGTCTGTACTGTAGTATACTCTGTAGCCCATATTTAACTGCTTTTGATTCTTACACATTAGGTAAGATGCCAACAGTGGTGTCTCCAGAACTGTACCGGACCAGGTTTTGTGAAGCTATGGACAAGTATTTCCTGATGGTGCCAGACCATTGGACAGGACTGGGTCTGAATTGCTAAGCTAAAGCCCATATTGGGAAAGCACAAGAGGACAATGACATTATAGGCCACTCTGTTCCTGTGGTCTGTCCAGCAGTAAGCAAGAAGATTGCAGTTCCACGTCTACACTGACTATGTGCGTCATGTTGTGAAGTATGAAATCTGCTTGTTGCACTTTAATCCGCTCTTGGAGGCTGATAAGTGAACCAGTCTTGCTAAGGATGGAAGCTGTAAGGTACCACCGAACAGCATTGGTAAGAGACACTCCCTCTGTCTTTGTGGAAGATGATGCTGCCTCCATGTAAGAGCACTGAAACAGATACTGTCCAATTTATGATGGCGTAGAAGTACATGATCTCTGTAAGTTTTGCACTTCCTAAGTGGTGTTGAATATGAGCAGCTCATGTTTCTGTAGTGGATGCTTGGTACTGCAAATGTGAAATAAACCCCTCTCTGTGTGGGTGGGTGGGTGAGACGAAGAATGAAGTTAATTCCTGAGTTCTGCTATTGTTGCAGAGGTCCGTAGTTGACTTGCTTAGGATCCATGAATAACTTGTCCTGCTCATGCTCTGTACCTTCAATTTTTCCTGGGTTCTGTAAACAGTATTTTTTTTTTAAAGGCAGCTCCACAGCTGTAATGCCATATCACTACATCTTTTAAGTTATATTACTGCATACAACTCTATCATAATTTCATTTCAGCTGAATCCCACAAAAACAGGTTGTCAGTCATCAGCGTACTGCAGAACCCCGAACATATCCCTACCTAAACAGTACTTTGATCTGAATGTTGCCCAAATCCCTGGAAATGGGTAACTAAAAAAAAATACCCTTTGATTTAACAAGACTTGATTAATTATAGTTATGAAGCTGATTAACCCTTTCCTTACAGAAGGCACTAAATTGCTAGACAAAATGAAGCATACTGCCTTAGAGTGACAACTTTCTCCTTAACGAAACCATCATTCCTGGCAGATCACTTCAAATCCATTTCAATTTCCCACGACTTTCAAACAATGCATTCACCTCATGGTTAAAATTTGCCAGGAGAATGTTTTCCTTGCATCCATGAGATGCAGACGAGAATGGAGCATCCATATCTCATCACACTGTGCAGTCCCAATGGAAGAACTGTCTCTTCAGCAGTATTAGATTTTTTTTTTTTTTGCACCACTGAAATGAATGTAGTTGTTTTTTTCTGTAAAAAGAAAATCTGAACTAACAGGTATCTTGTATGATGCATAAGATGTGCAGAGATCCTGTGAATCTCTGTTATGACAATAAGCACTTCTTTCCATTTTTATTAATTTTTACCTGTTTCTGTAGATGATGAGTTTACTTTTTAGCTTCATTATAATATAGGCCAGTAAACAAGAGGGGTATTTTTATGAGTTTGAGAGGCAAGAAAACTGTCCTTAGACTTCCAGTCTCTTATAGAAGGACTTCAAGTGAACATTGAGTCTGGGACAGTATAGCTCTTTATGACCACTTGCTCGTTCTGACCAGTTGCCTGGTAATGCCATCTTCACTGTAACTAGGGATTGAAGTATGCATTTTGTTCACTCCTCCTGTGTTCAGTATTTTCTTCTGCAGCAGATGGTGGTGACTCTGTTCTGGAGTAACAGCTGGGCAGCACTGAGAAAAGAAAATGCCAGCAGTGAGAATTAAACTGCTAGGCCCAAAAAACCACCAGTGTAGCTCAGGTCTGAGCTGCCAGGAGGCAACAGTCATTTGTGTTGGGAGAAGTCTTCCCCACCCCATCACAAAACACTGCTGGAGGGCGAGCAAAGCTGCTGACCTTGAAGCAACAGAAATGGAAGTATTTTCACTTCCTCTGTACGATGTAATCATTGTTTCTGGGGGTGCAGTGTTGAAGGCTGCAGTGATGTGTGCTGTGGAAAGATGTCACAGTACTTCTTGCTTCCCCTGGCCCAGAATCCCTTCAGTCTTAACACAGTGCACCAGGTATAGCTGACATCTCTGGGACACATCTTACCTCCTGTGTTGTCATGTACTCCCAGGGTGGATAGCTGTGGGGAGGGCCTTGTGTAATGAGGAGCAAACCAGTCCATCAGCTCAATGCTACTGTCACTTCAGTGTTTTCTGCTTCCTTTTGTGGTCCATCAATGTGATGGCGTGCAGCCTGAATCTGTTCCAGTCTCAGTTAAAGTTTACATATTCTTTTTCCTTCCCCTCCTAAAGTTTACAGGGAAAAACTTTGACTTGCCTGACCAGCTAAGGTGACCCAACAGCAGCTGGTCATGTTATCTTCCACCTTTGTCAGTATGTGGATGGGTTGATGGAGCATGAATATGGGCAGTGTCATGGCATCTGCACTAGGCTCCTGTCGGGCTGTGATGTGCTCGCCCTGCCCTGTCACCACTAAGCCTTACTCCAGTGAGGAGTCGCTGCTCCGTACTGCTTGTCTTCCAGAGTCCCGAGTAGCTGGCTCTAAAGCAACGTTGTCATCTGACCATAGCTAATGTTCCCCTGTACGGGACAGCATGAGGCCATCAGCACTGTAAAAAGTGAGAGAACCTTCCACTGGCCAGCTGTTTTGCAACCTGTGAACACAGTCCAGTTGTGTGAATTGTGACCTTTTTGGGCTGAAGTTACAGCAGTTGGAGAGATTTGCAGGAGTGATTTTGAGCTGGCATCAACAGCTAACTTTGGGTCAGGATGTGGCTGAGAGACTAGTCCTGACCAGACTGGAGTAAATAGCAAACTACTAGTCATGGGTAACACAGTAGGTGCAGTATTAACTGGAACTGGGACATCTTTGGGTGCCATGTAACATAATGCTGTAAGAATTTCTAGTTCAAATCCCAGCACCTGAAGCAGATTTCCTCAAACGTTCCCTTTTCAGAATAAGAATTGTCCTGGCATTTCACTTGCTACAAAGCTGAGTTTTTCAAAAGAAGAGCAGTACTTCATGCAGCAGGATCTTTGAGAGAGCTCCTTGTGGGGCTGCGTTAGGTCTGTGTCCCTGCAGCATGCCTAAGGATGTCCTGGGGGAACAGCCCTAGGTATTAGGTGAGCCCTTCGATTAGAGTTTTTTATTTCTTGATGACACAGGTTTAGCATATATGCGTGTAAGCAAATCCCAGTTGCAACATGAAGACTGCATTTCTTCAGAGCTGCACTGGCTCTTTTTCTTCTGTTGTTTTGATCTGAGGCCTTTTGACGAATGTCTAAATCTTGTCCCAGTCAGAAGCTATGACTTGCTTTGAGTCATCCTGTAGACAGCAGAATGCCTTGTGGCTCAGTGATGCATTCTGTCCCCCAAAAGCACATGAGGGACTCTTGCTGGTTAAGTAGCTCTGCTGGGCTCAGGGGAGTTACCCGTGGAGTGGACTCTCCTCTGACAATGACCAAAACCAAATGAATCGCTCACTAGCAGGTGGCCAGACTAATCATTATTCGAAGCACTTGATGTACCATAATGTATGTATTTCTAATCTACCTTGGTTCAGCTGTATTTTATAAAATTGATGTACTAAACTATTTGAGAATAACTGCCTTGACTACTTGGAGAATCAAAATGTAATGTATATAGATGCAAATAAAGTGACTAAAATATACTTGAGTCTGTTCTGTGTGGTGGAGCAGTTAGGTCTTGTAGCATCCCATTTTCTTTGTCAGAGACTAAGCCCTCTTCTTGCTCTGCAGCATTTGCTCTGTTGGAGGTTGCCGGCTTTGTGTGCAGCGTAAGCCTGTCATCTCTCTCTACCTTGCAGCTCCTCTCTTCTAATGGAGTTAGGACATCTGGGTCTCCAGGTCAGTGGCAGTAGAATGTGCAAATACCCTTGCACTTGTCCCACCTTCTCCCCAGCTGCTTTTCAACATTTTGTCCAGCAGATGGTAGTGTTTCCATGGCTCAGTTCTTCCAACAGGTAGATGTGTTCCTCAGGAAAAATCTCCAGGTGTTTCCATAGTCTTCTCTTAAGTGGACTACCACTACCATATTGATTTACACAATACTGCTATTTAAAAAAAAAAAAGAGGGGGAGAATAGAGAAAAGAAAAAAGTTGGGATTCACCATCTCAGTCTATGCTGTAATATCTCAATTTGAGTCCTATGGTGTCCTACTGTGAAGATGCACAAGCAACAAGGAGTGCTTCAGTTATAGCATGGAGGTTTTAAGTCACTGCAGATAGAGAGTAACTTTGCACAAAAATTGGGGAAGGCCAGGCCATTCCTCATTTTTCCCTGTTTTTAGGACACAACTGAAAATCTGGTACATTAGAGATTCAAGATGTAGCTGTGCTAGACACTGATACTAGCCTAGTATTGCCACTAAGGTACTAAAGTAATAACAGCTCCTGCTGTGGAGCCTTGGTTTGTTGTCAGATCTCTGTGAGGAGCAAAAAGAAGAACAACAAAACACTTCCTTTTTTGGTGAAAGGAAGTTTGTCTGTGTCTTTAAATGTGTGCCTAGAGGCAGAGCCTGCTTCTCAAAGGATGAAGGATGACAGAAACAGATTAGAAGAGAGGCGTGGGGGCTTTTTTGGTAACCCAGCAGAGTCAGAATGACGTGTATCCTGCTACAATGTCTTGTTCTCCAGCCCCTGCTGCCTTTCATGGCGTAAAAGTCCTACACCATGTGATGTGTGTAAGGGCAGAAAGCAGTGCTTAGTTTTAATGATGAAAACCAATGCTGGAATATCCCTGGTTATGAGTGATCATCATTCTATGTACTGAGTCTAAGCTTTGCTGAGCTCCAAGCAAGCAAGGACCCAGGCCTTGGGAGCAGCTCTGTGGAAAGGGACCTGGGGATTCTGGTGGACAACAAGCTCAATATGAGTGAACACGGTGCTGCAGCAGCAAAGGGTTGCATCAACAAGAGCATCACCAGCAGAGCTAAAGAACTCGTTGTCCCACTCTACTCAGCACTTGACAGGCCACACCTGGAATATTGTGTTCAGTTTTGGTCCCTGCAAACAAGAAGATGTGGACAGTCTGGCGAGGGTCCAGAGGAGGGCTGTCAAAGGACTATGAAGCCATATGAGGAAAGGCTGAGAGAACTGGGTTTGTTCAGCCTCGAGAAAAGAAGACGGGGGAGACGTTATCACTGTGTTCCAGTATTTAAAGGGTGGCTACAAAGAAGATGGAGACTTCCTTTTAAGACCTTTGCAAGCTGTCCTCTGATGCTTTCCAGTTGTTTCCAGTTATATGAAGTAAACAAGTTCTGGAAAAAGGAAGAATGTGGTAGGTACGCAGGAGCTGTGTTGTGAGGAGCCCTGAGGAGAAAGAATAGAGCTTTGGTAGTGAAAGATCCTTTGCAGTCAATGGCTGTATATGTAAATACACAAGAGGAGTTGTAAAATCTCGTTGCCGTTCTGAAGGAGAGCTGTCGAGGCTCAGTAATTATAGCCTCACCTTTGAAGTGCTGAAGATGACTTGTGTGGGGAAAACAGCAAGCGTGTAAAAAAGCAAGCATGTCAGTAGAAGAAGAATGTGAGAGAAGAATATAAAAGCTGACTTATGCCAATTATCATATTAAAAAGTTATTCTTACAGAAGGGTGTGTGTTGGCTGCCAGAAACAGAAGAATCCTGCCTTCAGCTCTGAGTATCTTGTGGTGCTTCATCTCTGATGCTGACAGAGGTGAGAAAGAGGCCCAAAACTGCACTGCTGAAGTTAAAAACAAGAACCTCCAAAACAGGTAAGAGTGTGCCTGTAGCTGAGTAGGAATTAATGAGAAATACTTGCTACCATTCCCTAGAAGTGTTTAGCCTTTGGTTACCTGCACAGGACCCCGAAATCACAGTTTTGAGTGAAATTTCCTGGATTTTGTCTTTGAAATGGAACTTCATGTATTACAAGGTCCCGTATGTTGTTGTTTGTGTTTGGCATGGGGACAAAATAATTGAAAAGTTACTGCAGTTAGGAAGTTCTTTTCGCTGAAAAGGTATGTGTGAGGAAAAACCTCCCTGATTCCTGTATTTACAGCAGCAGATTCCAGATAGTTTTGTTTTGCTTGTAAAATATAGTGTATCCTGAATCCTCACTGCCACCTGCTGGTGCTCCACTCCAAAGTTTTAATTCAGCTTCTAGATGGCTGTATGTTTGCTTAAATTACAATTATAAAAGTTGTCAGAGAAAATATGGTCTCAGTGGCAGTTCTGTGTTGTTTTCTGCGTGCCTAAATGTGCTGTGAACCTACCTCTGAGGAGGTGGAGGACTCAAGTCCTGTAACAGCTGAGGTGTACTTCAGTGAGGACAGGCATCTTTCTGTCAGTATCTGTGGCCAGTTAAAACATAGTGGCTGTATCCAGCTCCTTGTGGAAGAAAGGCTGTTTGGACTAAGGGTCCTGGGCCTCTGGAATTTGCTCCCCAGTTTCCAACCAAATAGTAAGAACAGAGTGGTGACCTCAGTGTGTCTGCACAAAACTAGTTTGCAGCCTTTTGTGAACACAGTACTCAATGGATTTTTTTAAGATTTCCACAGTGAAAATAAATTTTTAATTCCACGTTATTTGCCTTATAGATATATTTCTATATTAATGTGTTTTTATAGGTATATTCTATAGTAAATAGTAGTCAGACTATTGTATTTGAATAGTGATTACTCTTAGCATAGGGGATGTCAGTTCGTGACTACTGTAACTCTCATTTACTTGTTTAGTTTTGGGACTAAAGCTTTTCAGGTTAGGACAAATTGAGCAGTTAAAGATTGCTTGTCTTCTAAACCCAGTGTGCTCAGGGAGGTAGGGGACCTGCTTGTACCCAGTGCCTGATCTGGAGTTAATTCTGACCTTAAGGGCACGTATGCTGCAATTTAAGATGAAGCCAGCCTACAGTTTGCTGTCATATGGTGTTTCATGGTTTTGTTTCGCTGTCATATTACACAAGGAAATTGTGCACTGAGATGCTGTTGTAAAATAAGGTGTTTACATGGTTATGCACACAATATTTTTCTTTTTCTGCACAGGTAGGGAAATCTTTTTTCCCCGTGCATTCAGATGTTGTAGTATAATCCCTGATGGCCCACACTGGTATTCACAAGAAGAGAGCTCTTCTGCTTTTCTGCAAGTATAAAAACAATGAAAAAATATTTCTGAGGAAGTCCAATAAATGTTTTCTTTAAGGAAAACTTGTTCTGTAAGCTCAGTGAAATTCCTGCCCCTCATCTTATTTTATCAGAAAAAAATTTGAACTCCTGATTTCAGAATCAAATCTGCATCTCTCATGTGTCCAAAATTTTAAAGGCATTTTGTTAAAAACCTATATGTACGCTATGGTATAATTTTTAGCCTGTTAAATCCCTGTGCTCTGCCAATTATTTTGCAACAGGGTAACATTCTGAGAAAAAGTTGTGCAGAATACCTACGGTTAAGACTCTCTCCTGCTATTTAAGATTGCAAGTAACACTTCTGCCCTGCTCTTTTCTGTTATATTCCATGTGACGTCCCTTTGTTCTCCGTTAAGCATGTGTAGGTACAAAGTCCTGTAGGAATCTGGTCTTTTCTGTAGAGTGCACATACTTAGCTTAGGAGGTGCTGCCAGAACATCAGCTGGTACTTGTGGGCTCTCGTGGCTGGCCGGGCACACAGGTACTTCTTGCCTCAAGCCTCAACAGAAGAATTGTGTGCTGTAAACACGGTTCACACGCTCTAGGATATAACTGGAATAACAAAGTCATGCAAGACATAACGATCCAGTGATCAAAGGTAGGATAATGAAGTAAGTGAACACAATTACTGAAAAGAGCATTGAATTACAGTTGCAGAGACAGGCTGGGAATACTGTAACCTTTCTCCATTGTTTACACAGGATGTTTTTCTAATACAGCCTCAGCTATTTTCTGATACAGCCTCAGCAAAAATGAAGCACGTGGTATCTTAGACGTGGGCTTCTGCTACTGGCCAGCTGAGATCTGCTGACATAACAGAAGGTAACTAGCTACCTGATGAAAAAGTTATATATCTAGGATGGCACAACTGCAATTGCTTAATGTAAACATACGCATGTTGCAAGAGGAATAAAATGTTCTCTTTTTCTACCAGGATTATTAAAGACTGTCTGAAACACGTACTATAGGGAGAAAATTATTTTCTGGAAACTTCAGGTCAGCTGTATGACTCTCTATTGGTTGAAATGATCTGTAATCAGTTCTGGTTAAAGCGTTCTTGTTAACATGTCTGGTACTTCACAAGGATGGAAAAGAGTAAGTTCATTCTTTATGTGGCTCCATGGTAGCCTACAACAAGAAGAAATGACATCTACTTCATGTGAGTTTGAGCTGCCTTATAAAAACCCCAATATTCTGCTTTCTGTCCCTTAAGCCCTAGAAAACAGAGAACCCCTTTAAGGCAGTATTTCCCATTCCAGCTCTGTTGTATAGTAAGAATTCACCAGAACTAACTTGATTTACTGTGTATCATACTCTAAAAAAACCCCACCCCTAATTATTTCAACTCTTGAATGTTTTTTGAAACACTGACTTTTAATAAGGTAGATGTTTTCTTACAAGGTGTGTCAGCTTGTGAAGAATACATGCCAAATGTTAACAGATGTGACTGTTGTAGTCTTAGCCAATAAACAGCCTGCAGAATATACAGGTCATATGCATTCCTTTAGAAAACATTCTTTATGCACAACTACCTGTAATTTCTGTTGGCAGGTAGTAACACAGAGAAGTCTATTAGAGCTTAGAAAATTAGCAGTACAAGGGGGAGCCTATTTAACGTTGGGGGTGAGTACTTAATATCACGTTGATGATTTACCTTTAGCTGTTTGTTATCCAAAGTGTGGTGCCTAACATTATAGATGGAATCAAAAATTAGTAATGAGTTCTAGCATAGAGAGGAGACCGAGGTTGAAAGTATTTGGACTTGGAATGTCACTGTTTTCAGATGCAAAAGTTTCAGTAAATGAAATAAGTTTTTTGTGCGTTCCTGTTGAAAACTTGAAATAATATTAAAACATTTTAAATCTTTTTTATAAACTAATAAAAATACATGGAGCTTCCACAACTAACTAAACCTCAAGCACACCTATGAATGGAAAAAAATCAAACTTGCCAAGTTTAATCAAAACGTGATCCTTCCAACTGCAGACCACGTAAAACCAATACGTTGCTTGAAACTTTTGCTGTATTTTCCCTATTCTATTTTTATGCCTTTTAGCAGGAGTAGAAGTGAAAGGAGCCAAATATGTCTTGGGAACTTTGCTGCTTTACTTTAAGGCATGATAGCTAATCAGCTCAGTGACACTGAAGAGCCATGGAAGTCCTTCTTTTAATTAAAGTGGGATGCAACAGATAAATTTAAAAGCCATCGGGCTTCCATAGATACTGTGCCACTATTGTACAGCATACATATATTTTGTGTTCTACTATGTGTTGCCCTTTGCGTGTGTGTAGTTACTCAAGAAGGAAAAGGTACAAAGCCAGCCTCATGGTCTGCCGCTTCTCACTTGAGAAATTTGGGAAGGCTGCCACTGTTTGCTTAAAACCCCAGGCAAGACCTAAGCAACAGAGGCCCTGGAGAGTGCTCACACCCTGCTTTGGCTTCAATGAGACAGTTTGTGGCATTCAGACCAAACCCACAGGTCATCACACTTGTCCACCCAACTGGGGAGAACCACTAGACTGGTGCCAGGAAAGGAGGGAAGAATAAGGACTAATAAACACCATCTACAGGTGGGTACAGGGCGATGTGGATCAATCTTGGGGTCATATGATGGGAGTAAAATTGAAGTTTACTCTTGGGAGGAGAGAGGGAGGCTAAGGTAAGGAACAGTGGAACATTATTTAAAATAGGAGAATTCATTCATGTACCGTTTCAGATTCATCTGTCACTAGGTCTGTTGCTTGGATATGGGAATTTGCAGGTTTTTCTTTTGAGTTAGGAAATGAACTTTAAGTATCAAAACAGATACTAAATATGACTGTAATTTGTTGTGAACTATGTTTGGCGTTTTGGCATTGGGGGTGGGGGAGTATATTCCAAAATATTTGTTGACTACTACATTTCATCATTGCATTTTGAGAAAATTTTTGATTATTCTGGGTGGGTTTTGTGGTGGTTAAATGTATATGCAAAAACTGACCAAAACAGAGTTTGTATTAAAGTCACAAAAATACTAAGATTTTCATTTTTGACTGTGACTGAGTTTGAAGTTTGATTTGGATGTGGGAAGGTCTACTTTAGTAAATAGAAGAGAATGTACTGCATATATTTTCTCAGATTAATATACTGCAAAACTGCAAAGGCAGGCAACCCTGAACATAGGGGAAGGAACATTTGAATGTCTCAAACTTACTAGAATCTCTTCCTTTTATTTCTTGCTGCCTTCTTTGTAAAATAAATTACTTGTAGATAACAATGTATTTGCAAATTTATAATACTGACACTACAGTGACTCATTACACCAAACCTCAATACATGGAGAGCAGGGAGAAAAGTCCACCTGACAAGTTCTCAGCAGCATTTTATTGAAAACATGAAACATTTCAATGTTGAACTCCTAAATGCAACAGACATTTTGCTGTCGTCTTTTCTTGTCTATTGAGAAGCTATGAAAAATATTACTCTCAAGAGTGGGAATTCTATTAAGATGTATGAGGAGACATTGCAATATACAGTGTTCATTATTAAATTAAAAAAGGCACTTTCTATCCTGCTTGCCTAAAAATTATATAAAAAACAAACAAACAAAACCCCCAAAACATGTCTGCAGAGAAAGGAAAAGTGGTAATACCAAAAGAGTTTAAATATGCCCACAGAATACATTCATATTTAAAAAGACAATAATAAAGTTATGACCTAATAATGTAAGCAAAGGCTTCTATGGTATAACTTAAATTTTGAAAGTCACTGAGTTTGAAGTCCTTGATATTTTTTTTCTTTTTGGATTATTTAAAAAAGAAAATCAAAACAACCAACCAACTAAAGAAACTCCACAAAGTTCTGTTCATCCAGGCAGCACCACCAGTGCCATAATAATCCAATCAAGGGCAGGAGCAATGTCATTCAATAAACCTGTCCTCCTACCAGTTCTGGATTTTATTTCTTAGCAATTGGCTAGACAATAATGTGACCCCAAAGCAGAATAATCATCAGGTAAAACTGTTTGTCTTTCAAATAGACAATCCCTCCTTGTGTTTCTGCATTGCAGAGTGGTTTGAGTGCATATTCAGCCACAGGCTGAGTGCCACATTCAAAAAGTGTTTGAAAAGAGACAGAAAAATATAAGGAACTAGTAAATGGGTAGGCAAAAGTGATACAGTCCACGTTTCTGGTCAACTCCAATGTTTAACTAGTAAGAAGGTAGTTGGTGTATCAGAAGAGGGACATGCAGAACTCATTTGCAGAAACACTGAATGCCTCCACCAAAACCAAAACGCTTTCATCTCCCCACAGTTTAAAGAGAATTCATACAGTCACATACGCCCATGAACTCAAACTAGTTTTCATCTCTTTTGTCATGAACGTAACCAGCCTTATATTTTCCTCGTGGTGTCTTCTATATTCACAGCTTCAAAATATTTGGAATCCTATGTATCTCCAGTACCATTTAGAGTTCATCCTAGTGACAAGAAAATAAACAATTAAGTTATTCTGAAAGCAGAAATCAAGATTACTGGTTTGTTTGTTTTATTTTTCTTCTGGATCAATGTTTCTTAAATAGAATTTGGGGTGGTACCTAACAGCTGTGTTTTAATATCTTCTTTCCAAGTTAAAATGTCAATCCCAGTCTTGCACTGATCAGCCTCTGTAATTGCCTGCTTGCTAACTCCAGTCTAAGGATTACATTTATGGGTACAGCGCATCTCGACCATCTATCTTTAACACAGCTGTCCCATGAATAGCTATAAATCCTGCTAAGTCTGGCCATAACTGATGCTGCTACTGCAGTGTTCTTTGCAACATCTGTGGACATTGAGAACCAAGTCTGAATAAATAATGTTTTACTTCCAGTCTTCTTTTGCTTACTGTATCTCACACTATTTAAAGATACAGCATTTAATATTTCACAGACAAAGAGCAAATACTAACATGATTTTAAAGGGCTATTCTTTACAATAATAAGTCTTTTGCAAAAGGCCCCACAATAAGTATATTTACCTTATTTCTAGATTTTTTTCTTTTTCCTTTATTTTGAATTGCTTCTAGTTTTTCATTCAAAAGGTCTGCAATACCTTTTGCATCTCTGCTGTCTATATATTCCCCAAGAACACTTTTCTGGAAAAAAAATGAAAAAAAATAATTTAAATAACGGTATAACATATTACCCATGCTTTGCACTGAACAGAAAATCTGCTTACTTTCAGATAAAATTCAAGAGAAACAAAGGAACAAAGACAGTTGCTCTGGTAAATTGATTTACAATTCATACGTATAGTTTTGTGTCCATTTAAAAAATGCTAATTGTCTTTATAGTAAGAATCACTCTTAGCTGCTACTTTCCAAACTTCAGAAATTTTGTATTGATCCTTAAAGAAATCTAAAATAATTGTAGTTTTCTCATGTTTATTCTTATTCAGCTAAGTATTTAATGTAGACAGCCATTACAAAGTCTGCCCCTTTGTAATCTGCATTCACGACATCGGTCAGCGTGGGTTGCTGCTTTTGAGACCTGCAAAGGCATTACTCTTTACCACAGAAAAGTCCCATGGAATTTGATGGGATTGTGTGAGGAAGGATTTCTAGAACTTCCCATAAGAGATTCGTTTAAAAAAAGAAAAAGAAAATATAATTAAAAGAACAGACGTAACTATTAAAATACACTGAATCCTTTCTCTTCAGCATTAATATATTTAAAATTATGACTATAGTATTATTGAAGTTTAATAGTTTTACAAAAATAAAGGCAATTTCCAAGAACCATCTGAAAACTTTTAATTTTAAAATATTTATTACTAGTAATCTGTTAGTAGGAAATGTTAATCTCAACAGAGTCATACTGATAACTGAAATGGTTTGATAAGGTTTGGTTTCGAGACACAACAGAACTAAATATTTTTAATCAATTTTGTACCTTAGAATACATAATTTAAGTCAAAATTATAATGAAATGCTATGACTACATTGAGAGAATATTTTTCCTTAGCCAAAATGAAGAAGTCACTCACATTTCACATAGAGAGACTTTGGTTGCTTTTGGTAGCTGGTGGTGGAATTGGTAAAGATTGAAAAACATTTTGTCACATGAGACCTCTGCAAAATTAAACCCTGGTTCTGCCTAAGCGCACATTTCATTTACTGTTCTATTAATTTACAATTTATTATTTTTCAAAAACACATTATTACTGCATCACTGTCCTATTACTTTAAGTATTACTGAAATTGATTATTGTACCTGCTGAATATCTAAATAACGTACTTCAATGTATTGCAGAAATAGTCTCTGAAGGCTTAATGTGAAATGAAAAAGATGTAGTAACGAAACCTGCTCACCAGAGTACACAAAGGAGACACTTTACCTTTGCTCCGTGGTAGGGGTAAAACTTGACTGTAGGGTAGGCTCTGATATCAGCAGTTTGACAGGTCTGAGCATACGCCTGACAGTCTACTTTTCCAGCTTTTACTTTTCCTTTAACGGTCTGAAAAGAAATGTTTATTAGAAACAAACTTTGAGTTTCCATGTAAGCAAATCCCTTGAATAAGCCAGCAGTGCAGCCAAAAGTAAATGAAAACCGTTGCTCAAGTCATTTAAATATCTCAGAGCAGTGGCGCGCTTGCTGCTCAGGCTGTTCACCTCGTAACACAAGTCACTGCACGTTCAGCAGAGCACTTCTACTTGAATTCAGGGCAAAGCACGTCACAGTTCCAAAGGTCACCCCACCAGAAGCTGAAATCTGTCTCAAAAGGCAGGGGGGTGGTGGGTGTGTGTGTCTGTGTGTACGCGCGTACAAGAGACAGTACCCACCGGCGAGTGGGACCTAAAAGTGTGGACTTTCAATGAGGAGGAGGATCATTCTGGTTATGCAATGTTTGGATGACTGCTAAGAAATAAAGCCCTGATGAATCATATTTTAACCATTATAACAATCCGCTAATACAGTTAAAAACCCACCCTTGCAAGGATCTCAAATTCCGGAGCGAAGTTTTGGCAAGGTCCACACCAAGGAGCATAAAAATCGATGACCCAGTGATCTTTTCCATTCAGAACTTTTTCTGTGAAGCTCTGAGGAGTCAGGTCTACAGACACTTGAGGTAAATATCTGCAGAGAGGAAGAATAACCAAAATAATCCGTTGAAAACCTTAAACGTATCCACATCTCATTTAAACACAAGAAAAGCTTCTGAAATTAAGAATATTAGCAGTCTTTTTCTCCGTATTTTAAAAGCTTGAGTAAAGAGATGTGGAAACTTTAACGTCTTAAATTAAGCAGTACATATACCTGTTTGTAATTCTTGATTTACACAGCATTTAAATACCAATTTCTCCTAGCAAGCAAACTAAAAAATGTGGCTTGTGAACACAGTTTAATGTAGGAACTTACCCCATTGCCCAGCCTCTCAGTGAATACGAATCTCTGTGCCATCCATTGTAGCTACTATAAAAAGATTAAAAGAAAACAAAAATCCAGTTGCAGAGTAGTTTGATTTACCTTTGAAATAAAATACTCTGTAGAGTGGAAATGATGAAATAATGAACTTAAATGTATATGTTTTATGATGTTTTTCTACCTTGCTTTCAAAAGTCTCATTAATACAATTCAAGGATACAGAATTAAGGACTAGAAGAAAAGAAAGAGAAGAAAATTCTACGTCAAGAGAGTAAGAAACTTGATTTGGAGCACATAAGCTTTGAGAGCTAGAACTATTTTGAATGAAGGATCTTTGATAATAACTCCAGATAAAATTGCAGGCTCTAAGAAACAATGTATTTTCTAACTGACGTTCATTCATTACAAAAAACAATTATGAATTATGTAAGTTTCCCTCAATTTCACAGTAGAAAAGCCAGGTAAGCCGTTACTTGGACAAGGATTTATTATTTGGACTTTCAGGGCATTGCTTAGTTTTGAAATTCCAGAGACAGGTTAGAAGACAAGATTAATTCAATATTCATATCCACTAATTTACAACTTTATAAAAAGTATTTTTCAATAGAGTTACCTGGTTGAAATCTGACTTGATAGTTTTTGGTGATATTTATTTTAAGAGACAAATTTCTGTATTTTTGCAGAAAATAGCTGACTCATGATTAGGAATTTGGCATTTTACAGTCATATTCAACAACTCAGTTGTTTTCAACAAGAAAAAAATAATTCAGCTTTGAAGAGAAACTTTATCTAGAAGAACTTAATAAAAGCAAGCAGTCCAATGATGAAAGCTACTGAAGTCTGCTTATTAATGCCTCTTCATCGTAGTACATACAATTTTTATCTGGCAGCATTTAATAGAACTTTTAAATTCGTAAAATAATGAAGCAACACATCTGCTATTTCAGACAGTTATCGATCTATTTAAACATGCACGTGCTTCCTAAAATCCCTGGATCTTCAAACAGTACTGTGAAATGGAGGAGACAGGCTGTTAGTTTTTGCCAGATTTCACTTCCCATATATTTTTTTTGTTGTTGTTTTGTTAATGATTAATGTTTCCATGCTAACGATACAATGAATGGGATGACTAGATACGCTACAGAAAATTGTTGCAGTGGTGCTGACAGCCTGTTGGCAGGGAGGATGATCAGATGGCTACATCACTCTGTTCTCTAAAGACAAAGCTAAAATCCATTAGGCCTAATAGTATTTTTATATTATGTGATTTAAATCATCTACTTTAACAGGCAATTAAAGTTAGAAAACTGGCACTCAATAAAGAGCAAGAAATAAAACTGAAGATTCCTGAGGCAGTCTCAGTTCAAATTACTGAATTGAAATGGCAAAATAAAATGGCACTAGTTTGAAGTAACAAAGTCAGTAACATCTAGGACAGTAGTATCGTAACAGCCTATTTTAATAGTGGTAATGAACCTTTTCTACAAAACAGGAGATGTATATTCATATTGTTGCACATCCTCTAACATTTCCCAAATTGAAGTAAACTACTTACTAATATTGATGGACTGTGTTTGATTTTTGAGGAAAGAGTCTTATTTCAGGATATCCCCGAACACTTTCTTGGTGACAGAAAGAATAATATTTTTGACAATCCACACTGCCTACACTGATTAATCCACTTAACATCTGAAAAAAAAAGAAGAAAACCTACAATCAAATATGCTTAAACAGTAATACTACAATTTCAGTAGTACTTCAATTTAAGTCTTAATCACTTAGTTGGGGAAAACAAACCAAGATTATCGTAATTCTTTCTTCTTTCCTGTAAATGGGTCCCTATTATGCAACGGGAGCCAACCACCCTGGTACAGTCCCATCATGCACATATATTTTAGTACAGCCTGCGTGGACGTGGCTCATGAGGCACCCACCTTGCCCCAAAGGCACGTATCAGAGTGGTTATTTAGTATAAGGACTAGCATATTACCATGTTTCCTATCACAGGCTCGCTAATTACAACAGGTGCTGGTACCACCAGATGGCTACCAGTTGCGCAGTTGGCCGGCGTCATGAACACACTGTATTTGTTGCAAAGGCCCAAAACCACCTGGCACAGGCAGGGAAGCTGATGATTACTGGTTGTGTACTACAGACCTAACAATACTTCACAGACAGTTGACCAGAATACAGAACCCTGGCTAGAACTCCTAGTCCAGGCGAACTCTAAATGTCCGAAAGTCTCAGACTTGTTTCCAAAGCCCTATTTTTCCCCCCCACCTCCAAATCTCTAGTTCAAATTGTCCAGGAAAACTCAGATAGTTTTACCTTTGCAAATGAGAAAAACTGAAATGACCTTGCAAAACAAAAATACCCTCCCCAATCCCAACAATTCCATGCTGAAGTATGTGTGATTCAGCTGACAATCAGCCTTAAAGCGTATGATATTTAATGTTTCTTTACTTCCAGTGAAGAAAACAAGCTGTCAGAAAAATATATCTTCCTAATATAAAAAATAATTAAGGTGGGTAAGATCAAACTCCTTTAATCTTGAATTCAAGTCGGAGTTTTCACCAAGGTCTAAGTGCTATCTTTAAGGTGACTAACGATCATAAAGAAAACTGAGAACAAAGTGGCAAGTTATTTTAACTAATCCTTATCTAATTTATGGATAAATCTTTTTTTCATATTTTGTAAATGCAGAGCTGTTGTCTATATAGAGCACTAAGCATCAAGGGAAGTTAGTTACTCCAAGGTTTCTTAGATCTTGGAAAACACACTTTTATCAACACTAAAAACTGGATTACAATATCAATACACTGAACCTTGAAAAGAAAAGAAAAGAAAATCTTTGCATTTGAAACAATATAACAGGAATTCTGCCTGTTTTGCCCACAATATTAATCACAAGACTCTCTCAGCTGACAAATCTCTATGAGAGATCTCAATAATTCCACAGAAGAGGATACAAAAGCAGAAAAAAAATTCATTTGAATGTAATTTACCCTGGCCATTTTTTTCCATTCTGGCATTAAAGCCTGACACGGTCCGCACCACGGAGCGTAGAAGTCAACCATCCAGATTTCCTCTCGTTTTCGTCTCTGAACTAATTCAACGAATGTCTCTGGTGTTAGGGAAACCACCGATGGATTCCTAAGATCCTAAAGCAAAGACAGTTTATAGACATATCCTTTGCAACGATGAGTTATCCCCTGTCTACTGCCATCACATACAAACAGACTGTACCAAATTCTGAGAACGTCCCTCTTTCAGTGAAATTTGCTTGCTGCTGTGGAAGACTCTACACCACTGAAAGGTCTGGAAGCATCAGAAGTCATCCCTTCAACCTAACAATCATATGTCTCATTTGCTGAGAAGAGATACCAAACCATGCAGCAAAACAGAAATTTTCTGCCTCTTCTCCATAAAGGGAGGCAAAAGGCAAAAAAATTCAGCGTACCTGGCAAGAAGAGGCACCAGAACTCTGGCAGCAACAGTGATGGGTATGAATGATTTGCAGGTCTGTGAGTTGTTAAAGTCCTAGAAACCGCTGAGAAGCGTGGACAGCAGCAAGCTAAATGACAAAAATGTGCCTCTCCTCCCATGTCAAGGTGTGTAGGTGAGGCATTTTCACCTTAATATCGAAAGGGAGGCAAAAGGCAAAAAAATTCAGCATACTTGGCAAGAACTCTGGCAGCAACAGCGACGGGTACAAATGTTTTGCAGTTCTGTGAGTTGTCCACGCTGAGAAGTGTGGACGGCAGCAAGCTAAATGACAAAAATGTGCACCTCCTCCCATGTTGAGGTGTGTAGGTGAGGCACTTTCACCTTAATATTAAGCATCAGAAGTCATCCCTTCAACCTAACAATCATATGTCTCATTTGCTGAAAAGAGCTATCAAAACCGCACAGCCAGACTGCAAAACAGAAGTTTTCTGCCTTTTCTCCAGAAAGGGAGGCAAAAGGCAAAAAAATTCAGCATACTTGGCAAGAACTCTGGCAGCAACAGCGACGGGTACAAATGTTTTGCAGTTCTGTGAGTTGTCCACGCTGAGAAGTGTGGACGGCAGCAAGCTAAATGACAAAAATGTGCACCTCCTCCCATGTTGAGGTGTGTAGGTGAGGCACTTTCACCTTAATATTACAGCACTTCATACTTTTAATTCCTTTATCATCTCTCCGAGATGGAAATAATTACTGCTACTTTTCAGATTGGAAGGGCTCTTAAGTTATTTGTTAATGATCTTAAAGAAATTACTTGACAGAGTAGGGAAATTAACCCACCAGGTGTCAAGTCCCTGACTGACAATTGCCAGATCACTTTACTTGCCCAAACTTTTTGCACTCTTTATCTTAGTAGTCTAATTGATTACAAAAAAATAAAATAAAAATTAGAATCTTCCAACTAAAGAGCATGTTTGTGGATGAGCTGCATACAGGGCACAACTGCAACAAGTATTATAATTTACATACCTCTATAAACTCCAAGATCTGCTCAGCAGAGTGATGTCCTTCATATTCATGAACCGATGACTGGTTGAACACAACTGTTGTTGGATATGCTCGAATGTTATGCTAACAAAACAGACGATAAGAAATTGCAAGGAATTATTAGGTTTCTTGTACTTTCCTTTAACTGATGTCAATATTGGTGGCTCACAGCTGCTACTCTATCCAGTTTATACGGCACCACTCTCAGACATATGTGCAGATGGGAGTTGGAAACCACTATAAATCAGTATACAGAAAAGATGCCAGTTGTATTCAGAGATGACATAGTTTGTTCTGAATTTAAAAACCAGCCAGTGAGAATTTAAAAACCACTGTGTGAGAGATTC
This sequence comes from Calidris pugnax, assembly GCF_001431845.1. Classification (NCBI taxonomy): domain Eukaryota; kingdom Metazoa; phylum Chordata; class Aves; order Charadriiformes; family Scolopacidae; genus Calidris; species Calidris pugnax. The sequence continues at coordinate 13,023,588 of NW_015090990.1, read as the reverse complement.
TACCTTCTAAAAAATATTTTACCTTTTTAAAAGTAATATTCTACCTTTTTAAAGTACATCAGTTCTTTTGCCATGCTCCACAAATAAAGGAATTAATCCACAGGCCTTCTAAGCCTTAACTTTAAAGCTATTCCCAGTCTTCAGGTGAAAACACTTGTACTGTATGAATAATTGTTTACTATTGAACACAGATGCTTCCATGATTTGAATGCCTCAGTGCGTAAGAACATCCAAATAAAACTTTAAAAGCTTGTTCTTTTTAACTCATTTTTAATGTATTCTAAGACATTCACATTTAAAGATAAAAACATTTTAATGTGAAAAAGCTCTTGTGAACAATAAAATATACAGCTGCAGGGAAGTTGTCAAAATGTAGTATTTTCTGGAATTCAGGAAAAGTAATGTCAATAACTTCTACCATGATAAATTAATTGAAACAAAAGTTAAGCAAATTTAAACATGGAAAACCAGGCGAGATTTAAAAAATAAAAATTTTTTTTCTCTTCCATTACTATATCTTTAAATAAGTGTAAGCTGATCAGTAATAAACTTTCTTTTACTTTGAAACTGAACCTGCACATCTTAAGCGCTACAAAACAAAAAGCAAAGTCATTTAGGGTGAATTGAATTAGAAGTGGTTTTGCAGACATCTTCAAAAGTGTTATATCAATATAAAATTTGTCTTTGACAATGTTTTACTGGTTTTTATTCTCCTATGTGAAGAACAAAAAGAATGCATATACATGCTAGAAAAAAAAAACGTTTTGGGTCTGCTTTAGTTTTTTTTTTCTCTTAAAAAACCCCCAGGAATTATTAAATTCTGACACTTCCAGAGTCTTCCAATAACAGTATGAAATCAGAGTAAAATGGACCTGCATTTTACATTATCTGTAGTGGTTAAATAGTTTGCTCCTTTGAAAATAATTATGATACAAGTGTCCTGTTTGGTTTACTACCCTTTAAGAAAGTAATATTAAAGAACAAGCGTTGTCTGCCCCCAGCCCTCTACCTCCAGCTAGAAGAAAATATTCTTTGAAAGGGTTATTTTTTACATTTATTTATTTTTTTTTTAATTCATGCAGCTTACCATGTTGCAAAGCCCTTCATGGACAGTACAGTCTAGTGTACCAAATTTAAGCTGCCCGTAGAGATGTTTTGATGCTTTTCTCAGCTCCGGTAACAAAGCTCGACACGGAGGACACCACTAGGAAACAAAACACAAGTCAGCACAATTGCTTTCCCCACAGTTGGCTCTCAGGAGAACGTAAGCTGCTCGAGATGAATAATATCTTGCTTTGACAACAGACTCCACTAAATACAAAACCCACACAGTGTAGGAACTAGTGCTGCCAAGGAACGAGAAATTACAGCGCCATCTCATGGTGCTGCTGAAGGACACTTTCAAGATACTGCTAGTTTTTTGTTACAGTTAGGTAACATTTCAGAAGGAGGGAAATACAGATAGTAAATATTTACCGGTGCAAAGAAATCCACCAGCCATGGTTCCTTTTCTTTGTCAGGAAAATTCTGAGGTCCCAGTGTGATAACATGAGAATTGACACTTTCTTTGGCAAATGCAACAATGTCATACAAGATCTTCTTTCCTTCAAAGAACAACACAGAAAGAAACTTTGTATTTCTCTATGAGAGATCTCATTAAAGACCTCAGTAATAGCAAGAAAAATCCTTCGGTTCCCTTGACTGATCTTTAAATGTGGCATGCTTAAATAAATTGAACAGGTACTAGTTTGTTTTTTCTCAGGAAGGCAATGTTGAACTATGCAAAACTATATCAGGTAGGACATACTCTAGTGATAGTTGATATTTGGCTATATATTAAACTGGATATTTACCCAATACTAGCCAAAAACCCTCATGTTTTTGTCAAACAAAATGAATGTGTTTTTTGTTATTGGAGTACTGGCTGTTTTACCATCTCACCAGTGTTTGTTGGAATTAAAAAGTTACTATTCTAGATACCCTTGCCTTGGCAAGGAATTGACGCGGTAAAGACTTCAAGCAAAATAAATGACATTGGTAAATCCCAGCTTTTTAGGTGTAACTGAAGTTCCTGCTGACACAGCTCTGGTGGGCAAACAGCAAGTCTCTTCATACCTTTCATGTACCTATTTGCCAGCAGAGATGAGAGTTTATGTCTTGAAATGAATTGAGAATAAGAACTCCAGGGTAATTAAATCTGAAGTCACTGCGCAATGACTTAAGACTTATTACTGTTCTTAGATTTTTAAACTGCTGAAGCTTTTCAACACAGCATATAAAAAAGCCTGATTTTTTTGAGTATCATATTGTTATAAATACTAGAGTGAGATGGCTATTGGCTAACATTCTAGATGCCATCTATTTTGTAAATGGTAAACCAAACCATCCAGAAAAGAATGTATGTACTGTAGTCCAGTGTATTTCTCTTTACACTAACCTGTGCCTGGAAAGAAACTGCTACTTCAGAAATGAAAGTAAGTGGTAAAAGTCTCAATATAGATTTTCTTGAATAGAAGTCAGCAAAAGATGGAATTAGTTTTAGTGCAGTGACACATGAAATCAAATCCAAGTTTCTCAAGTTTGCAGCACTGTATAACTACCACGTTAAGCCTCCATGAAGGGTGTGCCTTACAGCATTCTTTGGTTATTCCACTAAAGCTGAAGCAGTCCTGATCAATTTCAGAGATTTAATTTGTATCTAATTATGAAAATGACATTGAAATAGAATAGTAAGGACAAAATACATTTCTTGGCATCTGATGACTGCTTACCCGGGAAAAAAAACCCCAAGAAATAAACCAAAGGAAATGATAAGTTTGTGCAAGGCAACAGTAAGGTCAGAGGAAAAATAGCAAATACTAAAATTACAAAACTGTTCTTTGGGAAAACAAATGCAGTTTGCCAAAGATGGTGTCCTCTCAAAGCGATTACGTAATGATTTAAACTTGCCAAAGTTTCCCTTACCATGATGAATTTCATAATCTCCAGTTCCTTTTCCTTTGAAGACTGCTAAAGAAGGCTGATAGACATACAGTTTGTTGCAGATGGTTGGTGAGGAAAGACAGTCAAACTTGCCAACCTATTTAACAGACAGCACCATTTTAATTAAGGCATCCAAATGTACATCGGTTACGTATTTTGAAAGGCAGTAAGAGTTTGGATAGATTCACTAAAAAAAGCTTAAAATACGGAAAAGTAGTTCCCTTTTAAAAACAGAGGTCTTAAGACAGTCTTGTAACTATAATGTTCAAGGAAAACTGCTAGCACAGCTCTACTGGGTTGTTAGATAATTTTTAATTTAAAGGCCAAAACAGGGAATAAAACCTTAAAGAATCCTCTTTTTCTGCTCCCCTCTCCAAACAAAATAGCAAGTAAGCAAAGAGACCTAAAATAAACGTGACATTAAAGTTCTTCTAGTCAATGCAACAATTTTTTAAAAATACATACCTTATAGAATGACACAATATGTATGTCTTTAGCACAAAGTTTAAATTTAGTTTCCTTTTATTAAGAAAAATTTCGAGATAATTACAGGTTTTTCTGAGTATCACAGAATCATAAAATTGTTGGAGTTGGAAGGGACCTTTGAGAGACCATCTAGTCCAACTCCCCTGCCAAAGCAGGATTGCCTATAGCAATAAAATTAAATTAAATTAAGTAATTAATTAATTAGAACACAGTTTCTCATACATCAGTTTGATGTTGAAGTGTTAACTTTTAATTGTTAACTGAATGGCATCTGCAGCAATATTTCCCATGAGAGGGAAGATTTCAGAGATAATCTTTCTTAACTACTTTTAAAATATTCAAACCGTGTAAGAAACTGCATTACTTGCTTTAAATTAAAAACTTCACTACAGATCTACCATGTGACGGCGTATCTCTTTCAGTACCAGGTAGCAGGTGGTAGTAACAGCTATTAATAATGAAATATACTGACTTGTTCTCTGAATGTAAATGGTATTTAACACTAGATGAGTGAGCAGTCTTACCTGAATATGTTCATCTTTAAGTAAAAATTTAAGTTTCTTAAATTCCTGTACATTTGATTTATCACCCTCTCCAAACTGGAAGAATAGCAGCCATCTGTGGTGAGCCAGACGGTCCTTTAAACAAAGGAAAAAAAAGCCAACAATCCACAACGTTAACAGAGGAAAAAAAAGTATTATTCCCAGCTTGTACCAATTCCTTTTATGTTTTATAAATGCAAATGCCCAATTATTCATCTGATCTCTAAATGACCTCCTCCACTCAACAAATCCTTTCATGTAGTCCTTCCAGTAAACTTCATTTTACTGCATCATAAGCAGAAAAGAGGAAAAAAAACTCTGAAAAGCTGGCGACATGCTGACCTCTATACTTCTTGTTCCCATGTGATTGTAGATCAAACTAAGTGCTGCTACAAATGTGAAAAGAGGTGTCCTCTTTTTTTTTTTTTTCTCCAAGACATGAGTAATTTCTGTGACTTCTAATTTCAGTTCATACATAACATCATGGATTATAAATCTTGTTTTCTTTCCTACATTACCGGCCAAATAGATTTAGAATAAAATTCTCAACAATATAGTTGATTTAAAAAAATAACTTGAAAATTACAGTTGCAGAGTGAGTTGCAACAGCAATTTCGGTGGTTTTCTATTTTCCTATTAAACACATGCTTGGCATGTTTTGCTGAAAAACAAAAGTCAATGTAGACAACCAATGCTACATAATTTTGGCTACATTTTTTGGGGGGGAAAAAAAAAAGGCATTTTGAGTTAAATAATACCAGGATGTGGTATAAACAGGATTTGAAAAATGTAAAAAGGATTAAAAAAAAATATAGAAATACATTATTTAAAGGAATATTAACATATTTTTAAAACTTTACCTCTAATGATGCTGCAGAGATGATTTCAAAGTCTGGCAGATGCTGCATTACTTCCTGATATATTTCTCTGGCATCCAAGGACTTAAGAAACTAGAAAAGAAAGTTATCTGTGTTTATTATAAAGAATTACAAACATCAACCTGATTGTTGATGATTAGTATTCAGTATGAAGGAAAGTACTCCGATTTGTTCCTTTCCATCAACTGAAGAGTACGGTAAATAATATGGTTATCTGATCAACTTCTTTTTCATATATATATTTTCACAAAGATCACTCTTAGAATACTGCTTTTTAGCTTGTTTTCCCACAATATTAAACTCAGTGGATCCTATTTTGTCAAAATGGGTGCTTAAAGTCTCAAATTCAAATTTCAAACCAAGTTTTCCAATCAAGCTTACAGCATTTCCAATATACTTTTACAGCCTTCCTTAAGTGCACTACAGATATTTAAGTTTTAGTATTTTTTTAAATTTAGCAAGTAATATGAATCAGTAACTCTGGGTTGGTAAATCACAAGGTTGAAAGCAGGTATGTTACAAATATAATTTCCTCCTTTTAAAGATAGAGATAGTGACAGTAAAGTGATAGAGTAGTGACAGTAAAGGAACAAGCCGTGCTTCAAACTGAGGAATGTCTCCCATCAATTAAGGAAGTTAAAGTACCATACAAATGTAGGAGGAGGTTGCAATATTAGAATATAGCTGAACAGCATAATCTGTACCGACAGACAACGTAGGAGTAGTTTTATCACACATGTCAGTACCACTGCTCCGTTCAGAGCAGCATTTCCCAGACTTGTGATACGTGGGGCACGGAATAAAAATTGGGGGCACATGGCAAATCTCCCACGCTTGCCCAGGATAGCTGGCTAGCAGCTTCAGAAACAGTCCTTGGGTCTGTCAGAGAGCACAGCCCACCTCTGGGATCCCCCAGTGTCCCAGGGAGGCTCGTGAGGAGGTGGCTGGGCAGAGCTCCGGGTGCTGCCACTGCAGCACACTCCTCTTCACTCTCCCACCTCCAGGGATCACTGCCTGAGAAGCCAGGAGGGATATAAACTCATACCAGGGTATACAAGCTTAGAAAAAGAAAACAGCATCTTTTCAGCTGTATATAATCAATCTGGAAATCATCTATGCATTCCTTTGCCATCGTCATCACCGTATTTGATCTAAATACAGAACGGTTGAGAAACAACTCGTACCAAAACACCTCCTTTCTCTTTGTTATTTATGGTGGCTCCAGGTGGAAAGTATGCTGTAGTACTAGATGAGATATCTAAGTTATCACAAAGCTCACCCTGGGTGCCACAGTCCATCCAGCCTACATTAACAAGGCCTTCCTGTAATGAAAAACAAACAACCACAAAAGAACAAAACAAACACAAAAACAAAGAGAATTTTTTAATCTCAGGTTCAGAAAGGCTTTTGAAAATCCCAACACAAGCAATTATATGACATTTAGAAAATGGAAGGAAACTACATTGTAATTCATTAGTTAATCATTCATATTTTATAAAATTCTTAAAAAATTTAAATGATATTCCAATAGCTACCAACGGGTGAAATCTCGGTTCCCATAAACTCAGCCAGAGGTTTGGCTACAACTTCATGTTTTCACTTCTGTTATTTTGTTTTAACTGTAACAGGTAATGGTTTGAAGCTGAAATGTGCTTACCAACATGCCAGCTAGCTTAAGGCGTGTCTGGTAACTCAAGCAATCTGCAAAATAAAAAATGATTTATTTACAAACATAAAACTTGAAATTATTAATGCACTAAACCTACTTGTGTTTATAATGACCGCTTTCCTCCCTACAAAGGTAACCATTTCAAAAGGCATGTTCCTGCCTATTCGTCCTGTATTTCAACGACTTGAAGCTGTAACATCTAGTAAGCAGAACTTGATGGCCATCCACTCTAAGTTAAAAATAACATGAATAACATTCTCTTGCTTCATCAACATAGAATTCTCAATTTAAAAAAAAATAAATATTTTGTTAGCTGTACTAAGACTGACCTTTAAAATTTCTCCTTAACCGATGTTTTTAAAAAAACAACCAAGAGGTACCTACATACTGTCTTGGAATGAGGTTTCAATGGAAATATCAATTTTCTGTGATTCAAATAATAACTCACTATAATAAACACATCACATGCTCTAATTACCCATCCAGACTTTGAATAGCTACCTTCTGATGCCGGTTTTTTTCTGAAATAGGAAGATATATCAGACTCATTTTAATTGGACCAAAGTTGAAAACTTAATAACAAACGGACTACAACTTGAAATCAAGCCATTTACAAATGTAAATTCAAGACTGCAACTCCGGTTATTCAGTCCACAGAGCAAAGGTCTCTTCATAAGGCTGAGAAATCTTTATTTGTCAAAGGTGTAGCACATTTACTTAGCTCTACCAGCTAACCAAGGCAACTTTCTGATATGTCGTGTCCAATACTGATCCCAAGAAAGTCAGTGACAAACAGCTACATAAAAAAATTATTTAAATCTAAACTCCGGCATGGCATCAGTGGCAAGAGCCACTTACTACGTCAAAATCTAACTTAAGAGAAAATATTCAGCTAATTTTTGAGTATTGGTGGTTTAATGGGGAGATACATCCTTTCTTCTACTCGGCTACCATGACAGGCTGGCACGCACCTGTGCAGGACCTGTCATTTGAGCTTGAGCTGGAAACTGAAGTCAGGCCTTTTCTGTCAGTTCCCTTCCTGAGGGGTCACACTCGAGTGCTGCTGCAAGGACTCACGTGACTTTACAGAAGAACAATAGCATAACGGTTCTATTAATTCCCTTTAGTAAAACTGCCTCTAAAATGGAGCCTCAGAGACCCACAGACAAGTACTGTGATCATCTAAGATGTTTCACAACTTTTTATTAGAAGCAAAAGGGATTATATGCTGTTATCAGCAGAAGTACTTTTCTCTGTTTGCCTTATTTGAAAAGTATTTAATACACCTACCCCCACGTTCAGCACAGAAGGTGATCAGCCAACCAACGCCAGAAGCAAATGAAGTTTCAATGGCATTAACAAAGTTTCCTAAGAGTAAAACAATTTGCATCAGTCTGTGACTAGTTAAATGTGACTATGAAACAAGAAGGCTTTATATCTGTATTAGCAAATTACAGTAAACTATTTTTAACTTCAAAAATAAAACTTAGCAAAAGTTGACAGATTCAGTTGTATGCATAGCTTCTGCTGTATTTTATACTGTAAAGCAATTTCAAGAACAACGTGCGAAGCAAAATATGTGACCATTACCTGCCCATAACTCAGTGACTGTGCTTGTAACATACTGCATGGCGAAGTTCTTTAAGCTCTCTTTTGATCTGTCTCCGTAATATTTCACTGGTTGCTAGAGAAGACGAAGAATAAAGTTTATAAAGCTTAAAAAATAGGGAAAACCACCTCAGTACCTACTGCTTTTTTTTTTTTATAACTGTGCTTATGCACCTGCAGGACCGCTCCTCCTCCCACCCAAACCCAAGCTCTAACTGTTCTCTCTCTTCCATATTGGAATGTTTGAAATTTAAATAAAATTTATATTTAGTAATGTGCTTTCTTTCCAAGTCCGGCAACATAAGAATAATTTAGTTTTAGAAACACCAACTCCCTAAGATTATATTTCTATTGAAATAAAAATTGCTTGCATCAGTCCACTTAGTGCATGCACAATCTGTGCTCAACCTTTCAAATCTTATCATTGTCAAAATGTACCCAACTATTTCAGTGCAATTTGTACACCACCCCTGGCACAACTACTTAACAAGCAGCTATAAAGTGTGACATACGTAACGCAGCTAGCATAGAGGAAATCTTGTGGAAGGAATTTCCAATTTCTTTAGGTACATGGTCATACTCTTTAGACTCAAAACCACAGGCTACCCCTTGCATTGGAAAAGCCCATTAAAATACTGCAAGAGAAACTGTTCAAGTAGATTTGCTGCTTTGCTACAGCACCACTGCTGACAGTATCTTCCCAAATCAGAAGTGATACGCTGCATGGTAAAGTAATTCAAAAAAAGCACTGTATAAACCAGATATTTATTTTTGAAGTTAACTTTCTAAATTAATTTAACCAAGATGAAGGAAGAGAAAAATTAATTTATTAAAAGGACATAAAATACCAAAAGGAAGATCTTTATATAAAGATCTATGATTGAACAAGTATTAAAGTAATACTCTTACAGATTTCAGTCTTTCTAAAAATGTCTGAAGCTTTATCACTCACCATTCCAGCCTTGAAAACATACAAACTGGGATAACTGTTAATCCCTTTAATTCGACAAAGCACCCTATTATCTCCACAGTTGACAGCTCCAATGCGTATCACTCCGTCCATCTCCTTGGCAAACTCCCTCCACTAGAAAGAACAGGGGGAAAAAAAAAAGGATATTTTCCTATGAAGATAAAAAGAAAAATCAGCAAATGTTTTATTCCTGTTATCTTGAATCATTGTCTTTGGTTTCAGTTTCAGCGTAAAAGTCCACTTTATTAAGTTTTATGCTGTTAAAACCAATGAATTTTCTGAGTTAATCTGCTTGCTATACATACCGTAGGTGCCAAGTCATGGCAGTGGGAGCAGCGAGGAGAATAAAAATTCACAAACCACAGCTCTCCTGAGTTAACAGCCGCATCTAGATGGAGAGGAGAAAACTGTAAGTAATGCACATCTATAATGTAGTTATATCTAGAATGTACATTTTTACTATATTGTTTTCCCCAAGAACTGAATTAAGTATTTATACGTCAGGTATAGTTAGTAAAGGTAACTCAGATGGGATAATGATTGCACCTCACTTGCACACACCTACTGTTGCAGACGTGCGCAAAAATCATATTTCAGAGGATAACAGCACCCTTTCATTATCTGTTCTGTTAATTAAGAATAAATTTACTCTCTACAGATTAACTCATTGAAACGTGTGATAGTGTAAGTCTGGTTACCCTAAAAACAAAATACAAGTTCTAAAAGATTTCTACCCACTAGAACTTTCAATTTCCTGATATTACTTCATGTATTTTCTGGGTTCCACCAGAAATCTTTTAAAGTAGAATCCCTGTCTAATAGGTTATCCTGGTTTCAGCTGGAATGGAGTAAATTTTCTCTTTCTAGTGATTGCTGTGAAAGAAATGTCAACAACGCATATTGTTTTAGTTTTTGTTAAGCAATGTTTATGCTTTTCAAGGACTCCTTTCAGCTTCCCATAGAAGCTGAGAAGGAGCACAGAGAGAAGAATGGAATGGCCAATGGAGTATTTCATACCATAGATGTCATGCTCAGTATGTAAACGGGGGTTGGACAGGGGAGGGGAATCCACGATCACTGCTCGGGATGGTGCCAATTCACCGGGCGGAATCCACGATCACTGCTCGGGATGGTGCCGATTCACCGGGCGGTGAGAGTGACTAGTGTCATTATTGTTATTTTCCTTTTCTGTTATTGTTTCTATTCAACTGTCTTTTTTTCTCAACCCATTAGTCTTTTTCACTTTCCTTTCCCCTCCTTTTCTCTATCTTCTCCCTGCTCTTGTGGGGCAAGGGGGGAAACCGCATGAGCAGCTGCATGGTCCTTGCTGCCAGCTGGAGCTGAACCCCAACACAGGTGAAAATGTAATTTAAAAATCCAAGTTACTATAATGACTAGAAAAGTCAAGGGTAACAGTCAAATATTTTTGCTTATAAAAGGAAAGAACAGCAACAAACTACACACAAGCAGAGGTTATCAGCTTGAACTGCATGTCTTTCAGGCTCTCCATTTTTGGACGTAATTTTTATAGTGAATTTTCTAAATTATATTTGCCTATATTAAAATATCCTCACAAACAAGCCAACTGAAGAATGCCCTCACTGAAAGCATATTTCTGTCAAGTGCATTTTCAGACAAGAGACCAAAAGAACCCAGTAAGGATAAATTAGGAGAAACAAACTTTTAATTAAAATAATTTACTCTTAGAGATCTCACAAAATACCTTTAAAACTTAATCTAAACTGTTTATTGATACTGATATATTTGCTAACTGGCATTTACTAGGAAGTGTTAATGGTTTGGGGCTTTTTTTGTTTTCTCATCTGAAGACAATTTTGTGACAGCTTTTTTTTTTAGGTATGTAATATAAGTCCATAGATGTATCAAAATGTAAAATTGTTACTTCGACTTGCCATACCGTCAAACAGATAGCTAATTTATTTAAAACTTACCAAATTCTCCTCTATCCAATGTTATAATTTCAGGATCATCATCATAAATACCTATTAAATAAAACAACTGCTTTTTAATTTTGCCACCTTTAAAACGAAGAAACAAACTATCATCTTATCACAAGACAGAAAACAGAAGACAGTATACTTAAATTGAACTAGTAAGCTGGCAAAGAGTTTTCACAGCAAAGCCATATTTGTTTAGTAATATGTAAGCTTAGTTTAACCTCTTGCAAACTCCTGTACCCTTGTGCTACAAAAGCCACCATCAGAACAAAAAAGTTCTTTTGGTGTTTTAGTAGACCAGCCACTGAGTGAGCACAGACCTTGAACTACCACTGTTATGGCAAAGGTATTAGAAATAACATTGACCAGTAGTCAGATTAAAATTCAAGAAATTTCAGTGCTCAGTGGGAGCGCTGTATGCAATGTTTGGAAGCTTTCACTCCTTTTCTCAGCCTCTGGTTATCAAAACTATTTAGATCACAAAGGCGTTTCAGCCACAAGCTCTTCCACTAACAGAATGTGTGAACACATTGGAATAAAGTGGACAGAATAAAGGTAAGGCAGGCAGCTTTTCTAAAAGGCTAGCCAGTCCTACCTAGAGCATTGCTACAAAACAGCCTAAGTACACAAGAAAGGCAGTGCAGAGAGACAAAAAAATACTATTAGACAGCATTATATTATGCTACTATGGGTACAGATTTTTTTACAGTACCTAACATGGTGAGATGCCATTTCATCTGAGGTATACAAAGATTAAATGCAAATAGATAACAAAATTAATTCCTACAGGTGACAAGGTACTTTTTCTATCTCATGTAATGTAATACATACACTCACCCATCCATATGTATAAAAGTATACAATACTCTCCAAACGAGTGGTATATAGCCATTCAAGGACACAATTTCTTAATCAAGCAACTTCAGACATAAACAATTTTGCAAATCTGTTTATCTGAAGAAGTTTTAGGGTAACTTCCATATTTTGCTGTGATAGTTATGCCTTTGCTTGATTCAATTTCAATTTGCAGAGATATAATTTTTCAGATATTGGGACATATTATACAAAACTACACCAGAAAAAAAAAAATTGCCAATGTGGAGGTTCATTTCAGCTTTGTCTTTCATATCAGTCAGACCATATTCCTCAGCACCTTAATTTTAGCTTACTCCTGGTTAGAGCAGCTCTGAGAAAAGTTCATCCCAGCCTTTCCCTACAACTGCCTAAAATTTGTCCAGACAAACATTAAATAGCTTGTCTCAAGATCATTTTAGGTGCAATTCTGTTGTTATTTTTTCATTTTCTACTACCTCTTTACTGATCTCTAATTGTATAAGTGCATATAAAATAGGCCTGACAGTGCAAAAATCTCCATTCAAAATCCACTTGAGAATACATTATCTAAACAAAAAAGGTCTTCCTGCATTAAAGAGTTAAAAAGAATACTGATGAAATTAACACCAGAATTTAAGTGAAACAGAACAAAAAAAAAAAAAAAAAAAAGGTCTTCCTGCATTAAAGAGTTAAAAAGAATACTGATGAAATTAACACCAGAATTTAAGTGAAACAGAAAAAAAAAAAAAAAAGCTTTGGACTTTAAAAAACGCCAAGAAGTTAGACAACAAATAAAAAGGTAAGCAGCAAGAACAAAAGGCTAGGTAAATAGATTATTACATTTTTGGGTAGCCATTAACAGGGTAAATAATAGATTGGGTCAACAGAGTGAAAATGATCGCTACAGGAGAACAACAGAGCAGGGAGAAATCTGGAGAGGATACATCAGAAATGTGTAAAAAGATCTGATATAGATCTGAGTATTACATTTACTTGTGACTGTTTCAAACAAATCACAAACATGTCACAACTTACCAAAATCATAGCGATAAAAGTGCCAGCTTTCGTAACGACCTCCTTGCTGCTGATCTTCAAGACCTTTCTCTCCATATTTATCATACTTCTTCCGTAGATCTTCATCTTTAAGTACTTCATAGGCTCTATTTATTTTCAAAAAATTGTCATGTGCGTTTGGATCATTCTATTTAAGGAAAACTATAATTAGTAAGTAATTAATAAACCATATTGCACATATAATGCTGAAAAAATAATCTTTGGAAATATTTTTATATTCCTACTAAAGATGTCAGTTGTGATGCAAGCAGACATTACACAGTTATCTCCACACAAACTACAGTAAAGTTTTCCTTTCTTGAAGCCCAATGTATCTTCTGCTCATTTCTTCATCCTCACTTAAGTACCAACTGAAATACAAAGTGAACTGGTAGGAGGTTGTAACATTCTCCAGTGATCCCACTTCTTTCAACTTTGTTTCTTCAATGGAATTAAAAAAAAAAAAGTACTCAAGAACGAAGACTTACCATCCCTTCTGATCTTATGGTGTAGACAGAGGTCCCCTTTTTATTTAAAAAATATTCTGGTTCTAGGTAGCTTCAGCATTAGAATGGTAAAAAATCTGCAGACATATTTTGAACCCCTGTTTGGGTTCTGAGCTGGCACAGTGTAACAATGGGGAGCAAAATCTGCAGTGCTCTCCCACCCTTTCAACTTCTGCTCATATATTTCATTCAAAAGACACTTTTTCTTAAAGGTTCTTCACTTATTTACCTAGATACCCATGAAATGAATTATCATAATGGAATTTGTGTAATGGCTTCATATTCTGTATATCATTAATGTTGAAAATAACCTGTTGAAAAATCTTTAGTAGTATTCGCATACTTGCAAGCTACAGAATCTGATACAAAATGCTATTATTTTGAAAGGTTATCAACACAGGGAAAACAAACCTTGCAGTTAATTGCTACGAGTTGGCTATTTCTAACTTTGTTGAGATTTGGCTTTCTCTTTGAGCTTTATCACGTTTGAATCCATTGTCAAACACAGGCGCCTCAGAGGCTTCAATGTAATGTGTGCGGGCGGGCCCTGAGCTCTTACAGAACATCACTGTTGTCTGGGGCTCTGTGTATTTCCCTCGTATTTCCTGTGAATTTCTGTCACTTTCAAGAAATCTTGAGGAAAAACTAATTTAAATTTAAAAACTATTTCTTTGTACGTTGGAAAATACTGTAGCACAGACTGAGCTGTTCCCTGTCTTTTCTCTCTAGTTAATCTAGAGTTCCTTATTACCCCTCCCTTGTTATGCCTTGGCAGTCCCAGAATTTCTGCTTTGTCCCGTTTGATACTTGGAGACTGATGTCTCAGTACAGGCTGGTGGTGTTTGCTGTTCAGATGAAACTTCATGTTAGGGAAACAGTAAGTTCTCCTAAGCTAAACGTGAAGAGACAAACTCATCAGTTTACCAACAATGTAATATGGTACAGATACAAGTTTTTCTCTATTTACAAAAATATAATTAAGAATTAAATGATCTTGTCTCCTTTTTTTTTTTACTACAGCAATTTAATATGGCTCAAATTCAACACAAACATGTCTGACCAGCCCACCCCTGTCTGTCAATTTTCTCTGCAGAAAATCTGAGCTGAACCATGTTATCAGGTGGTTTTTGCTTCACAAGAACAGAGAAACATTTTAGATAAATTAAAACCACTTGTTATTTAAACATTAAGATCCATTAACTCAACAACTTCGACCTGTTAAAGATGTAACTTACCTGATTTTTATCAGGGTGCAACTTCAATGCCAGTTTTTTGAACGCTTGTCGTATTTCTCTACTACTTGCTTCTTTGGATACTCCAAGTAAACTGTAGTAGTCCTGATCAGTGCACACAAGAACTATTACACATACTAAAAGTAGTAATAAAGATCTTTTCACATATCTATTAGAATCTCCTTTGGCTACTAAGAATTCCATTATGAAGCTTTTGGAAAGTCTACAGGTTCTGATTGGAGCAGGCCTTGGGAATTGTCTCCAGTGAATCCACCAGCGTTGGGCAACACAGCCGTATTTATGACAGAGCTCTTCAAAACGCTGGTTGTCCTACTTCATGGCACAAGTCTTGCAAAAGTTACAACCTGTAAGAAGGGGGGGGAGGTAATTAAGTAAATTTTCCTATTTATTCAATAAATATACATTAGTGAAGAACCCCATTGCCGGCTTGCACAGCCTGCAGGTGAACATTAAGTCTCTGGCCGGCTCATGACCTGCTCTCAGCGGACCTCCCGAGTGACAGCCCATCTCCTGAGGGCACACGCTGTGGGTGAGGTAACCGGGCACAGCGTTACCGAGGCGCCGACACACCAGCCGCTCCCCGCACACGTACAAAAAGGGGTTTTAGTCCCCCTCACTCTCCCCTCACACTCACTTCCAGCGCCGCAGGGGGACATGGCTCCTCACAGGACCCCGCACCTTCCAGCCCGCAGCCGCACCGGGAGGGCCGCTCGGGCGCCCCTCGCAGAACGAAGCCGGGCAGACCCCGAGTACCCGCCGCGGCGAAGGGGGAGCCAGCGGGAGGCGGAGATGCGCCGCCGGCTGCCTCCCGCTGCGGCCAGGCCGGAGGTAACAGCCCCGGGAGAAGGCGAGGGTGGCGAGGGACCGCAGGGTCACCGTCCTTGTCCCGTCCCGTTCCCTCCCCTCCGGCGCGGCCTCGGTGCCGGGCGAGCCCCGCGGAAGCGGCGCGGCGCTTACCGGGCTGCAGGGAGGGCAGCGGCACCGGCCGGCGGCTCGGAGCTGCGGGAGCCGGCGCAGGGAGCGGGCCGGGCGCGGAGGAGCATGGGACGGCGGCGCCTTCACCCCGGCGCCGGGCGGAAGGGCGGCCCGTGCCGGGAT